>NW_026855869.1:0-440966 GCF_026571515.1 Ruditapes philippinarum
AGTTTCCTTTTAAATCAATTAGTGTGTTTGATTGTACTGAAAGTTCTCAGATTATATCAGTAATTTTAGCGAAAGTTTAGCATGTGTTTACTTTAAAAAATCAGAGTTTTCTAAGATATACCAACAAGTTCAAAACGAAAGTGCAAGATGTGCTAAATATAGAAATGCTTGTAACAGTCTGTAAGGTGAAGATATGCAAACTATCATCCCTAAAAGCACAACTAACAGTGCTTGACATAAGTTTCATTTGACCTTATATGTCTATCCTTGCGCATATTTACTTTTTCAGAGAACATATGCCGGGAATCATTTTTTCGAGCCATTTTGGATAAAATTGCTCAAAAAAAGCAAGTAGATGAAAAGTAATATACATGAATAATAATTGTACCATTTCATTATCTCATCTAAGCACTAGATTATTCACGGAAACGTATTTAAATAATCGTTATCAAAAGACACTAAACAATCTGGAACGTTTGAATTCGTAAGAGCATATTACATTTGACAAACGCTTGTTTAGAATTGTACGACCATTGGTAATACTAGTATACTATATACCATTTAATGAATGTTTCGTATTTGAGTGCTTATGTATAATTCATAAATCTTTTGAGTTTTTTTTTTTAGTTTCTTTGTTGTTGTTGTTTGTCTGACTTTAAGTCACACATACATTGTAAATACTATACGGCTACTGCCAGCTTCACTGGTAGAGAAAGACTACAGGTGCATCTTCTGGCATTATTTCAAACACAAGCGCGCAGCTTATTACAACAATATTACAATTTAGAACAGGCAACCTTTCGTTAGCTAATTTCAGGACATAAACGGGCACCGGAGTAAAACACAAAAACATACGCAAGTTAACTGGTTCTTTTCTAGCGTAAAACAACAGTTTGGTGTTCGGCGTGATTAGAACCAAATGCGGTAAAAGTGATATAAAGTAGGCTACCTCGAACACTTGTTGACGAAGTCCCTCTAAGTTTTCGTAACTATTTGACTATTATAATATAACAATAATATCCAATTTCGCAAATTTCTCTCTACAGTATCCAAAATGCATCAAGGTTTTTTTTAATATGCGGTCAATATTGTATTATCGACTCTAGTCTAACGGAACTAGTGTTAAACCTTCCAGCAAAGCAATTATAGAGCTTTTATCACATAAAGATTTTCTCATTTGTCATAATCGAATTGGCTCCAAATATGCAAATTGTGCTTCATAAAGAAATCACCGGTTTTCCCTTAGGTCAATTCATACGACATTTCGTGTCTGTAAATAACAATGGCACACTCTATAACAGCACAATATATAATCGTAATAGCTATTTTAAGCCGATTCTTTACGTTATATATTTGATATTCTCCAGTACAAACTCAAATAATACGCCTGTTAGGTCTATCAAATACATTGTAGAAGGTAAATATTAATTAATAATAAAAACTCAAATAACTTTTTTATGTCTTAATTTTCTTATTCACAATGTATTCACGTTTGCGATTTCAAAACCTTATTTACATAATTTAAGTTATGGTATTCATCAAGTATTGTACTTCATTTTAAATTCATTTAGGTGCCTATACTTCGTTCACTAAATTGAAAATGGGACTAGAATCTGAATGCAAAAAAACTTAAATATATAAATAAATATCTAAATATAAAGACATAAAATACTTTTAACATGAAAAAGGTATATCTCTGGCAGACAGAATGATTTGAAGTAAATAAAATGTCTTTACAGATAGCAAGAAATATGCATGAAAAGCAAAGTACTGTAGCTTCAAATATAATATTACTATCACAATATACATAATAGTTTTATAGAAAATAATCAGGATATATGTGTATTCCGTTGAACTTTATAATGATTGGCGCTAGGTAACCGTTTACTTTAGCACAATTGTAAAAAAACGCTTGAACCTGGCCTGCCTGAACAGTTCACCATCCGGCATGGAAGAGCAACCAAAACTTGTATCATATTATAAATAGTAAGTGGCTCGTAGCCTGATTTTCTTAATTGAATGAGTTCCAGCCAGCCTAGCTGACAAATTATGCTCCAACTATTACTGTATATAAAGGTAACCCTCTAATGACATTTAAGTTCTCAAACAAACATTTTATCAAATACATCTATTCCTTTTTTTCTGGTAACGTATGTATTTATATCTCATTCTCTTTCAAAAGGACAAATATGCATTATATATTTTTGGCATTAATGCAGTTATGAACATCTGAAACATGATTTGTACTTTCGAACATTATTTATTTCAACCAAAATGACAAAAAAAAATTATATATAGTCTACATCACGGGGGTGGAAGTGTTGCACGAGGTATGGAGTTCTTATGATAACTTGTCAAGGAGTTCTTGTGATAACTGTCACGGAGTTCGTCGGAAAACTATTGTATAAACTGCAAAAACATTCGTCAAAGATGGTAATTTTCATCTTTAAAAAGTGAGTTTTTGGTGCTAAATTAATCTTTAATGATTCAGCTTGGTTTATAAGAACTCCAGGACATATTTTGAGGTATCACAAGAACTCCAGGACAATTGAAAAATCGGGTATAAATGTGTTAGCATTATTTTGCATAATAATTAGGTAATTATGTATGGCAAGGATGAAGACTTGAAATAAACAGGTCAATTCCTGCGAATTGGCAAATAATTTGAAATTTTTCTCAAACCTACCAGATTTTAAGCAAGAGGTGATAAAAAATGGACTTTGAATTAGTTTTTGACACATAATACAATATGTAAGACAAGCTTAATCATTAAAGTTTAATTTAGCACCTAAAACTCACTTTTTAACGATGACAATTACCATTTTGACGAGTGTTTTGCAGTATATACTATAGTTTTCCGACGAACTCCGTGACAGTTATCACAAGAACTCCTTGACAAGTTATCATAAGAATTCCTCGTGTAACACTTCCTCTCCCGTGTACATGATGGATTTTAATAATAGACGTCATGTTTGAGGTTAAATATTGACAAATGAAATACATTGTATATTCCATATGAAACAACAGATCAAAGTTACCAAAGCAATATTTTTTATCTAAAATCGCGTCCAATGCAAAAACTTATCCGAAAAAAATCGTTCATAAAAAATGGAACAGATGGTCGCTTTTAAATTAATGAATACGACACATTACACATCACAAATACAGAGAAAAGGGAATTCCTAAAGAACGCACAAAACGACAAAATTAAAAATATTGCAGGTTCGGTTTGATTGAGCGAGTTCATGGACGGTAATTGAAAGTGCAAATTACCGTCCACGCCCCTAGCAACGGCTTAAGCAGAATTCAACATTTTTACATAAAATTTTGAATTTAGAAACATCTGCAGATGTGTTTATACGGCAGTTATAATGGAACCTTCAATGTGACACGTAATTGTCATTCTATGAAAAATGGCGTTTGGTCCCCAAAGTTTAACCTTTTTCGTTACTTTACGAGTGAACTTGTCATTTAACTAATTTGAAACATAAATGCCCGCCATTTATTTCAAGGTAACAGGTACGTTTATTCATGTCAAACAGGAACCTGTTCAAGAACATTGCAGGATCTGAATTGCATGTTTGTTCAAATAATGAAACGAATAAAAATTACTTAAAACTGCTTGTAATAAGATGATCAGTACATGCACAGAGAGTTAATTGAGCTAAATACAAAGTAACGTGATGACATACAATGTAGTTAAAATTTATCACAAGCAATCACAACAATGATTTTGCCTAACTTGCAAACACAACTTACTGCGAAAAACATGTACTTAATTCCATATGTGTTACGGAAAACAATTTAATTTCGATAAAGAGTTTAATCATACCGATATAAAGGACAATAAACAATCACATTAACAGATTGACTACACCATGATTAGGATTATCAAGCGACAGCAACGTTCACGGAACGCAATTCCCTTAATATCCTGTAACACATTGTATCCGTACGGGCACAAGCAGGTAAAAACATAGGTTGTTAGCGTGATCACGACAATTAATGAGAAGACAGAAGACATAAAATACATTTACAAACTCGAAAAGCCAAATAAGAGTGATACAAAATCTGCTGAAGAAGTAAAGGGTTAAAACATTCAGAGAAAGGAGGACATATAGAGAAGCCCTATGTACAAGATAAAACATACAGATATAAAAATAAAAATTAATGACATACAGGAAGGAACAAGAAGGTGCACCGCATAGCAAACACACTGCTGGGCATTTTAAATAAGTTTAAGTTTAAACATCATAAATCAACTTCCTTTAATACAAAGTATTCACTACAACAGTCTTTTAAGTCTTTTTATTTTTGTTTATAAAATACATCTTTAAACTACTTGAAATGCAAATGTCATTTAATTTTAAGGTAATATACTCCTTAAACATTAGGAGAAAAGTGTATGATTCTAATCATTCATTTAAGATTACTACATGTTCAGCTAAACACAGCAGATCGTATGTTATCTAATATTTACAAAACCTGAAATGTTTAATCCCCCAGTAGAAGCATTTTATATTTGACAACATTCCAGTTAGCATGTTTGTTTTCTTTTTTCCTTTTCTTTCCCTCATGAAGACAATTGTCCTTAAATTTAGTTATTTGAATTCAGACAAATAGACTATATGCATCAAGTTTGCTTAAATAGAATCATTGTCAAAAAAGATGTAGCAATGTTTTAACGTCAATTATTCTTAATAAATGTCAATGTCTTTTAATATATTTGATAACTGAATACTTTAAAATATGAATAATTAGTCTTAGACGTCTTCAAACTTTAAGAACCAATCAAACCTGTCACATTATTTCATTACAATATTTCTTTAAATTATTAAAGGACTAAACTAAATTTGATATAATAAAACAAAACATATTTTGCTATAAATCTAGTACTAAATCTATATGTCGGCTCCAGCTTTCACATAAAACAAATTTTATATTCAAGGATTATGTTGATTCCTAGTACATGTCAAATAAATAAATTTGTATATTAAATTAAACTTATCTGGAACATGTGTAAGATCTAAGATTTCACTTGAATTAACCAGGGTTAAAATCCATTACTTTATCTTAAATTCAAAAATTATATCATAACCTTACAACGACAATTTTCGTTGTAAAAATGTCGGCGACAATGTCTACAAAAACACTTAAATGTTCAGACTTTTAAAGACAATTGGACAAAGATGGCCCTAGATCGCTCACCTGACCAATCGAACTCATCTGAGCAATTAATTAGACAAGCATCCTGACAAAGTTTGATGACAATGGAGTCAAAAATGTGACCACTAGAGTGTTAACAAAGTTTGTCCATATTTGGACGGTGTGACCTAGTTTTTGACCCTAGGCGAGCCATATTTGAACTCGACCTAGAAATCATCAAAACAATTTTTCAGACCAATATACAGGCTATTTGGATCAAAACAGTAGCCACTTGAGTTTAAACAAGATTTTTCTATTTTTAGCTTCTGTGACCTAGTTTTTGATCTGAAATGACTAATGTTCAAACTCATCCGAGCAATTACTTAGAAAAGCATCCTGACAAAGTTTAATGACAATTGAGTCAAAAATGTGACCACTAGAGTGTTAACAATGTTTTTCCATATTTTGGCGGTGTGACCTAGTTTATGATCCAAGGTGATGCATATTTAAACTTGACCTAGAAATCATCAAAACAAACATGCTGACCGATTTCCAGGATATTTTGATATCAACAGTAGCCACTAGAGTCCGAACAAGATTTTCTTCTAGTTTTAGCTCCTGTGACCTAGTTTTTGATCAGGGACGACCCATGTTCGAACTCATCCGAGCAATTAATTAGGCAAGCATCCTGATTGAGTTTGATGACAATTGAGTCAAAATTGTGACCACTAAAGTGTTAACAAAGTTTTTTTTCTCATATTTGGACGGTGTGACCTAGCTTTTGACCCAAGGTGACCTATAATCGAACTTGACCTTAAAATCATCAAAACAAACTTTCAGACAAATTTCCAGGATATTTGGATCAAAACAGTAGCCTCTAGAGTGTTAACAAGATTTTTTCTTTTTTTAGATTCTGTGACCTAGTTTTTCATCTGAAATGAGCAATGTTCAAACTCATCCGAGCAATTACCTAGACAAGCATACTGACCAAGTTTATTGATGATTGAGGCAGAAATGTGACAGCTAGAGTGTTAACAAACAAATGTGGGCGGACGACGGACATTCAAAGATCCTAAAAGCTCACCCTGAGCTAAGCTCATGTGAGCTAACAAAGCAATGAAATATCACTTTTTTGTCTTGTCAATTTTAAACTTCTTGGACAGATCTCCAAATATAGCATATCCCACTTTGTACCAATTTTTGGAATTTAGTATTTATCACTCATACCGTCAGTAAACAAGTGCACAACCTCATAAAACAGAGAATTTATTACATTACGTAGATATCTCTACATAAGTTAGGAAGCCCGACAAATTAAATGTTGGAGTTAAAAAGGCTTCCCTAAAAGGAAGTCACTGTTTAAGAAATGACCAATCAATCATTTAATAGTTTGAATATCCTTAGAAAGTTAGATTTCGTATATTAAGAGGCATTTAAAATATTAACGATGCCAATACGTTCAAATTGAGTTTACGTTCAAGAGTTTGTTAACATAACATTTTTAAACAAGAGCTGTCACAGGAGACAGCGAAGCTCGACTAATAAAATATTGGACGCAGTAAGGAAGACAGAACTATGGAAAAAAAACAATTATGTATAAATATGTATTAAAGGGACTCCACTGACGTTTTTTGACATGATGGGACTGGAAATATTTTTTCCTGATAAATGTGTGTAATTGATATATGTTTAGGCCACTAATCGTTGTGCAAATTTCAGATCATTCGCACACTTCGTTTTTCCAGAATAATTATTCAAATGTAAAAGAATGACCCAAAATGAAAAGCGTTTGTAATTATGATTTTCAATATATTTCAAAGTATATTTCTTAACTATCTTTGCATATATTTCTGTTTAAAGTGCCTCAGCGCATTTATGTAAGAAATTCAAATGTTATGCTTTTAGGCTTTTAAACCTCAGTGGAGTCCCTTTAAGTTATAGTAAAAATAACACTGTTAACATAAATACCAAGATCAAGGGGAATAATTCTGGAAATAGTCACACTTGAGTACTTGTCACACAACATGTGTGTAGTGATAAGAAATATATATTTAAAGTTTGAAGTAGATTCCTTAAAAAGTAAAGAAGTTATTATATTTCTTAAAGAAAATCTCAAGTTCAAAGAAAGATAAATCTGTAAATATTGCTTCAAGAGTTATAAACCTTGTCACATAAAATGTGATTGATAGTAAGGAATAAGTATTTAAAGTTTTAGGTAGATAGATACCTTTAAAACTAAAACAGTTATAGTAAAAAAATAACATTTTTCAAGAAAATAAAACCTAATAAGTTTATGGGGAGATAAATCTGAAAATATTGGTGCTAGAGTTATGAACCTTGTCATATAACATGTGGTTAATGATAAGGTACATATATTTGAAGTATGAAGTTGATCCCTTTTGAAATAAATAAGTAACAGTAAAAAATGAAATTTTCTAAGAAAAATTCTAAGTTTAAGGTGAGATAAATCTTAAAATATTGGTGCTAAAATTATGAACTAAAATTATGAACCTTCTCACATAAGATGTGGTTGATGATAAGGTACATATATTTGAAGTATGAAGTTGATCCCTTAAGAAATAAAGAAGTAACAGTAAAAATAGTATTTTTAAGGAAAATTCTAAGTTCAAGGGGAGATAAATCTGAAAATATTGGTGCTAGAGTTATGAACCTTGTCACATAATATATGGTTGATGATAAGGAACATATTTGAAGTTTGAAGTTGATACCTTAAGAAATGACAAAGTTATAGTGAAAAATATTTTACTGCACCAAAACTTTAATCTGAAATCTGGACGCGGACGCCGGGGCGAGTAGGCCAGCTCTCCATATACTTCGTAAAATTGAGCTAAAAATTATAGCAGCAAGCTGAAAAAAGTCTGACCTGTAAAAAAATTCAGTCAGTATAATTTTTACCCTAAAAATAATGAATGGCTTTGAAAGCTTGACAAATCAATTTAAGATAATAAGAAATGTAAGAGTTGAGTTAAACATTTATATTTTTGTTTATAGAAATACGCATATATTACAAAAGTTGCATCGAAATCAAAATTTCCACCACAAGAGTGTCAAAAAGAAAAAAACAACAGAAAGAGCGAAATATAACATTGTCAAAAACACCAATAAAGTACTCTTTTTGCTTTCAACAAGAATAAAAATGATGGCATTTCAAACAAACACCATTTTTCGGTTAAAACCTATGTAAGAAGGTTGTTGAACCTTTTGCATGGCACTTATTAAGCAGACAAAGACTTTATTATCAAGCCATAAAGGTAAAGAACTTAATAAGAAGGGTTCTGCCCATGAAACGGTAATAATATAAAGTTCTACGTCATTTTCTTTCAATATGAAATACAGAAACGTTATTTGCATGTACATTTAATAACAATGATATCATTCTTAAATTCATTACTCTCGTAAACTTGTTTTCAAGTAGGAAATAAAATTATTATTTTTATTCTATTTAATCTATAGAGAAAATCAAAATCTGAATTTTAAATTATTCGTAAAGAAAAAAGTTCTCTTTGATTGTTTTTCTTTGCACAATATCATTTTATGAATTGACTTTATTATCTTTTGATTCTACATGTATTTATTAGCAATCTATTAGGAAAATAATATTAGGACAACCAATAAATACTAATTTTCTAAAAGAGAATCTTTTGTCATCTAATCGCAAATAATTTTTGCAATGTTAAAAGAGTCATTTATCATTGGATCTAACTGTTTTCTTATTTGTCAGTTTTGTAATTCAACATTTTGATTTTACCACTTTAATTAAAAAAGTGTGTATCTTGTTCCGATAACTTAGATACAGACTAAAGCTTATTAATTTTATAGACTGAGAATATATGAGAGGATGTGACTCTATTTTGTTTTATATCAAATAATACTGACCAACTGCACAACAAAAAGTGAAATTTCACGTTTTGTACATAAAACACAATTTATTTAAATCATTCTAGTCGTCAGTCACCGAACACAAACAATTACACTTAAACACATCTTTCGGAGAAGATAAATAAGTTAAAAATACATAAGTTCTCGAGATTTCGTGTAAATTCATCCCCTAGACAATGTCAAGATGTATATTTTATAAACATAACTTTTATTGACATTTAAAGAGAATATACACGACATTCACCGACTTTCTGAAACGGCAATTTCATTAATTCATGATCCAATCAATATCTGAAACATGTATTCTTTTACCAATTATCTTAAATGTAGTATGAAACAAAACGTGTAATATAGATATATATCATTCTATTCTAAAATAACTCAATACAACAAATAACTCAATACATTTGCTTCATAAAATGCATGAATAAATGAAATATAAATACTTGTCTTAAAGGAGCACAATTTCAATTTAAATATACAGGAGACACACATGAAAGTAATATTTCCTATACATTTATTTCGAAGGGAATTAAATAGATAGACAGATCTTCATGATTTAAATCATATGAATATCTTTCTAGGAAAGTCATTGTTTAATATCGAAATATTAAAAATACAATAACATTTAAACTGTCTATAGAAATTTTTCAGCGCATCGTAGTTTTAACATCACAAATTTTATTGCCTCAAGTTACATTCAACGTTACTTTATTTGGTCTAGTTCTCACTAAATCTTATAATCTGTTTAAATGACTAGTCTTTTTTCCGCAGCTAGATGCATGCAACATTTCTTTCCAAAAAAAAAAAAACAACACTGTATAACCTCATTCATACTAGAAAGAATACAATCGACAATTTCTTATTACACAAGAGAATCAACAAATCATTCATACATAAAACAATCATATTAAAAATATGATCTTATAAAAGATATGATCATAAAACATTGGATAAATATCTCCTATTGTCTGGTCAGCTTGTCGGAGACATAAATCTTACATCATTGATCATCTTTCAAACTTGATGTTTGACCATGACGATACAAGATTAACTAACATCGCTCTATTAACAAGAGATATAACAATACATCATGATCCAAAAATCTATACCAGTATTTTCCTTTCGAATAATTGTAGTGTAACTTAAGAAGAATAGATTACTACTTAATTCTTCGCAGATTTTTTGCAATTAAATTAAATTTTTTACAAATAAACAAAAATCTTCAAAGAATAAGAAGCACTTAAACGTTACTTTGAATGTTTCATTTCTGTATAAATGCGTTTATGTTCAAGCAATTTTATTTCGCTCATTATGCATTTATAAAATTAATAAAACAAAGAAATGTGTCATATTTTATGACGATCGTTATATATTTAATTCTCATTTTTTCAACAACCACGCATATTTTTCGTAATATAAATCTATCCTGTCATAATATAATGAGAAAATAATAAAACAACTTCTGGGGATCTTAGATTTCCATTGCACATCACGAATAATAATTAAGTAGATACTGGTGTCTGAAAACATTATTAGATTAACAGAATACACTTATTGTAGTTGACATAATATATGGTAAAGCTTTTTGTTTAATATTAGAGAATGTGTGGAAAGAAAATAGAATTATATAAAGCGTCTGGTAAAATACAATAAAGAGTCTGATAAGCTTATATTTTGTTGGATGTGGGACAGCAAATCTAAAAGCTGGTTATAGGAAAAATAATTAATATTTTAAGAGATATAAAATGGTCCCTTCTAGTCAGAACTTCAAACATAAACCAAATTAGGTTCGCAATATAGGCCCTGGTAAGATTTCCAAAAAGTTTGTACAAACATACTTGACATAATCCCATTCTTTTGAAGATATTTCATTCAAGATAAAAACACCTGCATTGACGACACAGTCGTTATCTCTTTTTCAAAGAATTATACTGAATAAAGCTGTCGATGTATTAGGCATGGAATCCAATTAATTCTTACCTCGATTATAGAGAAGCCTTAATTGGACTGTGATTAACTTGCCAGACATATAAAAACGTAAATTGTCACACACTTTTACTAAGAGGAATCTTATTTGACATCAATTATTACTTTGATTTTACTGAAATGATTCTATAAGATTTCAGCAAAAGGTTAGGATGTGTTTATTTGATTAAAAGCCAACAACAGAATTATCTAAGATGTCCCAGTAAGCTTAAAACAAAAGTCGAATATGTACTTAAAAAAAGAAATTCTTGTAACATTACCTTATACAGAGAAGGCGAAGAAGTGCAAATCACAATTTATTAAACTATAATACTCCAGTGGTGACAAACAAACATTATATACTATAAGTAAAACAATTTAAATAAAGAATGAATCACGAGTATGTGACACGAATCAACATGATAAACTTAAATAAACTAACATTATTGCAGAAAAACCTACAAAATTATCAAACTTTTTTTCAAAACAAAAGGGCCATACCGGCGTTTTCGTTTGCCTGACAAGATCATAATGCATATATAACGCCAAAGTGATATCATATTCAAAATTCATTAGAATGTATACTTATTTTAAAACGCATTGAATAATTAAACTTGACAGCAACAACTTTTTAAAACTTAAAAAATACGTCCCTTACTAAAAGGTTAAAAAGATAAAGTACACATATAGGCATAAAGTGATCCTGATGTTCAAGTTGATGTGTATAGCATAAACCCAACGAAAAGTTTTTGACACGAGTTTCCTTTTCTTTCTTTTAGATGTTAAATACTTGTTGTAAAATATTTCCAAAAGCAAAATGTGTTCGTTTTGCATGTATGATCAAATCATGATTCATTTGTGAAATTTGTTTTAATATTGTCACTAATTTGCTGTTCACTTTATAAAATATTTATCGATCTGACCAGCAAATAAAATAGAAATACATTTTTGCAAAAAAATGTTGATAAGATATGCAAACGTATGACATACTACGCATCTCTTATTTACACAAGGTGTGTATGAAAAATCAATTCTAACAGAAGGTGAATTAGTTAATTTGTTTACCTCTTAAGACTCTCAACTCATCTTGACTTTTGGCCTCATAACTCTACTTGAAGCCTCTTCATGGACTCGTATTTAATTAATTAGCTATACGAATGAATATTTAATAAATTAGTTTGGTATTTGTTAACTTTTTGAAAGGAATTTCCAATCAGCTTGTCATTAATTTGAGGAAGAAAAACGCGCTCAGAATACAAAAGGTGATTGCTAAATAGAAAAAAAAACAAAAACAAAAAAACAGATTGTTAAAAATGCCACGTGTATAATTATTAATTAATACTCAACAATATCTGTTGAGCCTAAATTTAACAATTAGGTAGCAACTGGATTTTTCTATTTTTAGCTCCTGTGACCTGGTTTTTAATCTGAAATGACCAATGTTCGGACTCGTCCAAGCAATTTTACCTAGACAAGCATCCAGACCACGTTTGATGACAGTTGAGTCAAAAATAAGACCGCTAGAGTGTTCACAAGGTTTTTCCATATTTGAGCGGTGTGACCTAGCCTTTGAACCCAGGTGACCTATATTCGACCTTGACCTAGAAATCATCAAAACAAACTGTCAGACTAATTTCCATGATATTTGGATCAAAACAGTAGCCACTATAGTGTAATCAAGATTTTTCTTTTTTTACCTCCTGTGGCCTAGTTTTTCATCTGATATGACCCATGTTCGAACTCATCCAAGCAATTACCTAGACAAGCATCCTGACCAAGTTTGATGATGATTGAGTAAAAAATGTGACCATTAGAGTGTTGACAAGGTTTTTTCATATCTTGTTGGTGTGATCTAGTTTTTGATGACATGATGGGTCATCCGACAAGCATTCTGACAAAGTTTGATGATAATTGATGCAAAATATGACCACTAGAGTGTAAACGAACAAATGTGGACAGAAGACGGACATTCTACGATTCTAAAAGCTCATCCTTAGCAAGCTCAGATGAGCTAATAAAAGGTTTTGTGTTTGTTTTTTACATTGACACATCTTTCATTTTCAAAATACAATTTTATATTTCTTTAGCAGAATGGTGCCTCGTTTCTAAATGTGTTTTAGTATTTTAATATTATCTGGTAATTATTCTTTTTGTTAAATTCATTTAATACAAAAAAACATTTGTATTTTTGTCTACATGTTTTAAGATATTTATTGTGCTGAACAAAATATTTTTCCCCAACGATTGGCCCCCATAAATAATGGAAATGAGTGTGTCCATTTGTTTCCTATCACGAATTGATTCCCAAATTTTTTTTTTAAATAGTCATTTAGTTTCTTTATGAAACTTTTTTGCGGAAAGAACTGTACCACTTTTTCTTTGTGGTAATTAATGATCTGATTTAAGAATATAAGATGTTAATTGCCTATCAAAAACAAAAACAAAGCTGATATAGCTTTGACTTAAAGAACTTCTCTTTCTGTAACAATGCGTCACACAGATGGCTCAACTTGTAAAGACATGATGCGTGAATAACATGAATAACATTGACAGTGGAAGACTAAAAATTTTTCACTATACACTTGAGTGAAAGTTGCAGCATTTCGCAAGATAAAATTATAAAAGATACAGAAATAATAATGTGTCATCACATAATGGAATAAATATCTAAAGCCAGTCAGAAAACAAATTATATACTGTAACAAAAGTGTCTGTAGAATGAATAAAACATATCAAAATAATCAAAATAAAGAAACAGGATGAAACTTTCTATAAAATGATTTCGATGTCTATGAAATACCAGCACTACTAGTGTTAAGCATTCGTACTAGGATTGTAAATTATCACTATCATATACTAACAAGATAGTATGATGTTATCAAAGCACATTACATTTGACAAACGTTTGTTAGACGTGAAATGTATGATCATTGGTAAAACAGTGTGTTCCATGTTATCCATATTGAATCAAGTCTGCTTAAATGTCGATGTTAAAGATTAATGTGCAAAACATAACTAGAACTGTGTCCAAAGGACACGGATGCCCCCACTGACAACATATATATGGTATATAGTGAAAAAATCAACAAAGGGCCATAATTCTGTTAAATTTGATCGCAGCAAAAATTCCTTCCTTTACTTCCATCTACATATTACGGTTGTTCATGCCTGGAAGTTAAAGCAAAATCTGCCATCCGGTTTAAGAGAAGTTGCGTTCACCAAATTTCTATATTATATATAGTCAAAAAATCAACAAAGGGCCATAATTCTATTAAATTTGGTCGCAGCAAAAATTCCTTCCTTTACTACCATCTACACATTAAGGTTGTTCATCCCTGGAAGTTTAAGCAAAATCTGCCATCCGGTTTAAGAGGAGTTGCGTTCACATTTCGGGACGTACGGACGGACAAACGTACGGATGAACGGACAAGTGCAACGCTATATGCTCCAAACTGTGTGGGGGTACAAAAAGCATAAAGGCCCATTATGCCCAATAAATGATTTAACTTTCAATTACAAAAGCTTTTTTTTCCAAAAAGTAACACCTGGACCATATTTTTCTTTTATTGCTTTTTAGCTAATGCAGTAATAGTTATTTACTATTTGTATTGAAATCAAAATATTACTTTTTTACAATTTGCCTCTTTAATGACAAATTATTTCGCATTTATCACCACTCTCTTTGAGTAACAAGCATTTAACATGCTCTTGGATCATTGTTTATACGTTCTAAAACTAAAATTTGCTATAATTTCAAAAGAAGTAAAAATTAACCGCTACTGAAGAATAATGTGCCTTTAGAATTTGAAAGCCAATGAGTTCATAAATATGATGTGTTTTTTTGGTTGTCACACAAACACTGTTAAAATCAGAAGGCGACTTTCATGCATTACTAGTAGGGGAAGACATCATTTTCATTTTTCCTGGTGCCCGTCTGTGTCTCATTTCAATCACGAGCATTCAACCAGGTACCAGAGAAGAACCACCGACCTTACGAACGCTACCTCGATAGTTGTATCACATAAAAACAAACTAATGATAAATTATGTCAAAATATATAATATGTAATTCTTCTGGTTTGATCTTTACCATATGAATACTGTTACGATCGCATGTCAATTTTCCGGTTTATATGTGAAAGTGGAAATCTCAGATGCCCCTCGAAGGGGCATAAACAGGCACTTGAGTAAAAACACACATAACTACCTAAATAGCTTTCTAATATGAAACATTTCGACAGAATTCGTACCAAATGCGGTAATGGTATAGTGATTAAAGGTCAGCATCCTAAGCACCTATTGGCGACGCCAACCCTCACCCTTCGATTATTAAACTAATTGACTATAACAACATCAATATCCGCAGAAAGTGTCTCCCTACATAATAAATATTGCCAAAATGTTAACGTGGTAAAAGAATAAAAAAGCAAGTTAGTTTAATATGCGGTCATTTTTGTGTAATCGTCAAAACGTCTAAAGGAACTAGTGTTACCCCTTTCAGCAAAGCAATTAGCAAACCTTTTATCATATAAAGATGATTTTCTTATTTGTCCAAATCGAATTGCCTGCAAATATGCAAATTCAGCTTTGAAAAATTAACCGTTTTCCCTAAGGTCAATCCATACGACATTTCGTGTCTGTAAATAACAATGGTACACTCAGTAACAGCACAATATATAATCGTAATATCTATTCCTGAGAGAACAATTCTACTTAACGTTGTGTGTGCCATTCTCCAGAACAGACAGTAAAATAATACGCCTTTAAGATATATTGGAAACATTATAGAAAAATATTTATTTAAAGACAAGCAATATTCAATATAACAATATCTTTGCAAATGAAATATCATAACATAATTTGTATAAAATGTCTCATTTTGAAGTGGTATAAAGCAGTGATTAGATCAGACCTTCTTTATCAAATGATGCACAAATTCTGAACAAAATATTACCAAACCTGTTATTTTGAAAAAAAAAAATATCAGCAGTTGATAAGTCCCTTAAGGTTTTGAAGGAAATTATATCTGAACAATATATCTATTACACATTGGCGTATAGAATTAATGACAATTCTTACTTCAGTCTTTCATATAAATGTAAGAAATGAGAAAACAGTTTTTCATGTTTGAGGCAAGCAATTTTTGACTTTAACTGCAATACGTGTATACCATTGGCTCCAGCTTTAAAACAAAAGTGGCACCAGCTTTAAAACTAAAGTCACGTTGTATTCAAATATACACTATGTTCCCTATATTTAGGATCATTTATTCATTTAGTAAATGTTATTCATTTTAAATTCATCTTGGTGCCTGTATTTTCTAAAGTGGTATTGAAAATGGGACTAAAATCCGTTATTGAAACTGAATGCAAAATAAATATTTAAATATATAGACATAAAATACTTTTCACATGATAACTTGGCAGACAGAAGGATTAAAAGTTGATACAATGTTCAGAAAAGGGAAGAACTTGCACGAATAAGCCTTTTAAAGTAGCTTCAAAATATCCTGTTAAAATTAAATAATACATATGAATGATAAAGAGGAAGTGAAAGGGTACCTGCTGATAAAATTAAACAATGAACGACATAATTTGCTTAATTTCACATAAAAGTGGTATACCCTTATATCTTGCATTTTTGAACAGCTTTTGACCCCGCATGCAGGACTTACCAAACATAGTGTCGTACAAAAAAACAAAAAACAAACAACAACAAAAAACCCCACAAAAACAACACAAAACAACAACCACAAAAAAACCCAAATAAACAACTAACATCCAAATTCCTTTCATTGACAGAAAACCTAGCTGGCGATTTCATTTCAATCAGCATAATATATAAAGATAAATTTATATTGGTATTTTTGTACCTAATCGGACTTGCAAAAATTAAGATTATCCCTTTCTCTATTTCTGATTTTTATTTTCATCTCATTCCCTTTAAATATTACGACAATTATTATATTGTAAGGTTTAAGATGCAATAGAGAACCACTGAAAGTCGATATCTGCTTTCGATATGTTATGTTGATCCATAATTCACCCAAAATGACACTAATTGTTGTTCAATAAGTTAAAGAAATGTTCTCATTATGTTTTAAGACTTCTTCAGAATAATTAATTTGAAAACAAAACAAAAAGTTGTACAGGCCGTCACAGGTAATCACAACCACTAAAACAAGAACCGATTGAAACGGGTGATGCTCCCGGAAAAGGTTTTGGACACAGGAAAGTTTTAAAAAATGAACAAAGGGGAAAAACTCCAAAATTAGGCAAGGCAGAGTTATGGTATTTTGCACTGCTCTTCTGTGCAATGAGATCTATCTATCTATAAAGTGTCGTGATGATATCTCTTATAGTTTAAGAGATATGTCTCGTGTAAAATTAAAAGTGCAAAAATGAGCAAAGGGCAATAACTCCAAAATAAGACAAGGCTGTGTTTAGGTTCTTTAGCATTGCAGTTATATCCAATGAGATATATCTACCTACAAAGTTTCATGTTGATATCTCTCATAATTTTAGAGAAATGTCCCGGACAAAATTCAAAGTGTCAAAATGAACAAAGAGCAATAGTTCAAAAATTAGGCAAGACAGAGTTACGATTCATTTGCACTACACACCTACTCAATGAGATCTATCTACATACAATGTTTCATATTAATACATCTTATAGTTTCAGAGTTATGTCCCGGACAAAGTTCAAAGTGTAAAAATAACAAAGGCCAATAATTCTAAAATTAGGCAAGCCGGCAAGACAGAGTTACAGTTTTTGTGCACTGCACATCTACTCAATGAGATATGTCTACTTACAAAATTTTATGTGGATATCTTGTTGTTTCAATGTTATGTCCCGGACAAGAAAAGCGGACGGACGGACGGACGAAGCGGCGACTATATGGTCACTCTTCGGGGAGCATAAATGACATGCATTTAAGTAGCCAATATATCCCAATGCCTTATTAAGAAGTATTGCTTATTTTATTTAACTACATTTGTATTATTTTTTACATTTGTTTTACATTGCTCGGTATTCGATATTGAATGAGACCCATATTAATTGGACTCACGAATCACCTATTGAAGTAATTTAGAACAATTAAAGCTTGTCGCAAGTCGAAACAAAGAAAAGAAATATCATCTCTTTTATCTTGTCATCATAAATTCAAATGAAATTCCATAAATTATTGACACGAATACAATTTTACAATTCATCGACGTGACATAATCCAAAAAATTCAGCTGTTTAAAGGACAATGATGCGATAAATAGTTATTAACTTGTTAATATATTTGGTTATGCATGCAAATACTTCATATTTTTGAAGCAAATAAAAGCAGCAAAGCAGAACAAAGTAATAATGTTGAGTAATTATTTGATCTCGATATTAATTATAACTTATATTACAAACGGATAATTTTAAATCGTTTCATATATATAATTTTATCTTCGTTTTACCGAGATACGCATTGACTGTGTAACAATCACAATAAAGAAGAAACAAATTATTAATTATTTCAAAAAACGAGCAATTGAGTAGAGAAAGGTTTCAACATCCTGGACATGTTCTTACATACTTTTTATCTCATGTTTTAATCGAGCACGGAGATGGGCTCGTGATTCGAAGTCAATGATAATTAGACTTTTAAAATATAGTTGAGAAACAAAAGGTATACTTTTCAAAAGTGGAAAAGTTTGGGGATCCATTTCAAAGACAATTTTTTTTTTAAATGACGAAAATGAAAATAAATATTTCCTGTAAACCATTAAAAAGCTAAATCCTCTTTTTTAAGTGAAATATAAATAAATGCTAGCAATTCAAGATATCGGCAATTAAAACGGAAGATATAGAACAAAAAAGGCTTGTTGTTAAAGTAATTTACGCAACGTTATTTCATCCACATCTTACATATAAAAAGCCATTTATTTCTTATGTATAACGGCAGTGGTATTTACAGACAATGAAGTAATCATAGATTAAATTTCTCTGCAGCATACTAAAGAACTTCTATATCCGAGTACTCAAGTTTCATTATTCATTATACCAAAAATATTCGGTACCTAATGTTTGATTTACACTGCCAACAACCCTTAATGCTGAACTAACCTTATGCACAATGGTCTTTACATAGACTATGTATCTTATAATCACGGGGCGAATAGTTTAGGAATATGTGTCCATATAAACCGTTTTCCACATACATAATCATCTATCAAATACCATTCTCCCAATTCAAATGTTTATCAACTACTTATTTATAAAATGACACTCTGTATCATCAGTTACAATAACATGACTATTAAATTGTTGTCACACTTGAATATTTCTTTTTTGTCCGTGCAGAAAAAAGATATAAATTAGAAGTCATAATTGACAACTAATATTCTTGTCGTCGAGCTATCTTTTCACTTTTGAAGGTTTTTCTATTTAATAAATATAATTCTTGACATATTTCTTGATCAAAACGTTTTCACATACGAAAAATAAAATTTACATCAGAAAAGAAAAAAGACGTTAAATATTTGCTATGTGGAATCATCACTTTAAGCTGGTCGACTAACTCTGAAATAGTGCAGGTATTTGTTCATAGCTGTCAATAGAGCATTGTGCTTCGGTTGAAAAAGTGACTTCAAATTATGAGCCCGAAGGTATGTTGCCTTCAGATAAACGCTGCAAGCATAATAACATGCACTTTACAGCCACGTACTTTATTTCAGTGTTGTTATATTTTTCTGGTCCTTCGGGATTATTGATTCCAGCACTTTTAAGTGTTGAAAATTTAGTACCACTCAAGTCGGTGCTACACGGCATGAGGGATATTGCGCTCTTACATTGTACCTCATGTATAGACTCAATCAAACCGAGTCTGCAATTTTTATGTAATTTTGTTGTGATTAATACTTCGGAGGGATCACTCTTTCCTATAATAATCTAAAAGACACGTATAACGTTTCGAAAATAACGTTTCAAAAATGATATAAGTGTTACCATGAAACTGATGACTGGGGAAGCCCAAACACGCTCTCTGCACATCATCTTATTATGATTCACAGTTCTGCCAACAATATTTTATTTTCCTTACGCCGGTTTAAGAGATACAAAACAGCTACAATTTTGAAACTTTTGCAATTTCCGTCCATCAGTACAAGAGATATAGTGCAAACGAATAGACTCTCTAACCCGACGTATTTCATTGTTGTTGATTTCTTAAAAACATTTTTGGTTCTTATGTTCCGATTTGTTTTATATTTAGCCTTAATATTGGCCGATATCTTGCTTTTATTTTAAATACGTCGGAGTTATTGTGTATCTATATTACCCGAAATCTTTTTTTTATTACTATGGCAGAGATCTTTATTATTATTTGGTCATTTGCCTATATCAAGTTTAGTTGTTCAAACCTGAGATTATTTTAACTATTCATGTTATTATTAAATTGATTTACCTTTTTCAAAAATACGCCTCTGTTCAAAATAACCCAAATTGTCATTAAAAACATAGCTGTCTTGGCTAACTTTTTACTAAAAGATGGCAAGATAAGAAAGACTGACCTATTTTTGAGTAATCAAATTAGTTGAAGGTTTTCAAAGAAATCTAAGAAATATTCGAATTGTATGATTAAATTAAAGTGTAGTGCAAATAATAAGGTCCGAGTGCAAAGAAATAAAGAATCAGGACTAATGAATTTCAAATATAGCATTAACCAATGGAATTAGTCATAAAATGCATTTTTATTGTACTCAAAATGCAATATTTTTTTTTCATTACAGAATAAAACCTTATTAGTTATCAAAATTCATTTAATAATAAAGCTAAAAGGAAGGTTGCTGGAAACGCTTTTTCATTCACAATATAAATCAATTTCAAATAAATATTTAAGTTTGAAGTGATGCCATTAGGTGGAGTTGTAGTAAATACACTGCAAATTAGTTGTCTTTTAATGCTGATGACGAAATAGAGAAAAACAACATACCACTTTAAGCCGGTGTAAGGGGGCATTAAAACTTTGTTTCTTTAATTGTTTCACACAACTTATACCGAGTATGCAATGTCTTTATTTTAATCTAGTGTTTTCATTGCTCTCGGGAGATCTCAAAATTTCGAATGTCTTAAACTAATTTGAACAAACGATTTGAAAGTTTTCCAAGCCAGTTTTGTGCGTCATTATCAAATTTAGCTGAACATAAGAAACTGCTCCGTCTGGACAACGTGCTTTATCGGTGATAAGTTGTCTCATTTAATACTTGATAATAACATTCCAGAACAAACAGACATCGTTTATTCATTAAAATGAAGCTTGCCTAGCAGTAATATCAAGAAAAATACTTCCGTGTAATACAGACAGTTCGATCTTAAGTCTAATGAAACAAATAATGTTCACGCCATGGATGCCCCCGCATGCAGATGTTATAATATTTAGTTCCAAATTTTTTGCACACACTATTGTTTTTTTTTCATTTTAAGTTCAAAGCCCTTAAAACTATTCAATGTAAACACAAATCATTTTTATACAAAGTTCAAGGCACTGAAACTATTCAGTGTTAACCTTTTGTTAATTGCATATTGCATATGTGTAGCCAAAATATTGACTACATACATTTCCACAAAATTATGAGTGCTGAAACTAAAAATTAATTTTTTTCCAACATTCAAGAGAGATAACTTTGTCCAAAATCATAAATCATTGAACCAAGACCAAATTAAAACTTTAACTGCTTATTCTTAAGATATATGTATATGTCAAATTTGAGTTGAATGGGCACAACCATTCGGAAACTAAAAATTTCTGATTTCTTTCAAAGCTCAAGAGGGAAAACTCTGTCAGCTATCATCTAACCATAATCAAATTCAAACTTGACCAGTGTATTATTATGATATATCCATATGTTCAATTTGAGTTGAATATGTACAACTGTTGGGGAGATAATGAACAGAAACTGAAATTTTCCTTTATTTTCAAAGGGGTATAACTCCACCAAAAATCATCAAACCATGACCAAATTCGAACTTAAACTGATGTATCTATATGTCTAATTTGAGCTGAATGTGTCATATTGTTGGGGAGATAATGAACGGAAACCGAAAATTTCACATTATTTTCAAAGTGAAAGGGACATAACTCTGCCAAAAATCAACAAATCATGACCAAATTCGACTTTGACCTGTGCATTTTTTTGCCTTATCCATATGTAAAATTTGAGTTCAATGTGTAATACCGTTGGGGAGATAATGAACGGAAACTGAAAATTTAATCAAGGGGCATAACTCTGTCAAAAATCATCGGACCATGACCAAATTCGAACTTGACATATATTTTCTCATGATATATCCATATGTCAAATTTGAGTTGAATCTGTGCAACCGTTACTAAGAAAATGAAGAGAAACTGATGATGACGGAATGACGGAACAAGGTAACACTATATGCCCCAGTCATTTAATGGCGGGGGCATAAAATCAAATGCACACAATCAGATGCTTCATTACGTATTTGCCTCTTTTTGTACATTTTTTATGACGAAAATGTGACCTTCTTATTTTACAATTGCTATCACAGAAAGAATAACGATATATATTCTAAAATCTATATTATCTCAGACAGTTTATATATATATAAGATTGATAGATTTTTGGATTAACAGGATGACTGACTAACTGACTGACTGATTGAAAGTTATGTAAAGTCTCACAGGATTATTTACATAAAACATTATACACTTTCTGGAAGTAAAACAAACTGTTTTTATTGTGACAATATGAAAGAAAATCAAATCAACATTTATAAACTTATAACAACTGAAACCTATAAAAGGCAATTGAATATTAATTATCATATCTATTTCTACAACATCTAAAAATGGTATTGCTATATGAGAGTATATGTGGTAAGATACAATGGAAAACTATCAAAAACTATACAGACTTAATTTCAACGTTTCCATGAAAGGATTCAACAGTCCAAGTCAAAAGAAACGCACGCTTATTTCAGAAAGAAGTAAAACAAAATAAATTGTACGAGTTTAACAGGGCTTGATGTAAATTACTACATTTGATGTAACCGACAAAATGTCTAATCTGAGGTCAAACAAGTCAAGACAAATTTTTTCACAATTCAATAGTTCCAAATCAAGATAAAAACCTGATTTTTTTTAATAAATAAACAATTAACACTAAATATTATAAATTGTAACTCACTTGTAGAGAACCATTAATATTGACAACCACTTACCTGAAATATAAGAGAAGACAATGTGTAACAACTATACATACAATACAGACATACAATGATTAAGCAAATATATGAACACTTTGATAGCCAATAAATAACACAAAACAAAATGAATTTCGGAAAAAAGTTTTTAAAGAAGGCGTAACAACAGAGCCAGTATATCACTGTCAGAGTGTCTCATACATGATTGAGAAAAACCTTTACAAAGATGCTTCTACACTTACATACAAACATTTTCAAAGTTGTAGATCATGTATTGTTTACAGTGAAGTACTAAAATGTTATCTCTTGTTTTTCAAATGAATGAAGGTAAACAATTTGCTTAACTATCAGAAAAAATTACACTTTTTAATTTTATTATGTGCAAACAATTTAAATGCGCGTTTGACAACTTTATAGTCTATTGAAATCAACATTATCTATTTATAGCAAAACTATTGTTGGTTGAAATTCTGCAATTTTAACTTTTACCTTGAAAATTCGAGGTTCCACAACATGATATTCTATTAATAACACCAATAAAAAATCAATTAAATGTACTATCACAACTAATTAACAATGTATGCCTGTGTAATATATACATGTTACTGGTATTTTGGGCTAAAGCCCTATTTTACTTGAAATAAACTTTTGAATCTTAAACTACTGATAAATTGGCAAAGCTATATGTTTTAAATTTACATAGCATGATATGTCAAAACGTATAATATGATTTTTTAAGGACGGAACTATTTCTAGTATTGTCAAGTCCAGATAATGTATCTGCCTGGTGCACTTTTATAGAATGCGTTCTTAAATGTATTTTATTTATCACTGTCTGATATTCAATTCAAATATCTCAAAACAAATATCAAAACACGAAACTAAAATAACTTATTCCGCATTTGAAACATACTCCTGTCTGCACAAGAATATTGGTGTTTATATCATACATCCAACAGACAATTTTATAACCGAACAGAAAAGTGCAACTTATACCATTTCTAGTGGTGCATTTGTTTTTGTCACGAATTCTTTTGCATGCAATATAAATGATGAATGTCGATGAACAATTTTAAGTGTGCATAAGCGTTTATTCTAGAATAAAATAACATATCGTTCATATAATCAGAAAATATTCTGTTTTTTTATGATTTCGCATAGTTGCAACGGGTTTTGAATTAGCGTCATGTTTTAAATACATTTTTCCTAAGTGTCGTCTAAAGAGACAATTATGTATTGTGGCACAAATTCGTGAACAAAAAAGGGAAGAAAGAAAAAAAAACCTTTGGTAAAATTAAATGAAAAAGCTAATAGACATTGAGGTTAATGCCCTTATTGATTGTTCGTATTCATTAATGGACAATCTGCTGACTGTTTAATAAAAATCTACATAAATGTTAGCAATTTAGGATAAATGTTAGCGATTTAGGATAAATATAGTCAGAGACCAAATCTGTGTTAATGTTTCCGATCGATCTCAACAAAAATTGTGAATTGTTCTAAATTGATGGAACAGGGTTTGTATTATATTTTTATTTACATACGCATACTAGTATATGTTTATTTATGAAAACTCATTCATGACAGCAAATAATATTGTAAATACAAACATTGTGATCAGTAATGGATTAAATGAAATGTATCCACGCTGACAAAATTAACACCTTCATTGAAAATACGTAAACAATTTGCCTCCGCCGCATTAGAGTTATATAAATTTAAACGAGAGAGACAGTGCTAGCGCGGTGTTTAAAAATTGAAACAAAGAAACATTAGCAAATTCATTACAGGACCAGCATTTTATTATTAGTGGAACACACCTCAAGTATATTGTATGTATAATTTGATTTATTTCAATATCATGTTAAACTAATCAAACTGTCTCATTCAATATCTTAAATTATTTTTACTTTTTCGTTTTCAAGAAACTTAAAAAAACATTTTGTGTATTACGGAATGAATGAACTCCTTTTTTACCTTTCTACTGTATCATATATAAAACAATATCGCATCAAAATATTTTGATAACGAAAAACACGAATAATTAAGTAAACGATGCAAACCAATAGCTAAAAGCGCCCCTTGCATCATTGAGTTATAGATTGCATATCAAATAGGAAAGATAAAAAATACGTTTTATTCGCATCCAGTAAATTTCTGGATTCAAATTCAAACGGTCGCCATTTCAAGATGTCATGCTGATTTCAAAAATCAGTACAAATATCAAGTCAAGGCGACGAACAACAAGGCACAACAATAATTCACCAAGTCGGGCACTGTTCCAAAAACAGGACATTGTATCAGAGTGGACAAGATGGATCCGGTAACTGTTACAGTTTACAACTTAAAAATAAAAAAATATATCAAAAGGGCTAATAAGGGAATGAAAAGTTCAAGTAAAAGGTAGCGTCTTATAAAGTTACATTTAAACATCTAAACACTCAGAACATATTTTGTTATTTATTTTTATGACAAAACACTACTTGGATTATAAAAAAACAAGACAAGAATAGTAGATCCAATTAATTTGCATTTTACGCCTCATACACGTACGGAATATAAAACATGTTTTATCAGGCTAAAAGGGAGATGAAGCTTTTCTTGCAAATAGCTATTTTTCCAAAGGTATTTATGTATACCGCATTCCGTAATGATATACTAGTATTTGAAACGGTTGGTTCAATTTTTTTAATAATCTGAATTAAAACGCTATTTTATCTAAATAAATAAATGTTGAAACATCAATGATAAATTCTTTTAAAAAAGAGCAATTAACAATTTTAAAGCCGTTTTCTTATCGCGAAATAACAAAATATAAAGGGGGCTTAAAGTTTTGGTTTAGCACCTTTCTTTTAAAACAATAATCAAGGAAAACAAAAACACAAATAAAATAGAAAAAGCGGAAAAATTGATTTGTCAATCCCAAAATTCCCAAAAGGTACCGACTTTAAATGTTTGAAATTAAACCCAAATTTTTTTATTTTAAAAGGGGTATAATTTTTAAAAAATATCATATCGTTAATAATTTTTATTAATTTTTTTTAAATTTCCTAAGTTTGACCCTTTAAGTTGAAAATGGTTTAAATTTTATCATATCAATTGTTACGAATGATTCATTTTGCCCATATTACATAGAGGATATTTGTTTGTTTTGCATGTAAGATTGAAATATAATTTCACTGAGTGAACACCAGAAGCAATATTTTCACGAGTGGCGTAGCCACGAGTGAAAATATAATAGCTGGTGTTCACGAATGAAATATTATTCAATCTTATATGTAAAACAAATAAATTTTCTTTTTATTTCATGCTTTTTAAGTGATTTTAAGTATTTTTTTACTGGTTTTGCCGCGTAACGTCACGCATTCTCCTTTGTGACGTCATCACATCATGACGTCACATAATCAATTTTGAAATATAGGTCTGTTAAATTTCTTTAATTTTGTTACGTTTTTAACATGATGTATGATGACATCGACTTTCTTTTCCTAAAGAAGCAAAATTTACGCACGACGGCATTAATTTCTGCCTGTTATTCCATTTAGTTATGATTTTCTTTTCATCCGCATTCAGATATAGTCCGGCTACAGTGAAAATTATATTTTATAAATTTCACTAGTGGTTTATCAGAATATAATCATCTGATATATTACAATAAAACATTGGAAAGCATGAAATAATGTAATTTCTTGGTATAATAAAGTTAAGTTGATACTGTATAATTTACTTGATAACAAAAGTTAACCAATGCCAAAGAAAGTTAACACCAAATGTTTTGGTTTTCGACTTCATGAAACGATAGATTTTAAAGTTCCTTGGAGTGATTATAAGATAATCTTCATTTTGGGAATCTTATCTGAATTGATAAACAACTCTTAATATTAAAGATATTATCTGTTGTCTTCATAATACATAAAGGTCACGAAGTAAAATTGTCTTAACATTCTGATTTCCCGTTACTTATCATACAAATCCATTATACAGAGGAAATTTAATACTCACAGATAATGATAATTGTATTATACGTATAAGGTGTCAGTTGTAGGACTTTACTTTTAATGTATAGATAAAATGAATCACATTAACAACTGACAATACCTACGGTGGAGAGAACTCCTTAATGGTATAACAAATATGTGGGTGTTTAAGCGTCATTGGTATGAATTATTTAACATAAAACAAAACTAAATGTGATTCATACCCCGCGAGACTGCTTCGGAAATGAGGAAGTTACTAGTAACAGAATACATTGTAAAAAATTGAAATAGAGTTCGGTTGTTTGCACTTAAATAAAGTTGTGGTTTTTGTACGTTGCATTTTCCTTCACTGTGGTGGACGATTGATTAAGTTTTATTGAATTACTCTGTAATAAGTCCAGATAAAGTTACGGTTCTTGAGCACTGCACTTCCTCTCATTGCACTTGACTATTTTATGAAGTTGCATTGAATTCCAAAAAATAGTTTTTAAGTTATGCACCGGTCAAGGAAAAGGAATAAAGGGCGATAACTCTGCAAATACTGAATATGGAGTAATGGTTATTGTACATTGCACTTCCTCTCTTTCCGCTTCTCCATTGTATGAAGTTGTATTGAATTCCAACCCCTAGTTTTTATGTTATGCACTGGACAAGAAAAGTAGCCAAGGACAAAAACTATGTAATTTGTCCAAATAGAGTTATGGTTCTTGTGCATTGCACTTCATCTCACTACGCTAGACAATTGTATGAAGTTGCATTGAATTTCAACCATTAGTTTTCAAGTAATGCACTTGACAAAAAAGTAAAAAAGGGCAATAACTATGTAATTAGTCCAAATAGTTATGGTTCTTAAGCACTGCACTTCATTTCACTGCGCTTGACCATTGTTTGAAGTTCCAACCATTAATTTGCAAGTTATGCACTAGAAAACAAAAAGGTAACAAAGGGCAATAACTCTTAAATGAGTCAAGAAAGAGTAATGGTTATTGTGTACTGCGCTTCCTCTAAATATTCTTACCGAGTCTGCAATTTCCGTGTGATTTTGTTGCGATTAATGCTTCCGAGGGATCACACTTTGTCCAGATTTTTTTGACCATTGTACGAATTTGTATTGAATTCCAACAAGTAGATTTCATGTTATGCTTTTTGACAAGGAAAGGTAACAAAGGGCAATCACTCTATAATTATATTACACTGGATAGAGTTATGGTTCTTGTTCTTCCTGTTATGTGATTGACCATTGTATGAACTTGCATTGAATTTCAACAATTAGTTTTCAATTTATGCACTTGACAAGAAAAAATAATGAAGGGCAATAACTCTGTAATTAGTCACTATGGAGTTATGGTTCTTGTGCACTGCACATTCTCTCAATGTGCTCTCAAGTTCTGCTCCAGACAAGGAAAATGCAACGGAAAAGTAACAAAGGGCAAAAACTCTATAATTTCCTTAGTTAGAGTTATGGTTTTTGTGCACTGCACTTCCTCCTATTGTGCTTGACCATTGTATGAAGTTGTTTTGAATTCCAAACATTAGTCTTCAAGTTATGCTCCGGTTAAGGAGAAAACAACAGACCGCTGGACCGACCGACCGACTGACCAACCAACCAACCAACCGACCGACCACCGAGCGACTCCTATATACCCCCAAACTTCGTTTCGGGGGTATAATAATGAAATTAACAGTTTAACAGTTTAAGTATGTATTGCTCCCGAGTCTAAAATGCTATAGTTTTTATTTACAATTTTATTCAAATTGATGTTAATTCATCAAGTAGATAACAGGGGTGGGAATAAAAAACAAGATATATCTTTGATTGTCGGTATTTTCTGTGTGGATCAGTATCAATGAATGTTTTAAAATGACGAAGCAATGATTGCAACTCAAGGATATGTTATTAAAAATCGTAGAATAACATTGTTTAATTTAATTCTAAACAGTTCTAAATCGAACAATTACTTACATCTGACTCATTTATAAATGTTTAAAACATTCAGATTCGTAAACGCATTAACAACTTTGAACTTTTTTCCTTCGCACTGGTGCCTGAAAAGCTAAAGTGACTGAACAGAATCTAGACCAATTGAATGTTATAATTGGAATTCAGAGCGCAGGTGTTCTTATATGTTCGTCTGCAAATAATTAAGAATCACGACATCCTAATACTAACTTACGTCTGCTTCAGGAGATATTTGTCGCCATGATAAGTAACCCATTACATAATTATAATGTAAATTGTCGGCATATGTCCCACTTTTACTTTCAATATAAAGTGTTAGAGAATCTCAATGTTTCGATTAAACGCAGATAAATAAAAATTAAAATATACAAATTAAACCAGAGTCCATTACATTATAAGAATAGTGTTATCTTTTTACTTACACTTATCATTTACAAATTTTGAAAATCATCTCTGAAACATTTATTTTTAAGCACACAAAATAAGTGTATTATGCATTTACAGTACATTATTTTCTAGAATAAATAACTTATTTACCAACCGAATAGCAAAACTATATACGTATAAGGGTACCGATTATGTTGGGCTGACTGCGTACTGTGAACGTTACTCTTTCTTTTTTAACTTTCTAACATTTATCATATCAAACAATGACACACTAAACGATTTTATAACAAATAACTCGAAACATAATTTAACCAATACAAATAAATCTTGTTATATTGTGTATAAAATTACAATACATAAAAGTCTCCTTTGTATTACTTGGCCATATATATTGCATATGAAATAGAAAAGATTATTTATTTAGTCACAGTAAGTTAAATACTGGATTTAAATTCAATAGGTCACTATATGTCAATTTAATACTATTTAAGGACGTTATTTGTGGCATGTCCAGTGCCTGAAAGAGCGGATGGACCCTTATTTAACTTAAAACACATACAAATGTCCAAAATAGCTTATTATTCTCTAATAGTTTCTATTAGTTAATACTATTTATTGTAACGCAGCTTACCACATTTTGTAAATGGAGCTATTTCCCTTAGGAAATGCAATTTATTTTGAGTGCAGCCCTTACCAAATGTAAATCAAAAACAGTACATCACCAATAAATAAAATGGTATAATTACAAGCTTAAAGTGCATTACATTGTAATGTCTGGCAGTAAAGACAGCCAGATGTATAACACATCCCTCTTCAACTTCTGTATCTCTTCAACAATGGTATTGCAAAATAACACAAGATGTATTTTTAATGTCTCACTCAAGTGTGAACTTCTTTTATTTACAATCTTCTTGAGACGTTGTTATTACAAGATTGAGATTTTATATACCATATAAATTTATCGATTTCTGTCGGCAAGAACGCTTTTCACATTTTTGCGACTACAATTGTACTTGAGATTCTTTGATGTTCAAAGTCCTACATTAAAATTCTACATGGTCTCTCTAAAAAGGAAACTTAAACATATTCGTACTGAATTTTATAGTACAAAATACCTTTTAATATTTATAAAAATGAGCCGCATAATGCATTTTTGCATGACTGCTATTGAACAGAACGCAATTAAAAAAGCTAGTAGTTCTAATGAGCAGGGCGTTCCTTAAAGACTTGAACATGTAACATTAGTTGCTTCTTTATTCATTACATGATATCAAAGAACTCATAATTATTTTAAGATAAATATTTGACAACATCATACAAATTGATTGCTATACTATCATTTTCATTCTTAAGAATCATATCTTAAAAATGAATCAGAACAAATATCTAAGATAGACTATTGAGATCAATATATTCTAAATCGTACATAAGAACGTACTGTCGAGGCAAAATCAAAATAAATGATTCAAATATATATTCTTTTGATCATCTGAGGAAACAAAAATTATATTGGCTATTCTAGTAAAATAAATAAACGGATCAAAATGAAAATTTAGGAAAAGTAAAATTCTCTTTTCGTATAAATTATCTTTTTTGTAGCATTATGAAGCTGTTTTTGTAAATAATCTAATACTTATATCATATGATTTCCTTCTCTATTGTACAGTAAAATATAAATACAGTCAATTCAAACAAACACGTACAACATGTTAATTAAACATTCCGAAAGAGTCTCAAAGACAGAAGGCTACAGGCGATATCACATTAATCATAATTTATTTACACAGCATTCGTTGCTTTAGGGAGTACAAAATTAACAAATCACAGCAATTAACGGAAGAGATTATTGATATTATTGCTCCACGAAATGAAACACTTGCAAATCCTTCGAATATTGTATTGACAAAAATGGATTAACATAGCCCAGGCTGTTGTATGTCTTTATAAAGGACTCCAAAGATGTATTTATTGCTTGAAACAAACGAAATAAAGTAATGTATAACAGGAAAATATTTAAGCAACATCAATAGAATTAAAATCATGATAATTTACTACTGATATGTAAGACTTGACCATTTAATAAACAGACATGATAAAGGATACCTTAAACATCACTTCAAACATTATTCTTGTTTAAAATAATGATTAAAATTTTTATTCTACCATTTTTACACAGAGGAATGATACAAAACGTTTCGATTAATTATCATTAAATATTTACCAAGCGCTTGCATCATACAAAATATTGTAGTGAGAAAATGAGAAAATTTATTATTCATTCCGAAATAAGGATTTTATCAATGGAAATATGCAAATTCATCGTTATGTCTCTAGGGTCATCCAATGTGACTAAATATGTCTGGACATAGCAATAGTTTTGGAAACCGGCATTTTTCTGTCACGTCTATTGCTAAAGCTTCTGGTTATGAAATAATTACTTCGCCAACATTGCTGTCAAATATTTATTATTCAAGACAAATTGATGTCAAATTACTGTGTGTTTACTGCCAAAGAAAATATCATTGAACAGTCGCATCATCTTAATGATATATCAACCATAAGGAATACAAACACTATATTTGAAAGTGAAAATCGCATTTTCCCCGCTTACATAGCCAAAATAAGATTATTTTGTGATGTAGAAAGATTTTCAAGAAACCTTTTCATTCCTTAATATTTTGCATAAGTATTTCAAACATTGATCAAAACATTAGAAATGTATGACTTTGATATATTTTCACTTATCTATTCTATTTATAACTGCCATAAGTTTAAAAGATCAATTGAATAGGTCAACAATGTGCACATTTTCCATAATGTTTTTCAAATATAGAAAAAAATCAAAAACAATCGAAATGTATCATTTCGACTTCATTTTATAAAGAACCTTTACCTATTAATAAATTCAAATGTACATTAAAATTGAATCTAAACAACGATGCCTGAGACATCAATTTAAACTTTAATAATGTAAAACAAATATTGTTCAATATTCAATAACTGATACTTATTCTACCATTGCAAAAAAAAAGAAGAAAATACATGGAAAAGCTTCATTCGATTGTCGATAATAATTCTCCTAATTTTATGATGATTATGGAATCTCTTGCATCAGACAATAGTCTTAAATGACAAAAAGAAAGATTATTCATAACGGAATAAATATTTGCTCATTTTTATTCGTCGCTATGATTTTTGTAGAAATGTCCTAAAAGTCGTTTAAAGTGATATAATGTGTCTGGACATGACGACAATTTTGGAAATCTATATTTTTCTAACAAGTCAATTTCTAAGGCGTCTTGTTATGAAATAATCATTTTTGTCAAACTCGCTGTCAAATAATTGTTGTTTTAGGAAATGATACAGTTAAAACAATATTTCTATATGTAACTTAATGCGTATATTTCTTAACGCACAAAAAGAAATATCTGAAATGCAAAATCAGACGCGCGTTTTTAGGTTTACGTAACGAAACTTTCCCGTACTATTAACTTACATTATGTATATTTTGCATACAATTATAGAACAGCCATCGACATTTATTGATATATAAAAGAATACGATGTTTATACAATCGTGTATAATTATTCTGAGGAAACACAAGAATTACGGAAAAATTAAGATAGGTTAAGAGTACGTTTTGAAGTATTTTGTATTGAAAAGAGCCAATTTATTTTCCTTATTTTTAAGTTGTATCATTTGTCTATTGCATAATCAGTCTCGAGACAAGAAAATTTAAACATTTCTGTAATATCCTGAACGATTATAGGGGCACTGATCTTATATTATGGCTTTATAGATTCCATTGAAGCCGATTATGTAAAATAACTACATCTAGACTACATTATTTGATAGATATTATTGGCAATTTTGCTAAAAGCAATGTATCACGATTTTGATAAGAAAATAAATACGTGATGCAGATATAAAAGAAAATGAAAAAGAAAAATAGGAAATCATGTCTTTTTTACTTGATAAATTGAAAGTTGAAAACAAATAACAAACCTTTCTTTCCCATTCATAGGTACTTAAGTTTATGATATGTCTATACCATCAACCAATTATGCGAAATAGGTAAGCCAATATTGTAAAATTAAAAAGTTTTGGATTTTCATTCCAGAAATGAAAGCCTACGATGAGTTTTGTTATATTTAACCTACGACGATTTAAACTACTTCAAATAACCTTGCAGAATCACCTTGTTTCATGTCCAGTAAACAACTACATGTACTTATGTGAAAATAAAAGTTAAACATAAATATAAAAATGTGGTTGTTTCACTATCTCTGTCTACGTTTAAAGTTAATTATTTAAAGTATAAATAAGTTGATAGAATCCAGAATTGCATATTATAAATGAATGGTACAAAGGTTACAATTCTTAATTCAAGTAGTGCCTTATGATATAAAGTGAATGTCGGGTCGCTATTTTAACCTACGATACTTTTGTTCAACACAGTCGTTTTCTTTATATAAATCAGAGACAAATATACAACTTGCTTTAGAAAAATAAATTAAACAGTTTCAGTGATAAATAACTTAAAATTCGGACGGAGATTAGAAACGTAGCGCGATTCTAATCTAATCTATTTTTTATTCCGCAAACTTATCGGTATGAAACATTTATTATAACTAATAGTGTGTGAAAGATGTAATGAAAATATAATTATTCTTATAACATTATTTTTATATATCCAAATCATCGACTGTTGTTAACATTTTCAAGATATCTAATAAATGAACTTTTGTTAAAAGTGCGCTTTACAAATCTAGTCAAATTCTGTTTATCTTCATCTCTGATATAACTTATCAAGGTAAATATAAAATTCAAGGCGGCATAAACCTAAAATGTCTGTATCTGATGCGCACTCCAGTCTGAAAAAAAAGATCTAATGTTTACACCAAAGGACTTTTTCATTTATTTGAATAAAAAGAAAAGTGCAGTATTTATTATATAAATAAATAAGAACGGACATTTAAACTTGTGTTTGCAAAATTGTATATTTTCTCATAAAGTGATATACTAGTATCTTACAGTTATCCAAACATATCATCTTCTAGTATTTTATTATTGAAAAAAACCATTCATATTGATATAATAAGTCTCTTTCTTATTTCATGAATTTAATTGTTTTCAAGCACACAAACTAATTTTTGATAGATGTATTTTATGTTTTATTGATACCTTAAAAGAGCAAAATCAGTCGCATTATTTGGCTTGTCGTCTTTAAAATCCATTTTATGTTCTGAACACATACATCCTCCTTAGCATTGCCCTTGGAGAGATAAAAATGATACACAAAAGACATTGAGGTTAGTGCCCTGATTGATTGTTCTTATGAACTAATGGACAATCTTCAGTCTATTTAAGAAAAATCTCTATAAATGTTAGCAATTTGAGATAACGACGTTGAGTGATCAAATTTGAGTTAATGTTTCCGATTTTATCTTTACAAGTAGTTTGACATTTCCGTACTGTATGCTATAATGTAAGTATTTATACAATTCATCTGAAATGTAACAAGACCTTTTCAGATATTTTGTAAATTTTAAAATTATATAAGTATATTTTATGTTTATCTATTCAACCATCACAATCAATAGTTTTAACATTTTAACAATTTTACTACCTATCCGGAAAAAAACTAGTTACCAATAAATAAACAGCTTCCGACTTTCAAAAATCTGTTTCCAAGTTATTATATTTGTATCAATTTGAAACGTTTTTAACAGATGTCTCCGTCTGGTCATCAAGTTCTTTAACTTTGTCTGTCTTTTAATACTTATACTGTTAATACTTATTTATAACATTACCAGATAAATTGCTATCATTTATCTAATAAGACAAAATTAAAAAAGGATGTATTTTATCCGTTTTTCACAGACAGTTCGATCATATGTCTAATATCACGAAGTAAATAATATTGTGCAAAAACATGGTTATCAGACAAATGTGATCATTCCCTTACTTTTTATACTACAAAAGCTCTCATATATAAGGACATAGATTTTTAATCATACAAATACGAATTATATATACAGAACAAGAGCATGGTATTCTTACCAAGTAAGATGAAACTGTTCATGCAGTTATATACATTTTAAGGCTTGAATAAAATATAATGAATGAAAGGTAATTTCAGTATAAAATGTTATTATTCTTACATTCACCTTTGAAAACTTTTTTGTAAAAGTAAAGTAATTTTTTAATTTAAGATTACATTAACTTATCATGTGCAGTCATACTGAATATTTTCAAATTCGCGTATACATTGCATTCAGGACAAAGTTTTATTTTATTAATCAAGCTGTCATGGAAACAATGTAATACGTCAAAGATTTGGAATTGTCAATCAAATATGAGGGAACGTTATGATAATTTTATTACCTTAATTGTTTTGAACCTAACATTTACTGGTATCCAGTAATGTTACTTTAATTGAATACGTGACGATAGACAGAAAATTGCGAAATTATTTCTGTTTTCTTAATGTAATTTGCTTATCTCTGCTGAAAAATGTATTTGTCCTTAATCCACCTGTCATCTAATAGTTAAATGATGATAATAAAATATCAAAGGTTAACATAAAGTAACTTTATTATGTAAGAAAAGTACAGAAACTATAAATCTTTTCGTGATTAGCTCGTATTATAGCTTGTTAAAACTTAACATTATAAATAAGCAGAAATAGCTTAAAAGAACCTCATTGAAAGGAAAAGGAAGTACAGAGAAACAATAAATCATGTCGTGATTAGTTCGTACTCTATCATTTTAAAAGTTAACAGTATCAATAAACAGAAAAAATTATAAGAACCTGATTGATTATAGAAAATCCTTTTAAACAAACATGTAATAGCCTTTTGTCTTTTTTGTACCGACGATTCACAGTTCATGTTTTGATAAAATGTTTACTTTTTGCACCAATTCGGGGAAACGTTAAAAAACAATGTGTCGAACCTCCAACGCAAACATCGTGTTTGCAATAGTCAAGAAACAAAATTATGTCTTTCTGGAACTTATTATCTTTTCGATTGTAATGTATAAAATAGATACCTCCGATATAAAATGAATGTCTTTTTAAGAGTGATATGGATTCATTTTACATTTACGTAATCTTTCAAGTTTTTACTGATTTTTATATTGTTACAAAAGAACCTGTATTTAACAGAATATCAAAACTTTACTGAAAAGAAATTGCTTAGTATTCGCCAATTTAAAAAAAAACGTACATCTCTTATTACACAGTGATATATGCTGTTTTTTAGATTAGAATTCACATGTAATAAACACTAAGATCTACTTGTTAAAAGATAATTATACTATGCACAAATTTCATTTTTTGAAAATATTTGTAATTGCTACACATTCTCTTTGTTAATATAAAATAAACATGTTTTAACTTCACAAAAAGTAGATAAGTTGTGTTTAAGATTCTACACTCTATAGGAGGTTACAATATGAATATATAGTGTCATTAAAAAACTGGCAGTTTTATAAGAAAAGGCCAATTGTGCTTGACCTGTAAAAGGGAACGCAGCTTTCAGTACATAATTTATTCATTCTTTTATTCAAATAGGACATACGCGTTAAGAATTACATAAATTTCAATAAATTTTTGTGATAAAAATGTTTTACGCAAGGATGAGCATTGTATATCTTTAACGAAACCGATTCAATTGTAATATTCACACTCTATAAATATTCAGTTCCAAACAGTTTGATGATTATCCATCAAATAACTGCAATATGATGTAGTTCATCACTGAAGTGTCTGAGGGAATCTGTATGAAAATATGATGAAACAAAATAATCCTTTGAATGTCGGTATTCTCTGTCTTGGTCAGTATTTATGAATGATTTAAGTTTAAAACATAATGGAACAAAATACAAGTCAGTGAAGTTAACTTTATTATATTAATTATATTTTTATAAATTGACACAGGCAAATTAACATAGCTAAAAGAAAAATCTTTGTGTGATTCATTTTTAAAGCACTATCTAAACATAATGTCAAGCTTTTAAAATATGTACGGGCAGATAATTTCACTTATAGCAATGGCAAATAGCTGGTAACAGAAACCAAAGGTCAAGAAAATGTACAGTCGAAGATAAAATTATCTTTACAAAATATGTCATATTTCTGTTATAATTTGACTATTTAACAATTGTTATTTCAAAATATGTCATATTACTCATTTTTTAAAATATTGTTCTATAATTTCGATAATCTGATTGATTAATAAATGATGAATGTATGCATATTTATTAACAGACAAATGTATTTCCAATAACGGACACTTATAACATCAGTGACATGTTAACGGGGTATAAAAACACTATACCTAATGTAAATGTAGCCACATAAATGTCCACGTAAAATAACTTGCATAATTTCCAAATGGTCCTTTATCAACATGCTTAGTAAAATCATTATAGCTTTTGCACTTATGAAATATGGCAGGATCCCGGAGAGACGAAGAACAGGCGGGGGGGGGGGGGTAAACTCATTTCAGTTAAACCGTACGGACAAATACTAATTAAAGCACTACAAAATAGATATATATATTACAGTGAAAGTTTTATTTGATATGCATTGAAAATGACAAATCTCAAGTTCGTCTGGACTGTATGGTAATGCATCATTGTCTTCTAGTAGTGAATGACAATCATTAAAAACATGCAAAATGGTTTAAATGTATTCATTAATACAGGCTAAGTTCCTAGCAACGTGAAACTGCGCAAACATAGTCTAATAGAGAGTAGACCCAATACTACATCAAATAAATAATACGTTTGGCATTTTTGTCAATACCAAATAAGATGTATAACTTCTTGATTTTGTAAATTTACACTCAATTTCTTGTACGTATGGATTACAGCAGGGAGTCAGAATAAACTTTGGAAAAACTAGATAATCAATCAATAGAAAGAACTTACGCCAAAACAAGATCCATTTAACGGAGTGTTGCACTATAAAGGCAATGCATTTGGCAATATGAATTTCGCGAAACTATATCAAAAGTAAATTTACTTTTAAACGGAATCAATTACGATACTTGCCAAAATTTACAAATAACGAAACGTAGTAAGTATAAAATTATTTCAGAAACACTAATATACATAATTTAATATGCAGGCCATTTTCAAATTGCCGAACACGAAGAAGTTTTTTAAGTTTAAAAACGAGTAGCCTTAACAATTTCAAATCTCTGTCATGCATTTATATCTAAGACTTTGATACATTTCAAGCAATATTCACATCTTAATACAAAATTGTCAAACACGAAGAAGTTTTTATGAATGTTAAACGAGTAGCCTTAACGCTTTCCACGAAAACGCTTCTAATGACCCATTTTATTACAATATGTAATGTTTAGAAATGATCACAACATTTTGTTGAACTTAACAATATATCAATTTTATGAGGCGACACACTTTCCTTCACAATTTCGTGACATAACGCCCGATTTAAATTAGTAAGATTTACGAGGATTTACGAGGATTCGATACATAAATCTACATATACCTTTCTTCCATGAGAATTCCAAAACATTGGTCGTATATTCAATATACCTCGGAACTATTAAACAATTTTTAATAAGCTTGGATATCAGTATATAATGGTATGTCTAACATCTATCTGAATTACAAAAAAGATACAATATGTTTTCTGAATTGTTTATTGAAAAAACTAGAAATGTGTCCATAGGACACGGGTGCCCCCACCGCGCCACTGTTCTGTCAATCTTTTGACTCTAGGTCAAATATTTTTTGAAAACTAAAAATCGTTTACTAAGTAAAGGGCAAGAACTTTACAAATACTGAATAAATCCACAAGCAAACCCCAAGGTGCATAAGTACACATACTGACCAACATTCTTGTAAACTTTCAGGCCTACAAGTGAAATACTTTTTGAGCTATGCATGAACAAGTTGAAAATTGCAAATTTATACTACTGTAAGTCAAGGGCAATAACTCTAACAAAACTGGAAAAAATCCACATGCAAAAAGTCAGGTGCATAGCTTCACAGTGATGTGAATCATTATTCCTGTAATTTAGTGATGTTGATCATTATTCCTGAAAAGTTGGTTGATTCTAACTCAAGCACTCAAAGAACAAATAACAACATAATGAAACAGTTTTTACTAAGTCAAGGGAATAACTCTACAAATAAGGGACAAATCCACAAGCTAAACCCCAGGTGCAAAACTAAATATGCTGAGCAATCTTCCCGTAAGGTTTAATGACTCTATGTCAAATCCTTTTTGCGTTACATGCGACACAAGTTGAAAATTGCAAAAATTTTCTAAGTAAAGGGCAATAACTCTAAAAATACTAAAAAATTCAGCGAAAAATACTAATGTGCACAACTACACATGCTGATCAATACTGATGTAAAGTTTCATGACTCTAGGTCAAACACTTTTTGAGTTACATGCGACACAAGTTGAAAATTGCAAAATTTTACTAATTCAAGGGCAATAACTCTAAAAATACTAAAAATATCCAGACAAAAATACCCAGGTGCACAACTACACATGCTGATCAACATTCCCGTAAAGTTTCATGACTCTAGGTCAAATACGTTTTGAGTTACATGCGACACAAGTTGAAAATTGCAAAATTTTACTAAATCAAGGGCAATAACTCTAAAAATACTCAGGTGCACAACCAACATTCATGTAAAGTTTCATGACTCTAGGTCAAATACTTATTGAGTTACGTGCGACACAAAAGAGAACGAACGGACGGAAGGACGGATGGACGGACGGACAAGGGTAAATCTAAATGCCCGCCACTAAAGTGGGGGTACAAAACAGAATCATATATCTTTTGCAATATCAATTTTATGACAACATAATGTAATATTTCTGTAATAACTTGAACGTTTGATGAAGGTAGGTGGCTGGATGTTGCTTGCGCACAACACTGTGAACATTTATGCCAGGTATTTTCAAAATCCCTTAATGGATGAGAAAGATATTAATGGAAACAAAATATACGCCAGAACAGACTATGTTAATCTTTTACCATCAACTGTGACCTTGACCTTGGAGGTAGGTGATTGGTTGTTGCGCATGACACATCGTCCTATTATTGTGAGCATTTTTGCCAAAGATTTTAAAATCCTTTGATCTGTGGAGAAGTTATGGACTGGACACAAAATACACCCTGTAACAGACTATGTTTATTTTGACCTCCAACTGCGACCTTCACCTTGAAGGTAGGCGACTGCTTTTTTAGGCATGACATATCGTCTCATCATTGTTAACATTTGTGCCACATATTTTAAAAAATCCCTTCATGGATACAAACATTATTGACCGGATACGACATATACTCTCAAATTGACAATGTTGACCTTTAATCACCAAGTGTGACCTTGACCATGGAGGTAGGGGTCCGGTTTTGCGCAAGACACATCGCCTTGTTATAACAAACATTTGTGCCAAGTTATTGCAAAAGCTTTTGATAAATGACATAGTTATGGACCGGATACGAAAATGTTACGGACGGATGGGAAAGTCTTTCTATACCCCCCTTTTTTCTTCGAAAAGGCGGAGGACAAAAATGGATTACATATCAATCGTTCGAAACGATTCATTTTGCTCTTATTACTGTAATAACTTGGTATAATATAGTTTAGTTTATACTGTTTAAATTTCTGGATAACAAAGGGTAACCAATCCGATTACAAAGGGTAACGAATAACACACCAAAGTCATTGGTTTTTGATCTCATTAAACAATAGGTTTTAGAGTTTTTCTGAGAAACTTCTTTTTGGGCATCTTATCTGAATTGATAAAAAACAAAGCTATTATCTGTTGTTTTCATAATACAAAAAGGTTATGAAGTAAAATTGTCTAACATTCTGATTCCCGTTACTTATCATACAGATCCATTATCCATTATCTCTGAAACATTTATTGATAAGCACACAAAAATAAATTATGAATGTATAATGATTGAAAGAATATGTTCGCTATTGCCTGAATATATAACTTGTGTACCAACATAAGCGCAAAATGATATACCCATGCGGTTACCTATCCGGAAACACAAAATATTTTGAACGTAGCCCTTGCAAATATGTATAACACTAATAAGACATTACCAATAAAAAAAATGCTATCATTTCAACTTAATGTACATTGCACTGTCTGGTATAATTCTCTCGTCAACTTCTGTATCTCTTCAACAATGATATTGCAGAATAGCACAAGATGTAGTTTAATGTCTCACGTAAGTGTGAACTTCTTTTATTTACAATGTTGTTGAGACGTTGTAATAAGATGAATGAGATTTTATATACCATATAAATTTATCGTTTTCTATCGAAATGAACCCTTTCCACATTTTCGAGACCACAATTATACTTGAGATTTTTTTGTGTTAAAAGTCCAACATAAAAGTTCTACTTGGTCTATTACAAATGGAAAATTAAACATATACGATATTCAACGATACCTTAGATAATCAATTTAAACTGTTATAATGTTTAAAATGGTGCTCAATTATTAATAATTTATATTTCATTTTACCATTTGCACAAAGAAAATACATGGAAAAGCTTAATTCGATTGTCGTAAATAATTCTTCCAGTTTTGTTATAATTATGAAATCGCTTACATCAGACAATAATCTAAAATGACAAAAAGAAAAATTATTCATAACTGAATAAAGATTTGCTCATTATTCGTCGCTATGATTTTTTTTAGAAATGTCCCAAAAGTCGTTCAAAGTTATATAATGCGTCTGGACATAACAACAATTTTGGAAACCTATATTTTTCTGTCAAGTCAATTTCTATGGCGTCTTGTTATGAAATAATCACTTCTGTCAAACTTGCTGTCCAATAGTTGTTATTTTAGGGGCTGGTGCAATTAAAACAATATTTTATACGTATTTTAGTATGTATATATTTCAACAACAAAAAGAAAGATCTGAGTTGCTAAATCAGAAGCGTTTTTCTTTCGGTTTACCAAGGCAAACATTCCCGTACCATTAACTTACATTATGTATATTTTGCATAATGTTTCAGTATAGCCATTGACATTAATTGATACAAAAGAGAACACGATTTTTATATAATCGAGTATAATTATTCTGAGGAAAATCAGGAATTATGTAAAATCAAGATAATTTTAGAGTACGTTTAGAAGTATTTTTGTATTAAAAAAGAGCCAATATGTTTTCCTTATTGTTAAGTTGGATCATTTGTCTCTTGCATTATCAGTGTCGGGACAACAAAATATAAACATTTCTGTATTATCCTAAACGATTATATGAGCACTAATCTTATATTATAATTTTATTGAAGCCGATATGTAAAATGACTTTTTTTACATGTAGACTACATTGTTATATAGATATTATTGGCTTTTTGCTAAAAGCAATGTATCACGATTTTAATAAGGAAATAAATACTTGATGCAGATAAAAAGAAAATGAAAAAGAAAAATAAGAAATCAAGTCTTTTTCACTTCTTGAAAAGTTGAAATTAAAAAAAAAAACAATTAACAAACCTTTTTTTCAATTCATAAGTAATTAAGTTCCTGGTATATCTATATCATCAACTTATTTGTGCCAAATAGGTAAGTCAATATTGTAAAATTAAAGCGTTATTGATTTTCATTCCAGTAATGAAAGTCTATGATATATTTTGTTACATTTTACCCTACGACGATAAAAAGTGCTTCAAATAACCTTGCAGAATCACATTGGTTCAGTAAACCACTAGATGTACCTAAGTTACGTAAATGTTAAAATAAATCTTATACATAAAAATAAAAATGTTACTGTTTCACTATCTCAGTCTACCTTAAAAGTTAATTATTTAAATTACAAATAAGTTGATAGATGCTAGAATTGCATATCCCTGAATTCAAATAGTGCCTTTCAAAACAAAATTAAAGTCGGATCGAATTATTAAGCTATGATACGTTTGTTCAACGCAACGATTCAATATTCAATCCAAAGAATTTTTATAATCAGATTTTTGTTTTAAAATCCACATTTTGTTTTTGAATCTAAAATAATAACATTTTATACGGCATCTTACGACACAATATATCATATTAAAATCTTTTCAAATCTATTTTCAAGTAGAGCAATCCTAATCTAATCTAATTTTATTTCGCAAACTTTACGGTATAAAACATTTATTAAAACTTATAGTGTGAAAGAAATAATAAACCTGTAATAATTCTTATAACAATATTTCAATATGAAAATCATCGACAGTTGTCCAACATTTCAAATTTTTCAAATAAATGCACTTTTGTTAAAAGTGCGCTTAAATCTAGTCATATTTTGTTTATTTTCGTCTGAGATTTATATAAATTTGAAGGCGGCATAAAACTAAAATGTCTGTATTTGATGCGCACTCCAGTCTGCAAAAGACCTAATGTTTACACTAAAGGACCATTTTATTCATATGTTCTCATAAAATGATATATCTTAAAGTTATTCAAACATGTCATCTTCAAGTATTTTATTATTAAAAAACAAAAAAACATTTATCTGGATATAAAAGGTCTTTTCTTTACTTTACAAATTTCATTATTTTCCAAGCACACAAACTAACTTTTGACAGATGCATGTTATGTTTTATTAACTTAATACCTCAATAAAAGCAAAATGTGTTGTTTTTTTTCAAATGGTTGTCTTTTAATTTTTTATATGTTACGAAATAAACTACCTCCTTAGTGTCGTCCTTAGAGAAAACATTGCACAAAATTGCGAACACAATAGAAAAAAATTGAATAAAATAAAAATCTAATAGACATTGAGGTTAGTGCCCTGATTGATTGTTCTTATTAACTAATGGACAATTTGCTGTCTATTTTAGAAAAATCTCTATAAATGTTAGCAATTTGGGATAACGACGGTGAGTGATCAAATCTACGTTAATGTTTCCGATTTTATCTTTACAAGAAGTTTGACTTATCCTTACTGGATGCTATAATTTTTTAGATATTTTTACAATTCATCTGAAATGTAACAAGACCTTTTCAGATATTTTGTAAATCTTAAAATAATATAAGTTTATTTTATGTTTATCTATTCAACTATCACATGCAATATCTCTTAATAGTTTAACAATTTTAACACCTATCTGGTAAAATACCTTGGTGTAAATACCTTGGTGTAAATAAATAAACAACTCCCGACTTTCAAAAACCTGTTTCCAATTTATTATATTTGTATCAATTTGAAACGTTCCCAACAGATGTCTCCGTCTGGTCACCAAGTTCCTTTACTTTGTCTTTTACCATTGATTTACTATCTTAATACTTTATAACATTACCAGATAAACTGCTATCATTTATCTAATAAGACAAAACTAAATAAGGATGTATTTTATCCGGTTTTCACAGACAGTTCGATCCTATGTCTAATATTATGAAGTAAATAAAATTGTTATCAGACAAATGTGATCATTCTTTGTAAAAGTGAAGAAATTTTTCAATTTAAGATTACATTAACTTATCATGTGCAGTCATACTGAATATTTTCAAATTCATGTATACATTGCATTCAGGACAAAGCTTTATTTTATATACGTCAAAGATTTGGAATTGTCAATCAAAAAAATGAGGAAACGTTATGATAATTTTATTACTTTAATAGTTTTGAACCTAATGTTAACTGGCATCTAAATGAAATTCGTGACGATAGACAGATAATTGCAAAATTATTTCTGTTTCCTTAATTTAGTTTGCTTATCACTGCTGAATAATGTATTTATCCGTAATACACCTTTCATAAAATATCAAAGGTTAACATAGATTTACTATGTAATAATGAAGTACAGAAACTTAAAATCTTGCCGTTCATATCATAGCATTTTGAAACTTAGCGTTATAAATAAGCAGAAATAACTTATAAGAACCTCATTAATTTACGAAAATCAATTAAAACAAACTAATAATAGTCCTTTTTGTACGGACGATTCAAAGTTCATATTTTGATAAATTGTTTACTTTTTGCATCGTTTAAAATACAACTTCCAATACAAACATCCTTTTTGCAATCAAAGACAAGTAACAATCTTATGTCTATGCAGAACTAATTTTCTATTCGAATGCCATGTATAAAATAGATACCTCTTATATAAAATGAATGTCATTTCAAGAGCAATATGGATTTATTTTACATTGACGTTATCTTTCAAGTTTTTACTGATTTTTTTTATTGTTACAAAAGAACCTGGCTTAAACAGAATATCATAACCATACTAAAAAGAAATTGCTTGATATTCGCTATGTTTTAAAACGTATTTCTCCTACAGCATCAAATCTAACGAGATGAAATAGTTGTTTTTTTAGAAACAGATTCGTATTTATCGAATCAATCTTTCTTACGAACTTATCGTTTCCTGTAATTACTGTGAAACCCTTCGTGTGATTTATATATATAACCAAAAGTAATGAATTATTTGAAATCGTTATTGGATGTTGACCTAATGAATGTTACTTAAACCGATTATATGGGTATCTCCTTTTGGTTAGCTTATCTTCATCTTGAAACCTCTCAGTATATTAAAGCTCTTGTCTGTTAATCCCATTATAAAACAAGCAATTATCATAGTATTGCAAGCAATCCATAAGTCCCCTACCGGTAAGAGCCCAAGCAACATTCTGAAGGGCCATTGGCCATTCACTTAGGTTCCTATTTTAAGTAAATTTGTTGAAAAAGTTCTTTAAAAGTGATCACAGGAAACAGTTTTTATGTACAGACAGACGGACTGAAGGACACTCTAAAGTTATTTTTTAAACATCCCTGTTATCAAAATATAACATTTTTAAAATCCTATCATGATTGAAGAAGTTGGAGTAAAAATTACCAATTTCTCAAAAAAAAGTCTAAGTTCAAAAGGGGCATAATTCTGGAAATAGTCTTGCTAGAGTATTGAACACTCACAAATGTTGAGTGACAATAAGAAACATTTATATGAAGTTTGAAGTAGATACATTCAGAAAAAGAAGTTATTAAAAAAAACAATGTTTTTTTCATGAAAATTTTAAGTTCAAGGGAGGTAATTCTGATAAATTTTGTGCTAGAGTTGTAAACCTTGTCACATATGAGGTGGTTGATGACAAGCAACTTATATTTAAAGTTTGAAGAAAATACCTTAAGAAATAAAGAACTTATAGTGAAAAAACTTAAAAACTAGAATCAGAAATCTTGAAATTCAGTCTATTTGTTGCCATAGCAACCAGAATTTTCAACATAGGAAGATAAAAAAGGATGTGCATAATTTCCATACTGCCATCTACCCATATGTCAAGTTTCATAAACATATTTTCAGTACTTTTTGTGTTATCACTGGATCCAGGTTATGTGTAAAATTTGCCATATTTTCAGTCTATTTGTTGCCATAGCAACCAGAATTTTCAACATAGGAAGAAAAGAAAAAGACGTGCATAATCTCCATACTGCCATCTATCCATATATCAAGTTTCATAAAAATATTTTCAGTACTTTTTGCGTTATCGCGGGATCCAGGTTATGTGTAAAATTTGCCATATTTTCAGTCTATTTGTTGCCATAGCAACCAGAATTTTCAACATAGGAAGAAAAGAAAAAGACGTGCATAATCTCCATACTGCCATCTATCCATATATCAAGTTTCATTAGAATATTTTCAGTACTTTTTGCGTTATCGCGGGATCCAGTTTTGTGGACGGACGGACGGACGGACTGACGGACGGACAGACGGACGGACTGACGGACAGACAGACAGACGGACGGAGGGTAAACCTAAAGTCCCCTCCGATAAACCGGTAGGGGACTAATAAACTTGTCTACATCCTTTGCATCAAACGAATAGTAAATAGAAACATTACTAATGCAATATTACCAATGCGAGAGTCGTTCCTGTTGTGGAGGTCAAGAATATCTTGGAAGGAAGATTTGAAAAAAGAGTAATCTGTGATGAGTGGGAACAGATTGTGAGTTAGATTATGAAAAGTAACGTTGAGAATACTGCTAAGAGAGCTGCCAATTAAACGTTTTTCAGGAATCATTTAAATAGGAAGAACAATTATTACACAGTGACATATGCTGCTTTTTAGATTAGATTAGGTCCATTTGTGTAACAAAGTTGATTCAAATGTAATATTCACGCTCTGTAAAAAAATTAAGTTCCAAACAGTATGATGATTATCCATCAAATAGCTGAAATATGATGTAGTTCATCCCTGAAGCGTCTGGATGAATCTGTATAACTTATGATGAAACAAAATAATGCTTTGAATGTCTGTATTGTCTATCTTTGATCAGTATTAATGAATACTTTAAGAGCTGAAAAAATCCTGACAGTTTGAAACATAACGCAACAAAATACAAGTCAGTGTAGCAAACTTTGGAATCATATTTTCATAAATTGAAATATGCACATGAACACTGATAAAAAGAATCTTTGTGTAACTGATTCTTAAAAGCACTTGTCTTGTACAGAATGTGAAGCTTATAAAATATACACGGGAAGCTAACTTCACTTAAAGCAATGATATTAACTGGTAAAAGAAGCACACCGGTATATCAAGAATAGGAACAATGAAATTTCCAATTGTTATTTCAAAATATGTCATATTACTCATTTTTTTCAAATATTGTTCTATAATTTCGTTAATCTGGTTTATTAATAAATGATGAATATATGCATATTTATTAACAGACAAATGTATTTCCAATAACGGACACTAATAATATCAGTGACATGTTTACGGGGTATGAAAATACTATACCTAACGTTAATGTGGCCACCTCAATGTACATATAAATAACCTGCATAATTTCCACAAGGACCTCTATCAACATGCAAAGTATCATGATAAGCTTTTGTACATATGAAATATGGCAGGATACCGGAAAGATTGAAGGACAGGCGGTGGGGGGTAGGGTGGACTTGAAACATATTATTACCTTCAGTGAAACCGGTAGTGACGAATAATAATACAAATTAAAGTATTACAATATATTACAGTGCAATGTTTTCACTGATATGTATCAAAAATGACAAATCTCAAGTTCGTCTAGACTGTATGAGAATGCATCATTGTATGCTTGTCGTGAGTGACAATCATGCAAAAAATGTTTCAATGTATTCATTAATATACGCTAAGTTCCTTGCAATGTGTTACTGCGCAAACATAGTCTAATATAGAGTAGACCCAATATTATATCAAATAAATAATACGTTTGGCATTTCTGTCAATATCAAATAAGATGTATAACTTCTTAATTTTGTATATTTACACTCAATTTCTTGTACGTATAGATTACAGCAGGGAGTCAGAATAATCTTGGAAAATCAATCAACAGAAAGAACTAACGTCAAAACAAAATCCATTTAACGGAGTGTTGCATTTATAGACAAAACAGTTGGCAATATGAATTTTGCGAAACTATTTCAAAAGTAAATTTCCTTTTAAACGGAGTCGATAACGTTACTTGCCAAAATTTACAAATAACGAAACGTAGTTAGTATAAAATTATTTCAGAAACACTAATATACATAACTTAATATGCAGGCCATTTTCAAATTGCCAAACACGAAGAAGTTTTTTATGAATGAAAAACGAGTAGCCTTAACAATTTCAAATCTCTGTCATGCATTTATATCTAAGATTTGATACATTTCAAGCAATATTCACATCTTAATACAAAATTGTCAAACACGAAGAAGTTTTTATGAATGTAAAACGAGTAGCCTTAACGCTTTCCACGAAAACGCTTCTAATGACCCATTTTATTACAATATGTAATGTTTAGAAATGATCACAACATTTTGTTTAACTTAACAATATATCAATTTTAAGAGGCGACACACTTTCCTTCACAATTTCGTGACATAACGCCCGATTTTAGTTAGTAAGATTTACAAGGATTTACGAGGATTCGATACATAAATCTACATATTCCTTTCTTCCATGAGAATTCCAAAACAATGGTCGTATATTCAATATACCTTCGGAACTATTAAACAATTTTTAATAAGCTTGGATATCAGTATATAATGGTATGTCTAACATCGATCTGAATTACAAAAAAAGATACAATATGTTTTCTGAATTGTTTATTGAAAAAACTAGAAATGTGTCCATAGGACACGGGTGCCCCCCACCGCGCCACTGTTCTGTCAATCTTTTGACTCTAGGTCAAATATTTTTTGAAAACTAAAAATCGTTTACTAAGTAAAGGGCAAGAACTTTACAAATACTAAATAAATCCACAAGCAAACCCCAAGGTGCATAAGTACACATGCTGACCAACATTCTTGTAAACTTTCAGGCCTACAAGTGAAATACATTTTGAGCTATGCATGAACAAGTTGAAAATTGCAAATTTATACTACTGTAAGTCAAGGGCAATAACTCTAACAAAACTGGAAAAAATCCACATGCAAAAAGTCAGGTGCATAGCTTCACAGTGATGTGAATCATTATTCCTGTAATTTAGTGATGTTGATCATTATTCCTGAAAAGTTGGTTGATTCTAACTCAAGCACTCAAGGAACAAAGAACAACATAATGAAACAGTTTTTACTAAGTCAAGGGAATAACTCTACAAATACTGGATAAATCCACAAGCTAAACCCCAGGTGTAAAACTGAATATGCTGAGCAACCTTCCCGTAAGGTTTAATGACTCTATGTCAAATCCTTTTTGAGGTACATGCGACACAAGTTGAAAATTGCAAAAAATTTCTAAGTCAAGGGCAATAACTCTAAAAATACTAAATAAATCCAGACAAAAATACCAAGGTGCACAACTACACATGCTGATCAATACTGCTGTAAAGTTTCATGACTTTAGGTCAAACACTTTTTGAGTTACATGCCGCACAAGTTGAAAATTGCAAAATTTTACTAATTCAAGGGCAATTACTCTAAAAATACTAAAAATATCCAGACGAAAATACCCAGGTGCACAACTACACATGCTGATCAACATTCCCGTAAAGTTTCATGACTCTTGGTCAAATACTTTTTGAGTTACATTCGACACAAGTTGAAAATTGCAAAATTTTACTAAATCAAGGGCAATAACAGGTGCACAACCAACATTCATGTAAAGTTTCATGACTCTATGTCAAATACTTATTGAGTTACGTGCGACACAAAAGAGAACGGACGGACGGAAGGACGGATGGACGGACGGACAAGGGTAAATCTAAATGCCCGCCACTAAAGTGGGGGCACAAAAACAGAATCATATATATTTTGCATTTATCAATTTTATGACAACACAATGTAATATTTCTGTAATAACTTGAACGTTTGATGAAGGTAGGTGGCTGAAAGTTGCTTGCGCACAACACTGTGAACATTTATGCCAGGTATTTTCAAAATCCCTTAATGGATGAGAAAGTTATTAATGGAAACAAAATATAAGCCAGAACAGACTATGTTAATCTTTTACCATCAACTGTGACCTTGACCTTGGAGGTAGGTGATTGGTTGTTGCGCATGGCACATCGTCCTATTATTGTGAGCATTTTTGCCAAAGATTTCAAAATCCTTTGATCTGTGGAGAAGTTATGGACTGGACACAAAATACACCCTGTAACAGACTATGTTTATTTTGACCTCCAACTGCGACCTTCACCTTGAAGGTAGGCGACTGCTTTTTTAGGCATGACATATCGTCGAGGTAGGGGTCCGGTTTTGCGCAAGACACATCGCCTTGTTATAACAAACATTTGTGTCAAGTTATTTCAAAATCCTTTGATAAATGACATAGTTATGGACCGGACACGAAAATGTTACGGACGGATGGGAAAGACTTCCTATTCCCCCCTTTTTTCTTCGAAAAGGCGGAGGACAAAAATGGATTACATATCAATCATTCTAAACGATTCATTTTGCTCTTATTACTGTAATAACTTGGTATAATATAGTTTAGTTTATACTGTTTAAATTTCTGGATAACAAAGGGTAACCAATCCTTTTACAAAGGGTAACGAATAACACACCAAAGTCATTGTTTTTTGATCTCATTAAACAATAGGTTTTAGAGTTTCTGAGAAACTTCTTTTTGGGCATCTTATCTGAATTGATAAACAACAAAGATATTATCTGATGTCATCATAATACAAAAAGGTTATGAAGTAACATAGTTTTACATTCTGATTTCCGTTCCTTATCATACAAGTCCATTATCCATTATCTCTGAAACATTTATTTATATGCACACAAAATAGAATTATGAATGTATAATGATTGAAAGAATATGTTCGCTATTGCCTGAATATATAACTTGTGTACCAACAGAAGCGCAAAATAATATACACTTGCGGTTACCTAGCCAGAAATGTAAAATACTTTGAACGTAGCCCTTGCAAATATGTATAACACTAATAAGACATTACCAATAAAAGATTGATATCATTTCAAACTTAAAGTGCATTGCATTGCACTGTCTAGTATAATTCTCTCTTCAACTTATGTATCTCTTCAACAATGATTTTGCAGAATAGCACAAGATGTAGTTTAATGTCTCACTTAAGTGTGAACTTCTTTTATTTACAATGTTGTTGAGAAGTTGTAATAAGATGAATGAGATTTTATGTATCATATAAATTTTTCGTTTTCTATCGAAATGAATCCTTTCCATATTTTCGGGATCACAATTATACTTGAGATTTTTTTTTGTGTTGAAAGTCCAACATAAAAGTTCTACTTGGTCTATTACAAATGGAAATTTAAACATATTCGATATTCAACGATACCTTAGATGATCAAGGTAAACTGTAATAATGTTTGAAATGGTGCTCAATAATCAATAATTTATATTTCATTCTACCATTTGCACAAACAAAATACACGGAAATGCTTAATTTGATTGTCGTTTATAATTCATCTAGTTTTGTTATCATTATGAAATTGCTTGCATCAGATGATAATCTAAAATGACAAAAAGAAAAATTATTCATAACTGAATAAAGATTTGCTCATTATTCGTCGCTATGATTTTTTTTTAGGAAATGTCCCAAAAGTCATTCAAAGTTATATAATGCGTCTGGACATAACAACAATTTTGGAAACCTATATTTTTCTGTCAAGTCAATTTCTAAGGCGTCTTGTTATGAAATAATCACTTCTGTCAAACTCGCTGTCAAATAGTCGTTATTTTAGGAGATGATGCAGTTAGAACAATATTTTTATACGTATTTTAGTACGTATATATTTCAACTACAAAAAGAAAGATCTGAAATGCTAAATCAGAAGCGTTTTCCTTTCGGTTTACCAAGGCGAACATTCCCGTACCATTAACTTACATTATGTATATTTTGCATAAAGTTTCAGAATAGCCATTGACATTAATTGATATAAAAGAGAACACGATTTTTATATAATCGAGTATAATTATTCTGAAGAAAATCAGGAATTATGTAAAATCAAGATAGTTTTAGAGTACATTTAGAAGTATTTTTGTATTTAAAAGAGCCAATATGTGTTCCTTATTGTTACGTCTGATAATTTGTCTCCTGCATTATCAGTGTCGGGACAACAAAATTTAAATATTTCTGTAATATCCTAAACGATTATATGGACACTAATCTTATAATATGATTTTATTGAAGCCGATATGTTAAATGACTTATTTACATCTAGACTACATTGTTAGATATATATTTTTGGCTATTTTGCTAAAAGCAATGTATCACGATTTTGATAAGGGAATTAATACTTGATGCAGATAAAAAAGAAAATGAAAACGAAAAAAAGAAAATGAAAACGAAAAAAAAAAGAAATCAAATCTTTTTCACTTGTTGAAAGTTGAAATTTGAAAACAATTTACAAACCTTTTTTACAATTCATAAGTACTTAGGTCCCTGGTATGTCTATACCATCAACTTATTTGTGCCAAATAGGTAAGTCAATATTGTAAAAATAAAACGACGTTATGGATTTTTATTCCAGTAATGAAAGTCTACGATATATTTTGTTAAATTTAACCTACGACGATAAAAACTGCTTCAAATAACCTTGCAGAATCACTTAGGTTCATGTCCAGTTAACCACTACATGTACCTATGTTACGTTAATGTAAAACTAAAACTTATGCATAAAAATAAAGAGGTGACTGTTTCACTATCTCTGTCTACCTTTAAAGTTAATTATTTAAATTACAAATAAGTTGATAGATGCAAGAATTGAATATTATTTGTGAAATAAGTAAAACTGTAACATCCCTAAATTCAAATAATGCCTTACAAAACAAAATCAGATCGAATTATTTAGCTATGATACTTTTATTTAACGCAGTTTTTTCTTTATATAAATCAGACAACCAACTTGCTTTGGAAAAACAATTAAACAGTTTTGGAGAGAAATAACATTATTTTCAGATGGACATTAGAACCTTACCCTTTTTATTATTATATGAATGTATGAACGTTTTTATCATCAGATTTTGTTTTAAAATCCGCATTTTGTTTTTTTAATCTAAAATAATAACATTTTATACGGCGTCTTACGACACTATATCATATTAAAATCTTTTCAAATCTATTTTCAAGTAGAGCAATTCTAATCTAATCTAATTTTATTCCGCAAACTTTACGGTATAAAACATTTATTATAACTTATTGTGTGAAAGAAATAATAAACCTGTTATAATTCTTATAACAATATTTCAATATGAAAATCATCGACAGTTGCCAAACATTTCAAGTTTTTCAAATAAATGCACTTTTGTTAAAAGTGCGCTTAGAAATCTAGTCATATTTTGTTTATTTGATATAGTAAAATACAATTTATATCAATTTGAAGGCGGCATAAAACTAAAATGTCTGTAATTGATGCGCACTCCAGTCTGCAAATATCCTAATGTTTACATCAAAGGACCATTTTATTCATATGTTCTCATAAAATGATATATCTTAAAGTTATTCAAACATGTCATCTTTAAGTATTTTATTATTAAAAAAAAAACATTTATCTGGATATAAAAAATCTCTTCTTTATTTTATAAATTTCATTACTTTCCAAGCACACAAACTAATTTTTGACAGATGCATGTCATGATTTATTAACTTGATACCTCAATAAAAGCAAAATGTGTTTTTTCAAATGGTTGTCTTTTAATTTTTTATATGTTACGAAATAAACTACCTCCTTAGTGTCGTCCTTAGAGAAAACATTGCACAAAATTGCGAACACAATAGAAAAAATTGAATAAAATAAAAATCTAATAGACATTGAGGTTAGTGCCCTGATTGATTGTTCTTATTAACTAATGGACAATTTGCTGTCTATTTTAGAAAAATCTCTATAAATGTTAGCAATTTGGGATAACGACGGTGAGTGATCAAATCTACGTTAATGTTTCCGATTTTATCTTTACAAGAAGTTTGACTTATCCTTACTGGATGCTATAATTTTTTAGATATTTTTACAATTCATCTGAAATGTAACAAGACCTTAAAATAATATAAGTTTATTTTATGTTTATCTATTCAACTATCACATGCAATATCTCTTAATAGTTTAACAATTTTAACACCTATCTGGTAAAATACCTTGGTGTAAGTACCTTGGTGTAAATAAATAAACAACTCCCGAGTTTCAAAAACCTGTTTCCAATTTATTATATTTGTTTCAATTTGAAACGTTCCCAACAGATGTCTCCGTCTGGTCACCAAGTTCCTTTACTTTGTCTTTTACCATTGATTTACTATCTTAATACTTTATAACTTTACCAGATAAATAATAATAACAATAAATCATTTATCTAATAAGACAAAACTAAATAAGGATGTATTTTATCCGGTTTTCACAGACAGTTCGATCCTATGTCTAATATTATGAAGTAAATAATATTGTGCAAAAACATGGTTATCAGACAAATGTGATCATTCTTTGTAAAAGTGAAGAAATTTTTCAATTTAAGATTACATTAACTTATCATGTGCAGTCATACTGAATATTTTCAAATTCATGTATACATTGCATTCAGGACAAAGCTTTATTTTATACACGTCAAAGATTTGGAATTGTCAATCAAAAAATGAGGAAACGTTATGATAATTTTATTACCTTAATAGTTTTGAACCTAATGTTAACTGGCATCTAAATGAAATTCGTGGCGATAGACATACAATTGCGAAATTATTTCTGTTTCCTTAATGTTATTTGCTTATCACTGCTGAAAAATGTATTTATCCGTAATTCACCTGCCATCTTTTAGTTAAATGATGATAATGAAATATCAAAGGTTAACAAAGAGTAGATTTTCTATGTAATAATGAAGTTCAGGAACTAAAGATCTTGCCGTGATTACTTCATATACTAGCATTTTAAAATTTAACATTATAAATAAGCAGAAATAGCTTATCAGAACTTCATTAATAAAAGAAAATCCATGAAAACAAACACATAATAGTCATTTTTGTACGGACGATTCAAAGTTCATATTTTGATAAATTGTTTACTTTTTGCATCGTTTAAAATACAACTTCCAATACAAACATCCTTTTTGCAATCATAGTCAAGTAACAAACTTATGTCTATGCAGAACTAATTTTCTATTCGAATGCCATGTATAAAATAGATACCTCTTATATAAAATGAATGTCATTTCAAGAGCAATATGGATTTATTTTATATTGACGTTATCTTTCAAGTTTTTACTGATTTTTTATTGTTACAAAAGAACCGGGATTAAACAGAATATCATAACCATACTAAAAAGAAATTGCTTGATATTCGCTATGTTTAAAAACGTATTTCTCCTACAGCATCGAACATTACGAGATGAAATTGTTTTTTTTTAGAAACATATTCGTATTTATCGAATCAATCTTTCTTACGAACTTATCGTTTCCTGTGATTACTGTGAAACCCTTCGTGTGATTTATATATATAACCAAAAGTAATGAATTATTTGAAATCGTTATTGGATGTAGACCTAATGAATGTTACTTAAACCGATTATATGGGTATCTCTTTTTGGTTAGCTTATCTTCATCTAGAAACCTCTCAGTATATTTAAGCCCTTGTCTGTTAATCCCATTATAAAATAAACTTGTCTACATCCTTTGCACCAAACGAATCACATTTGGATTGGAAGTAAATAGAAACATTACTAATGCAATATAACCAATGCGACCGTCGTTCCTGGAGGTCAAGAATATCTTAAAAGGTAGATGTAATATTTGAAAAAAGTGTAATTTGTGATAAATGGGAACAATGTAGATTGCGAGTTAGATTATAAAAAGTAACGTTGAGAATACTGCTAAGAGAGTTGCCAGTTAAACGTTTTTCAGAAATCATTTAAATAGGAAGAACACTTTTTACACAGTGACATATGCTGCTTTTTTAGATTAGATTAGGTCTATTTGTTAAACAAATTTGATTCAAATGTAATATTCACGCTCACTAAAACATTTAGTTCCAAACAGTAAGATGATTATCCACCAAATAGCTGAAATATGATGTAGTTCATCCCTGAAGCGTCTGGATGAATCTGTATAACTTATGATGAAACAAAATAATGCTTTGAATGTCGGTATTGTCTATCTTTGATCAGTATTAATGAATATTTTAAGAGCTGAAAAAATCCTAACAGTTTGAAACATAACGAAACAAAATACAAGTCAGTGTAGCAAACTTTGAAATGATATTTTTATAAATTGATACATGCAAATGAACACTGATAAAAAGAATCTTTGTGTAACTGATTCTTAAAAGCACTTGTCTTGTACAGAATGTGAAGCTTATAAAATATATACGGGCAGCTATCTTTACTTACAGCAATAAGCTGGTAAAAGAAGCACACCGGTATATCAAGAATAGGAACAATGACATTTCCAATTGTTATTTCAAAATATATCATATTACTCATTTCTTTAAAAAATATTTTAAAATTTATATAATTTCGTTAATCTAATTTATTAATAAATGATGAATATATGCATATATATTATTAACAGACAAATGTATTTCCAATAACGGACACTAATAATATCAGCGAAATATTTACGGGGTATGAAAATACTTTACCTAATGTTAATGTAGCTACCTACATGGACATATAAATAATCTGCATAATTTCCACAGTCCACTATCAACATGCAAAGCATCATAAGATTTTGTACATATGAATTATGGCAGGATCCCGAAAAGATGGAAGGACAGGCGGTGAGGGGTAGGGTGGACTTGAAACATATCATCCCCTTCAGTGAAACCGGTATTGACGAATAGTAATACCAATTAAAGTACTACAATATATAACAGTGCAATTTTTTCACTGATATGTATCAAAAATGACAAATCTCAAGTTCGTATAGACTGTATGACAATGCATCATTGTCTGCTTGTCGTGAGTGATACTCATCAAAATCATGCAAAAAATGTTTAAATCTATTCATTAATACTCGCTAAGTTCCTTAAAGAAGTTCCTGCGCAAACATAGTCTAATATAGAGCAGACCCAATATAACATCAAATAAATAATACGTTTGGCATTTCTGTCAATATCAAATAAGATGTATAACTTCTTAATTTTGTATATTTACACTCAATTTCTTGTACGTATGGATTACAGCAGGGAATCAGAATAAACTGGAAAAATCAATCAACAGAAAGAACTTACGACAAATCAATTTAACGGAGTGTTGCATTTATAGGCAAAACAGTTGGCAATATGAATTTTGCGAAACTATATCAAAAGTAAATTTTCTTTTAAACGGAGTCGATAACGTTACTTGCCTAAATTTACAAATAACGAAACGTAGTTAAGTATTTTATTATTTCCGAAACACAATTCCAATTTCTTAACAAGTTAATTTTTTCTTCTTTTTGATGACATGTCGTGTACAAAAAATAGGAACAATAAGTTCATAATAAGTCTTCATTTAAGAAACACACAAATAAATATATTTAAACGACAACCTGATACTATTAGTGAAATTAAAAGACTCACAATACTTTGACACAAAAAACGTCCTCATTTTTACGCAAAATAAACTTTCATTTAACAACATAATTTAAAATTTAGATAATATTTAGCAATATGATATGATATGGTATGGTCAATATGTTAAGAAAATATACATATTTCATACCTTGATTTTCTTAACCCTATTATGTAACAGTGGTATGAATATCAAAATTTTCATGTAAACGAAAAAGATCCTTTTTTAAATTTTTAAGTGCATGGATAATACCAACACACATATGAATTATAGATCAAATTTTAAAAGAATAGACATTAACTTGTTCCGTAACTAAAAATGAAAATTTAAATTTTCTATTCCATGATCGTTAATATTTGTTTTAGGTTCTCATGAAGTTGTGTCAGAAATAATTATCATTTATAACGAAATAAAGATGAGTTCATAGCAAAATCTGCATATTTGCCGATTTGATTTCTTAGAAATGTCCCTTAAGTCGACTAAGGTGATATAATGTGTCTGGACATAACAATGATAATGCAAAAACCGGCATTTTTCTGTCACGTAAATTGCTAAGACCTTTGGTTATGAAATAATTATTTTGCTCATATCACTGTCATACATTTATATCTAAGAAAAAAGATACATTTCAAACAACATTCTCATCTTAACAATATTTGTCAAACACGAAGAATACTAGTTGCATTTCCTATCCCGCCATATGAAACGCTTTTTATCCATTTTATTATTATATTTAAAATTTAGAAAGAATGATCATAACATTCTATTTAACTTAACAATATATTTAAGAGGCAACAGACTTTCATTCACAACATCATTTCATAACGCCCGATTTTAATGAGTTAGATTTTCGAGAATTCGATACAAAAATGTGCATATAACTTTCTTCCGAGATAGTTTCGGAACATTGGTCGTACAGTCAATATACCTTCGGAACTATCAAATAATTTTTAAATATGCTTGGATATCAGTAAATAATGGTATGTTTTAACATCTATCTGAATTACGAAAAAAAGATACAATATGTTTTCTGTATTTGTTATTGAGAAAAGCAGAATCATATGTCATTTGCAATATCACACAATATAATATTTCTGTAATAACTTGAACGATTATGCGGACACTGATCTTACTTTATTTCATTTAATTTCTCCATAGATTACATAAGCGAAATTATATGTAAAGCCATCTTGAGACATTATTGTCTATTGTGATAGAAATGTTTCAATACAATTTAGAAGAGGTAAAAAAGTTAGGCAGCATAAACAATATGAAGGTGAGGAAATTGCTATGCACAGACTTTCAGTTCTGTCATATAAAAATGTCTGCGCATATCAACTTTTCTTTCTTTATTAAATCAATATTGTTTTAACAGGAACGTGACAATACGACAGAAAGTCAACGAATATATTATAAGATTCAAACAATTTACAACAATAAAAATTGTTTTTTTTTTGTAACTTATATATTTGTTTAGTCGACAGTGTATCACTTCTTTTTAGGTAATTTTTCAACATGTAAAAAAACTACTTGAGGGATGTCCAAAATAATGTAACTTGCTGTTGTTTGGTTCACAGTCATTCATGTAATTTATCATGTTAAGTAAAGATCTTTTCTTAACAAGTAACATGTGAATTTCATTTTCCGGCCCCATAATATATTGACGTCGACGTCGACCTTTAGGCGACATGATTTTATTTTTCAAAATTCACTCAAGATAACATAACACACTTTCTGTAATGCTCATTCTTAAAGTCAATAAAGCAATGTGTCAGAGTAAAAATTAGCAATAGCAACCTGCACTGCACTGTAAAACCAATAGTTGTTAAAATACGTGTCTGGCAGATAGCTCTTGATAACGCAGAAAAGAAATGAATGACATGTCCGGGCTGTGTAATTAATGGCTAAAGAGTTCAAATCCCAAATGAGATATGCTATCTATGTAGCTGCTACGTGTTGCAATAGTGAAATATCATAAGCTGCAGATGACCCGATCAGTCAATATTTCTAAATGACGTCATCAGCATCATGCTTAATACTGGTTGACTTTGAAATGAAACGTTGCTGATGTACTGTGTAAACAGTTGAACTCACCATGTGAATCATCGACGGGTTTGGTTAAAACTCATAAGGTTGCTTCGGTGACCATTTTTAAGAAACCAAAGCAAATATAGATAACATTTTAAGCACAAATGAATAATTACTTGTTCTATACCATTTCATAATATTTAATTTTGTTTTAAAACTTGTGCATTTTCCGTGAACTTTTCATACGCGTTGTGTAGTCTTTACAAATAGAGTAAAAACGGTTACAGAAAATCACATAACAATTTTATTAAAAGGTTTTCACTAACAGAACTTACTATCCGTCATGGAGGAATGAGAATGTGATATTAAAGTAAAAATAAGGAATGATACCTAAAAAACGTGCCTTTAAAAGTGCCTTAAGTAAGTTTGAAAATTTTGAAATTCGATAATCTACCGAACAGAGCTGAAACATTACACAAATTATGATAGAAACATTAAGCTTTTACAGGATAAAGTCCACTTCACGTTTTCTAATTATTAATCCTTTTCCTTGACCGATCGGACCAAAGCAATAAAAGGAAGCATAGAGAAGGATTTCTGAATATGGCGTATGTGAATTAAGTATAACTGAGACTTAGAGTAAGCTAAAAATAATAGAAAATTGTCTTTTGATGTTGTTAATATTATAGCATTGTCGTTGCTTTAAAGACATTTCATCAACGACTAAAGTATATGAAACAAATAAAAATGTTCGGTATGTGGTTTTGTCCGATAGATTATATTAATCAATTATATTTTGGTTGAATTAATTTCATTTTGAACATTAAAATTTTGTTATATTCATCTGTATAATTTAGCTTTCTGTATAGATGTGCTTATATAATCGATCTATTTGTAAGAAACTATTACGTGATACATCAGCGGTTTCCTTCCAAATATAACTGTTGGTTTCCGCAAGAAAGGAAATTCGTTCGACATATTAACGTGTTTGTATTTTTACGGAATTTCCTAAATGTATTCCCATTACAGACAAACAAGTGCGTAGAAGAAATATGACTGAAAAATAATTACTCCTGGTGGCTTAATTGAGTAGTATTTTTAGAGATCTTATGATATCCAAGGCAATTTAAACACTTGGATGACATCATTTAAATATGTGGCCTTAATGCACTAAGCATTGCTAGTATAAATAAGAATTCTCGCATATTCGAGAGAAAGGCGAAAACCAAACTTAGCTTCAGTATTTTTTATTTGAAATTTTGCTAGATATATTTATATTTAAACACGGAAGCTTCTCGAGGTGTTTTACAGTTAGTCCTACTTTGTACAAGGTCTAAAATAAATGCGTTTGTTTCCCCTACCACTTTCTTACTACTCAAGTCGCTACCGCTAAAACACTTGCCTTAACATGGAGACTGTCAATGGAATCTTTGTTTGTTATAAACTAGTACTTTATCAAATATTATAATATAACTCACTATAATAAACTTTGATTCTTTGGTTCTAAATTTTGAACAAATGCTTTGCATCCAATGTTTCTTTTTTTTTTGAATCTATGTATTTAATTAAAAATATTTTAGAAACAAGCAAATATCTCAAGTACCAACCTAACCTACCCTTACCTAACTTGTTAAACAGATATTTTTAAGCTGAGTTAACTATTTTCATTTCTAGACAAAGTTAAAAAAAACCACTTAAGCCAAGGAAAACTTGAAAGTGGTATGATCAAATTTAAAAAAAAACAATTAAAAAAAAAGGCCACAAGTGGCAAGTAGTGGAACTAGTATAACGGATGAACTAATTGAATACAAAAAGAATTCATTGAAAATAACTGGCTAAAATCTTATTTTACACATAACACATAATTGATAATCACCAAATTACACTAAATGACGTCGCATTTCATCTTTTATTTAAGAATGTGTAACTAAAAACATTATAATTTTATATCATCAACTATCTTTGCATCGTAATGTAATATAATGCAATATGAATATCTGTCATAGTATGACATATTATGCGGATATCGTCTATGTTTTGCGATTTGTCTATTCTCAAATTAAAATATAACTTTTAAGTAACTTTACTGAATACACTTAAAAACAAATGGGAACACTGATGTAAAATAAAGGATCAAAGGTAAGCACACCTGTTACTTGAAAGTGTAAAAATATTCACGCTGTGTCTTTTTTCGTTCTGGTGATTGTAACACAATTATTTCTATCAGTGTATTGATTTCATAACCACATTTCGATCACATTGTATTACGAAATTAACTTTTCAATATTTTTCAATTAAGAATTTTTGTAATGCAATAATATTGAGAAACATTTTTTAAATCTTTGCTCATTTTATCGCTTTTTTTATTCAATATATTGTTTTTTTCTTTTCAAACGACCTAAAGAGATATACATGTTTTTTTTTCAAATATAAAATCAATTTGCCTTAATGTTTCAACTGATAGTGTTATTGAATTTCATATATCCATTGACGATATTTTATCAATAATACAAAATGGAATATTTTAAAATTTGATTTAATTTGTCTACAAAGACACATATCTTTATTTTTGAAGGCTATTCCAAGGAACATTAAAATCAACTATAACCATTAATGAAATCAATAAAACAATAATTTCAAAAATTCTTTATGTTTCCAATTTTTACGAAGGCTATTCGATACATTCGTGGAATTTTATCATTCGAATGTAAATACTAGAAACTGCAAGTAATAATATGCTATCATGTGTGCTTTAAACATTTGTCACGTATTCACGTATAACGCAAACCGTTTTAAGAGCAAAAGATCTCGCATCAGTAAACATACTCTGCTGGGCTCAAGCGTAAATTGACTAACGTCATTTTATCAATCTAAGGCGTATTTATCACCTAAGTTGGCAAATTTTCTGTGTTTTATATTAAAAGTTTCTTTGTATATATTTGCAGACAAACAACGCCATATTAAATTTCGTTTATTTATGTTTTTACATATTTTAACAGTAGTCGGGATCTAGTTAATTTCAAAAGGGAAGTAATATAGCCTGTGTCATTTTCTTTAAATGTATTTAAACTCATATTTTCGTATACAAGCATTGATAATATTTTTTCAGATTGTTATTTATTTATTCCTTTAGTATTTACTGAGGTCGGTAAGTTCTTTTTCAGACAAAGTTCTCAAAGTAAAGAAATGTAATCTCTTACTCCATGAATATTATTGACATGGTACCTGTGACGGTGTAATCATATGTATTAAATTTCTTCTTTCAAATGTAATTGTCACGTTTTTTTCTCCTCAAAAATCATTTTTCTCACATTAGCATGTGTTTAATTATTCCTTAAATTCCTTGTAATTTTTCCAATATAGGGAAACGCGTTATAAGAACAGTAAAAACAATTTTATCTTTCCCAATGGATTTATAAAAAAACAACTATATTTATAGATTTTCAAAGATCAAAAAAGACGTAATTGTCATTTTTTGGCATGAACAAATGGGTCTTTATATAATTTTCACATACAAGAATTCGATCAAGACAAAATAAAACCCTTCTCTGAATGGTATTGTTATATTAATTTCCAAACGATTTGCTGGTTTGCTCTTGCAATCATCTAAGATTCGTCTTTCGCAAAGCTGAGAGGGGTAACACAATGCTTGGTTTTCTTGTTTTAGTTTGAACCTCATGAGTACATGCTATTACTCAAGAAGGAATTATTCATTCAACGATAGTTGTTATAATGGTTCGGCATATGCATTTTCTTTGTATATCTTAAACAAGGGGTATAGAAAAATATTATCCCTATAAGATTTAAAATATTCTCCAATCACAAAATGTCTTTTCTGATAGCATAAATATTGACTCATATCCAATATTCTTTACAATATTATATTACATAAATAATATGTTCGACATTTCTATCGAAATTAAATAAGATATATAACTATAATTTATGTCTGTATATTTACACCTTATATATTTTGTGTAAAGGTTGTCTCAAGTCTTTATCAGCGTGTACAAAATAATCTTTAATCCTTGCTATATAATTATATCAAACATACAACAATTTCGAAAAAGTTTTTAAAAATCGAGAATTTCTTAAAATCTCACATTTTTCTCTTAAAAGAAGATGTTTGATGTATTAATTCATTATAAATATTTGGTTATATGGCCGTATATAAACGATTGTTTGTGATATCACGCTTAGCGGTTCGGGCTATTCAAAATAACTGCTTATATAGGCAAGAAGACATCTTTTATTATTTTTCCTACTTAATTCAGTGTAAAAACCAGAAAAACGGAATCCTTAAAGACAATATTGAAAAAATGCAGACTGGTTTAGATTGAGCCTGTTTATAGACGGTTATGAAAGGTGCGAAATACCATCTACGTTCCCTAGTACTAGCATTAAACACGGAAATAATGAAATTTTATATTTAGAAACATCCACAGACTGTGTGTTCCTTATTTGCAAATTACTATAGGAGCTATGCTATATGCACACAAGTTCATCATTGTCCAGATTATTTTCTTGTGCAAATTTGCATTTTGCGCAAGAATGAGAACATTAAGGTCATGATACTGTTAGGGCATTTAATGTCAATCTGTAATTTGTAATTATAGAACTGAGATACTATATGGCCTCCTGACACATTTTTCCGTTTTACCCTAATACCTTTGAGACAGCGTTGACTAAAAGATGTCAACAGCAGAATATAGATATTGAATAAGATCATATTGTCAAGTCTCGAAAAACAAAGATGCTTGAATAAAATATATATAATTATATGATAACAAGATTTTAACAAGAACGATTCAAAATCATCAACAAAGATAATCAACATAGCCTTACAGAAGTTGAAATAATATTTGCTTAAATTCATACTTATTCACAAAAGTTTCAGCTTTCATAACATGACGGAAGACACTAGATCACGGAAATGGGAGCAATGGACTCTAATGATGTTACTTCATGATATACTCTAATGATGTTACTTCATGATACAGTTTTCCACTTTAAGAAATATTATACTTAAATCAATACACACAATTTTCTCGTGCTTTATATATCTTAGAAAAAGATTTTAGAACAATTTTCTAGAGTGTTTAGTGTTACATTTCCTCATATATTTAATAGCTATTGTTTATTTCATTTTTCTCAGAATAACATTAAGTATCTTGAGATAAACGGCAACTACTAGTATCCTGTTTCAATTTATTATTGTTGCTCAGTATATTAAAAGCATGTTTTTATACACGCTTATTTTTCGACCGTAGGCTATCTAAATTTACTTTAACGTTTGATAATGAATTTAAACAAATTTTACGCACAAAATAAATTTGTGTTAATAAGTTTAAAACACAGTCGTAAGTGAAAATGGTTATTTCAAATCTTGATTGATAAGTTGTTTACAGATCGAGAGCATATAATAAAAGTTGTAATCAAACAAACAAGTATATTCCGGGAAATGTTAAGAACGCAATGAAATTATTTAAAGCAACGTTTTAAGTTAAACCGCACATTTCTAAAGGTTTTATATCATAATCTGATGTTTTTCAGCTTTACATAACCACATTACATAAAAATGGCCTTCCATAATTTTAAGTTTGATTTTATCTGCAGACAAATAAATGTATTTGATTGAAGATTCGTGTACTATAAATTTAGTACGTGCTGTAAATAAGCTCCTAAATAGAAACAAGCTAATATTTACGTGTGATGTATAGGCGGAAATTCTAATTTAGTCATACGATTAGAACTATGATATCAATCTTATCACTATAAAAGAAAAATAAGTGAACTATATATAAACACAAACTGCACGTTAGTTACTTTTGATGCTATTTCCATTTATAGAATGTCATAAACAATATTGCATTACTTTGCAGGCACATATTTTATAAACAAATGAACTTTTTGTGAACTTGGCTCTGTTTGCTTCTTTTTATTAAATAAATAACGTCGTACATTGATTGACTAAGTAATTTTATTGCAATTGCTACATATTTTGCAAAACCATATCGGAATAACAATTAATTGGTAAGAAGCGAAAGCGATTTTTTCAGTTATTTTTAATCGTAACAACAGTATCTATACAATTACAATATTTTCTAGGAAGTCATTTCACACTTAGTATGATGTTCCACATGTTCAGATAACACTTGTAACTCAACGCGTTCGTGCCGTACCTTGTGTAGTACGTTTTAAATGCAAAAATTAGCATCTAAACTCATATTCATTATCATTTTAAAATAATATTTTTTTTTTAATTTAACTATCTTCATGTGTATTCAAAAACATTTTTACATTATGAAATAAAATGTCAGAAAAAAACAGTATGGAAACATTTGTAAGTATATACTTCACTACATATTCAAGTTAACAGACCAGTAATTTGTAAACTACTTTTTTTAAACCAAACTAATACATAATTATATTTGAGCTTTAAAATACGTTTAACATTAACCTGGCTCTATACTGGATGCAGCTCAGTTGATGCTGATTTATAATATTGAAATATTTTTTAATTTCAATTAACTGTTTCTAATTCAAATCAACACTAATTCAACAGGTAAATCACGGTTCACTGTTGAATAACCTTACCGACGTTTTGGCAATAAAGATAGATAACTTCCAAAGCTGACCTTCCAGTAACCCTTGTCAAATTGATCTTCAATAATTTCCTCACTACTTTAATACTTATGAAGTACTTGAATATTATATTACCCACCTTAATTTGTATCTGAAAGATTCAAGAGTTGATCAATGTGTTTTCTAAAAACTACTTTGAATGAACGCGGCAAAATATATTAATTTTATCAAGTACGAACAGATGGATTTCAATTGAATTGCAAGAAAATGTTACTATTACAGCAAGGGCAAGGGAAAATACTAGCATCTCATTAATAGAATAATTTCTTAATACTATTCCATATTGTAAGTATGAAAACTTTAATAATAATAATCTAGCTATATAACTCTGATAACTTATTTTTATCATACACCTTGTCTGTAATTGTCTGTAATATGTTTTAACGCAACTTCGGCAAATATTATATCAATTCTATGTTTGTGAGACCTCAGGCGTTATATCTTGTTTGTTTACAATCAAATAATTTCTTATTCATTATCTTTAAAAACATTCTACAGAAATAAAATAAGCCATATGTGACACATGTAAGAGATGAAATCAAAGCTAAAAGGAAATATAAATGAAATTTTAGAGCCATTTATGTGATGTCTTTAATCTATAAATTGTGAAAAAGAATGATTTTTCATTTAAAATAGCAACATTTCAGTTCAGGTATAGAGGGTCGGTTTTAATTTAGTTTCCTATTTTCTGGCCAGTGAGAAACATGTTTGATGTCAACTACATTTCCGTCATCTAATGATAACTTCTTTTTAATTTAATGAAGCAATTAATATAAAGCTTTCTTCAAAGGAATATGCTTGATAGAGATTTTAGTTAACCAGAACAAAATGAAAGAGAGGAAACAGATCTTGTCCTCAGAAAAATGCAAACAACTGCCGCACAATTCTGAAAAAAAATCCAGCCGATCCGGAAAGCGTTCAGAATTACATAATAGGTTATAAATAAAACCAATCATTCTTACTACCTTTTTAAAATAAGACAGCATAGGTTACAACTAAAATATATGTTAATACTTTTCAACGGGTTTAAATTTCATTGACTTTCGCGTGAAACCTTACAGACAAATTTCATCATATCATGTTTATTTTGAATTTCTCACTGAATTCTTATTTTAACATAGATCTATGTCTGATATCGAAGAAATGTTATTTCTGCTATCGAATGGATATAATTTTAGCTACATATTATTTAGATGGACACGCTATAATTGTCATACTTAATGGATCAAGTACAAAGTACAATCGAGTTTTACAATCTAATTTTCGTCAAACAATAGTCAAGTAGTATATTATGTAAATATCCTTATAGTAATACAAGACGAAACCGCCAATTTAGTTCCGCCCATATAAGACATGTAATGATTTAGAATAAAGTGTTTCTCGCAATCGTCCTATTTTCTTTTATTAAAGCAAAATAAAGGTTATCTGATAGATACGTGTTTAAATGCTATATATATGAAGACTTTTGACACAATGGAAGTATTACTATTGTAAATAGTTTTATGGTAAACGATCAAATGCTTTAACAGATATCTAGATACGACTATCAAATATATGATAAATAAATATTAAATAATTATTTGAGTGAGTGAGTGAGTGAGTGAGTTGGTGAGTGAGTAAGTGAGTGAGATCAAGAAAAGGATAGAATTTACACTAAGGTTAAAATGACAGTTAATCACGTCTTTTTCCATAACTTTTATTTAGATTATCAGCGGTCAGTAAGAGGTAATAAAGTTGTAATTCGTTTTATACATGTATATTCAAGTAACCTTAAAGCTTATATATATTTCACTTGAAACACAGAAATATTCATTAGCTTACATTTCATACCTGACTGACTATTCTAAATCTATCAATTACTTTAATTTTTAAATATGTTTCCTTCACTCAAATATTTATTGCTTAAAGACTGTAAGTCGAATGGGAATTTAAGGGACATGCCTGATTTCTTTTTTTTGTGAGTAACAACTATACACATGTTAAAGTCTCAAGATGTAACAAAACATTTAATACTTTAAAAATAATCCTCATATTGATGCTAATTTAGACGCATATGAGTTATTACTGAAATTCACTTACGCAATTAAAAAAAAACAACAAAAAAAAACAAAAAACAAAAAACATTTGGTCATTTAACAATAAACCATTGACAATAGATATTATAACAGCAAGTTCTTCAGACCTTGACTACTATTAGCTTTATCATTTTGTTCGTAACTATGTAAAATAGCGTTGTTAAGGGCATAACTTCAGGAAATTATTTCTAACAATGGGTCAATCACTCATTTATTATAATATCCAGATTTTCTCGTTTAGCATTATTCAATAACGTTATGTATGTAAATTGCGTAATATGGCACAAAGTAATGTTCCTCCCTTGGGAAAACCATCAGAAAATTATTCGTCTGTGGCTAAAATAACAGTCCAAATTTGACAATGTCTGTCAGATAACAAGTTCAAATGATTACACGAAGATATATTATGGTCAACGCTACATTCGAAAAAAGCTATGCTATTTTCTTTTTCGTTGTAAAAAAAAACTTCTTATATGAGTACAAAAATAGAAAAATAATTTACGTTTAAAACTCAAATTTCTATAGTTAAACACAGTATGAATACAAAGGGTGATTATATGAAATGGCAGTTGTTCTTTTGAAATTAACGTGACAAATAATAGAGAATGCAGTTTCCCAAACATAGTTTATGCATTCTCTTATTACAGAGACATATTCAGCAAGAATTTCCTATACATGTATTTCAATAAATTTCTGCATAAATAAACGTACTTTACCAAAACATGAGAACAGTTTATACTTAAAGCAGTATGTCTCAAAATAAGCGAAAATAGTTCAATAAATCAAACTTGTGAAAAATGTACTAAGATTTTAGGCAAAGTAGAAAGATTAAAGATTCTAGTAATAATTTAAATGTTACGATCGAATAATGGTGAATTTTTCATTATGTGTAACTATATTTCTACTGCGTTACTTAACACGGTGAGGGTATTTCTTGCATATTTTGGCCCCTTTTTGTAATAAGCGTGGTATGTAAGTGTCATTAATAATGTGTAAAATGATTCCTTTTGGTTACTGTACAATAATATACATTTAATTTTATTTTCAATATTTTCATGAAAATAAACATTAATCTGTAGGCGTCTTGCTTTAATTGCAATATTGTCGAGTTCGTCTTAAACCGATAATAGGGGGCGTGAAAGGCGTCATTGTATTTATCGAATCACTAATGACATAAAAACATAATGATTATAAGAAATGAAATGAATAAAATGAATTATTTTTTAGAATGTCTACGTTCATATAATAGAGCTAAGTTATTGACCAATCAAAAAAGTACACATATTGTCGTACCCTTCCTAAGAAATTATCTTTGCCTCTCCTTATATGTTCTATGCAATAATTACTTGTCGGAAGCAATATTATAACATGTTCTTGAAAATAGATAAGTTTCATTAGATAATTTCTTTTCAAGATATTAAACTGATACAGATAATGAATGATTGTCTGACAACATACTTTATTTTAATTATTCTTCCTTTAATTAAGTGATGGTAATTTTAACAAATATTTCTCATTGCTATCGTTGTAGTATAACTGTGAGATCTATAACTGCGATTGTGCCATTTCATAATTGTTTAGTAATTTTAACATAAAAAACGCTTCTCTTTTGAACGTCTATTGAATTATCTTAAATGTTGTCTCAAATTTTGTTTGAAAACAGATAAAAACTGTAAATTACAATTTTCTATTGTTACGTTTGCAACAAGAAACCACAAAACTTTGGAAATTGTATATCCTAGTTGTTATTATAAAAGCAAATATAAAATCTAACTAACGGGTTTACTAAAAGCATGGGAATTTAAATATTATATTTATACAAACAGCAGTATTATGAATTTATGATAGTAATGTGGATGATATTTCTTTTTGTTTTAAACTTGTTTGCACATTATATGAAAAGACACTGCCAGGAACATTTTTTCTAGTTAGAAATTTACCTGAAATATTTAATATACAATGTAAATGTATCCATGTAAAATAAAGAAACTTTACATTAATTGCTTAGTACTGGTTAGTTCCAGGAACGGATTCGAGAGTTTCAATAAGCTTATAGCTTCCAACACAATCGAACTAAAATAAATTTGTATAAACTAAATACATGAAAAAGATATGTAATGAATGCATCGTGTAGAACATGTGATATTGACATTAATACTATAAACCAGATGTTCTAGAGACTTTAACTGTATCACAAATGTTATAATAACGTTTGTCATTAACAGATTTATGACTGTCAATTATCGACGAATGGTATCAAAGCTCCTTCCAATCGATTTTAACTTATTTTTATATACAATCAAGCCATTTTTTTGGCCATATAAAGATTTGATTGTATTATTTCATGATGATCGTATTGCGGTGTATCAGTAAGAAGACAGTAGTTGGCGTCCTAAAACAATGCCCTTCACTTGTTCTGTTATAAACACTGTTTACATGAACTAATGCCAACAATCAGATTTATATTGAACAAAAATGTCATTATCAAATCTAATATAAGCTATTACCAAAGGTCATTGTCTTGTCCTGATTTTTTTTATCTAACAATGGTATGGTAATATTATGTTATTATCAAATCTAATGTAAGGAGGATCTAGAAGAAGTGATCAATGTCCTATGACATTGTCTTATCTAACATTAATATGACAGTATTATCAAAGACTATAACGATCAATCTCAGAGTTTTTTTTTATTGTCCTAGCATATACGTAATTTGACCTAAATGATATATGACAGCAACTATATTTCAAGTATTCATTAAGAACGCTTTTAACAGTTTTGAGCATCAAAATATCATAAAACTTTTATTAGTCTTTGACAAAAGAAGAAGCAATATTCAAAATTGGCTCTCTAAATATAACAACCGAAATATTTCAAATGAAATTACAACGGAGTTAAATTTGGCAGATAATAAGAACAAACTATGTAGTTGGCGTTTTAGGTCATTTTTATATCATTTAAATCTGTAGTTATCATGTTCGAATGAAAATCATTTACAAGGGTAAACTATTGTTAAAATGAGGTCACTAGCTTGTCAAAAACATAATGTAACGTCATAATACTTATGTCTTCTTTATAACATCCTGTATTATTTTCTTCTTTTCTTTTGTTACCCTTGAGGAGAAAATGTAAGTGTCGAATTTAAACAGACGTCAAATACAGGCGTAAGTCATGTTATACCAAAACCATGACATACGTAAACAAATGTACAGACATTGATTAACATACCCTCATATAGTTCTGTAAGGTCGGACATTATTTATCTTTGACATATTTTTCTAGAAATACACTCATACATAACAGGATATTATCTTAATAGATGGAAAATTATACAAATATAAGTGCGGTTACCGATATATCGCCATCATTCGGCGTGACTGAAGTCCATGTATCATCATTTGAATTATTTTATTCGTAGGTAGATCATATATACTATTTAAGTTGATTTACGAAATTCGAGTTCTTATTGAAACTAACCCATTTATAACTTAAAGACTATGCGCATATATAACATTTACATATCTAATAGTTCACGGTATTAAGTATTATTTGTTATTTTTGTTGTTGTTGTTGTTGTTTTGTTGATGTATTTTGTGTTTTTTTTTTGTTATTATTATATTTTTGGTGGGTTGGGGGGGGGAGTAATTTGTAGTTTTTTTGTATTTTTTCAGTAAACGTAAAGCTTAACTTACACATAATGCGGTCTCCTTTTTTACTATTTAATGAGACGTGATATTGAATTCCTACATAAAAAACATTTAATACGAAACATCGAAGAGGTTATCAAATGATACAAAAATTGAAATAAAAAAAATAAAATAGATAAGACTATTAGATGTATTAGTGGTTGACAAATATATACATATATACGATCCTGTAAACACGTATTTTAAATGTCAGTGTTAATGTCGAACTGATTAGCACTCTAGGAAGGTTTTTTTGTACATTTATGTCGCATTCTAGGTTTACTAAATAGACACCATGGCTCTTAACATGGACCTATTTCATACTATTTTAAAGTTTAATGATTCATGTAATTTAAACAGTACGTTATAAAATCACAATGTTTTCCTTTTTTCCAAAAAAATATTTTTGAATATGAAATAAAATTCAAGGTCATTTTTAATGCTATAGATGAAATCCATAGCTTTAACCTTTAGTCAGAACTGTACAATTAGACACATGCCACATGGTTTAGGATGAATTATGTATATTTTTGATTTTTTCTTGCGTGTGTATTAATCATTAAAGCAGTTGCTGGCACTTGATTGAAAAGAAAGTATTACGCATTTCACTGATTGTGACATTTTAAAATGTCATTTCTTGTAAAATAATAACAATGACCTGTCATAACATTCACTTCAGACATATTTGTGTTTTCATTTTATATCGCTTGTGATAAAAAAAGTTTGATACATTCTGAGCTTTTCTGATGAAGGTATTTAAATGATTTGATTGGTTGTCAAGTTGATAACATATTGAACAAGGTAATCTGATTCACAAATACCATAAAACAAAATTAAAAAAAAATTAGTTGCAACTTAATTTTGCACATAATCATGTCAAAGCAAAGAAAAATATACATATAAAATGTTATAAAAGAAGCTTTACTGACTTCCAAAAGCTTTAAACCATGCACTTAATTATGTTGATCTCTTTTTTGGTAATTTATATGGATTGTAAGTGTCGTTTGCAATTTTATAGATTACATACTTGTTGATCTCACAATATTTTACTTTAAAATACACTTCAAAAATTGTCATGATAATTAGCATTAAACGAAAGGCAGGCTGCTGCCGACACCGACGCCGATACCGACGCCGAAGTGAGTTCAATAGCTCACATTTGTATTTTTTTAATAGAATTTCGATCTTTCCATGTGGATTTATGATTGATTGATGCCTCGATTTATATGTATTTATATGTATTATTTATTTCAAGTTGTCATGTATATATTGTGAATGTCTTGAGTGAAATAAAGATATTGTATTGTATTGTTTTCGAATAGTCAAACTAAAAACCGAGATTTTAATATGTTTAACGACGGTGGGAAATTGTAACATATTCATGCAAGTTTACTCACATGAACACATCTGCGGATGTTTCTAAATTCAAAATTTCACCATTTTTGTGTTAAATGTTGAATTCTGCTTAAGCTAGGGGGCGTGGACGGTAGCTTGCACTTTCCAGTACCGTCCATGAACAGGCTCAATCAAACCGAGCCTGCAACATTTTCAATTTTGTTGTGTTGGACTTTCTTTAGGAATTCTGTTTTTCTCTATTTTAGTCATAAAACGTTAAATTATCTATTATGCACATAGCATTGAGTAGAATAAAGAGATTCTGGCAAGTTGGTCAAACAATTGTTCTTCACTATGATAAATTGGCATTTTCTTCTTATTAAGTTCACCCTGTACCGTTTAGTCGTATTGTCTTAAATTAGATACTGAGGAATAAGAGTTATTTCAATTATGCAAATAAGACAATTTTGTCGTAACTGTTTTCTTGGATTCTAAATATAGCCAACATCTTACAAGTTATTGACATTATTTCAATCACAAATGAAAGTTTATCAGTCACATTATTCTCCGTTATGTCGTTTTGTCACGAACTATGGTAATCGGTTTTTAATGAATCTTTGTAAGGTACAACAGAAAATATACTTTACAAGATTCAACGATATACTTGCCCTGTAATTGGGGGAATGAGTTTAATCATCACAATTTACAGAAAAAATACATAATTATTTGAATATTTGACAGTAAAATATCCCATGTTTGTCATTTAGGAAATAGATATTCATTCTGAATGCATTGTTTTCAACAACAATTAAATTGACTTCTTTATTTGCTAAAATATATATTTCCACATAATTTTACAGCAATAATCTCAAAGTCAGGTCAGTGATCGTAAGGAAGAATTCTTCAAACAATCGTCTTTTCCATGCCTGTTTTTGGCAATCTTGGCCACAAAGCTATGAAGGCATCTTTTGTGTTTCTGTTAAAAGCTATTTTATATGATTTTCTAATGTTTACCTTAAACAAGTTCGGAATTGTCTATGAATTTCTACTTCATTTTTATGCAGGGCATGGCTTTTTTTTGCCCTACGCAAATTGCGCATGCGCGAAAAAATACTACTTCCGGTCATTATTTCATAGCAACGGACCACGTTGTAAAAAGGTCTATACTTTAGCGCAAGAACAAATAATATTTATTTCCATTCTACCATGACACTAATAAAAAAGTGATTTTTAAAAAAAATAGTTTGAATAACATTGAGCGTAGAAATAATTTTCCTGTCGTCATTTTGCAACTTGGTTTTGCAGAAACACCCTCAGTACCTTTTGATTTCAGCAGTTGCATAATTATATGAGAATAAATTCAGTTCATTAATTTTCTTTCTTACTTATATTTATTTTTGCTACTGTGAATGTTCGTTACCGCTGCCCCATTAGAGCCTCAGTGAAAAAACTTCACTGATATATACAAGGTGCGAAAGAAAACCCAACAGCTATATAGCAGTTGTTTTTTTTCCTATATGAATCAATGGAAAAACTGTACTGCTATATATCAATAAGTTTTCAAATGCTCTTTGAAAGTGTACTGAGTTTAATGGGTTAGTAAGAACAAATAAAAAGTTCCAAACCATACCATAACTTGTAATAAAGCATTTGATTGCTCTATCTTTTTGATAGTGTGAAGCGTGTTAGAGTTCATTTTTATGCTTAGTTCATACTACTGTCGAAATTAAGATGTTCACATTATAACAATATACTAAATAGTTTCGATCCAGCTTAAATCCTTTGACTATGTTCGCTGAATAATAATGACCTTTATTCATTAACAAAGCTCTGTTAGATTATATATTGTCATTATTAAAGACAGAATCGGAAACCATTTCCTACAGCAGGTCAAATCAATCAGATAGTACACAAAAGACAATGTTCTTGTTTGGTATTATTCAATAAGTTTTATATGTGCAAATTTAGTAAAATAGTACACGGAAATCTATTCCCATGTGTCGACAAACAGAACATAATAAGTCTATGACAAATCAAACAATCAAAACTTGATGACAGTCATATTGTGTTTTCAATATTGAGTCTTCTTGGCTGAAAATTACCATAACAACTTCGGCTAAACCATTTCATTCAAAATAAGAATGTTTTAATCTTAATAATTATGTTTATAGTATTTCAAATCATACATGACAACAAACTAAGAAAAACAAAAGTTTTTAAGTGTGACATATATGATCCAATACTACATAATATATTACAATAAATTGATCTGAAACAAAACAAAATTAATCATTTTTAATAAGGATGAAGCATTTGTAAGACATGGGAATTAAATAAAGTTTATCCTCCTTCAAAAGGGAATCCTCCTTTATAGTTGAAGAACCTTCAGTTGCTGTTTCCAAAGCACCACCATCTAGTTGTTATCTTGTAAGTAAAAATGCTACTACGGATGGACAGAAAGACGCCAGGGGTATAACATAATATAAGCAATTTTTTATGGCATATTATTAATGTACTCAATGAAGTGATCATCCTATGAAGTTAGACAGTTGTAAAACTGTTAACAATATTAAGGTCATTTGATATTGACCTTTGGCCTTGTGACCCCAATATAGATATTGATCTTTTACTTAATATAGGCAATCATCTATAAGTTTAAACACTGTAAGCCACATGGATCTTGTGTTTTGCTTCAGAAACCACAATTTTCAGTGTTAAGGTCATTGTGACCTTAACCTTTGATCTTATGACCCTTAAATAAATCGGGGTCATGCATAGAAAAGGCTGAACATCCTATAAAATTTTACAGCTGTAGGTTGATTAATACTTAAGTTATTGAGCGAAAACGTAATATTTACCTTGACCTTTGACCTTGTGACCCAAAAATTAATAGGGGTCTTCTAGTCAATATTGAAAATCATCCTATGAAGTTTTAACACTGTGGGCCAGACGAAACGAAACTTAAGTTATGCTCTAGAAAAACCACAATTTTTATTGTAATGATCATTGTGACCCTGATTTTTGATCTTATGATCCCTAAAATCAATAGGGGTCATGTATTGATCATGGCTGTTCATCCTATAAAACATTACAGCTGTAGGCTGATTAACACTTAAGTTAATAGCGGAAACTGTTATCAGTTTTACGGTAATAGTGACATTGACCTTTGATCTTGTGATCCCAAAATCAAAAGGGGTTTTCTACCCAATATGGATAATCATCCTAATAGTATGAAGTTTGATTATTGTAAGACAAATGGAACTTAAGTTATGCTCCGAAAACGAAATTGCTAACGGACGGACGCCAGGGGGTATATCATAATATGTCCGAAAGAATTTCGGGCATATAAAAAGGAGAGACCAAAAAGCATTGAATACAAGTTTTATAAAATGCAGGCTTGGTATGATCGAGCATCCTCGTGAGTGCAACCTCCCGCTTGCACAGGCTGAAACGGTATTCAATTATGAACACAATACTGTATTGAAATCAATGATTTTTTAAAACTTCTTTTATAAAATTATTCAATCAATAATGTTAAATAATAAGTTTTTTTTATTAACTGACTTGTAAATTTCATTTCGAATTTTATATACACTGGAAAAAAAACTACTGAAAATTGAACAAATGTGACTGTTTCTACTGCTATTCCGACGTTTCCAGTACTTCAGTGCTTTGATACGAAAATATCATTTTTGACATTGTTGCTCGATTCAATTATAATTGCCGAACTCAGTTTCTTTACAAATTAATATATCGGCAAACTGGTAAATAATAAAAGGTTCAAATTACATACTGTTTTTTTGTAGAGAAAAAACAAAATATTTATCACATGGGTTTATTCATCTACATGTCGTAAACCATGTTCAGTAAAAATGAACTTATTATCATGTTAATTCAATAAATATTGTTTTTCAAAATATAAAATGGTATGCATTCTACTAAAATCAAATGCAACAATCACCTTTAATGGTATTAAATAATAACTATATCAATTTTGTGGTGTATAACATTTACCCTTCCCACTAAAATGTGTTTGTCTCAACAGTGCAGTACGCTACTTTTCATAATAAAAGCGTTCGTATTTCACTTAAATTAATTGATGACCTTCAATTCAATGTTATGCAACCTAAAATGAGTTCATGTCATTGTCTACGAAGGTAAAACATTGATAAGGCCGTTGACTTTTCCTTAGTTATTGTAGTCATGTTTTTTACTACAATCCAAGGCAGCCAGCGTCGTTTTAAATTAATAATAAACATGAGAAAATGTGTTCGTACAAAGGTCGTAATTGTACCGTCATACAAGGATACTTATTTTGTTACAAGCTCTTTGGCTTGCATATGGAATCAACAAATATATCTCTTTTTTTTCTTGGTTCCTACCAAAACAAACTAGAACTATCACTAAATGTGATTAATACCCCCACAAGTCTGCTTCGGAAATGAGGATGTTACTAGTAACAGAATACCTTGTAAAAGAATTGAAACATAGAGTTATGGTTGTGGGCAATTAAAGATAATTGTGGTTCATGTATGTTGCATTTCCTTTCAATGTGGTTGGCCATTGATGAAGTTTAACTGAATTACTCTGTAATAAGTCCAGAAAGACAAAGAAAAAGAACAAAGGGCAATAACTCTATAAATACTGAAGATAGAGTTATAGTTCTTGTGCACTGCACTTCCTCTTATTGTGCTTGACCATTGTATGAAGTTGTTTTGGATTCCAACCAGTATGTTTTAAGTTATGCTCCGGACAAGGAAAAGTATCAAAGGGCAGTAACTCTGTATTTTGTCAAAATGGAGTTATGGCTCTTGTGCACTGCACTTCCTTTGAATGTCCTTGACAACTGTATGAAGTTGTACTGAATTCCAAACAGTAGTTTTCAAGTTATGCTCTGGACAAGGAAAAGTAACAAAGGGCATTAACTCTGTAATTAGTCAAGATGAAGTTATGGTTCTTGTGCACTGCACTTCCCCTTATTGTGCTTGACCATTGAATGAAGTTGTTTTGAATTCCAAACAGTAGTTTTCAAGTCATGCTCTGGACAAGGAAAAGTAACAAAGGGCAGTAACTCTGTAATTAGTCAAGATGGAGTTATGGTTCTTATGCACTGCACTTCCTCTCAATGTGCTTGACCATTGTATGAAGTTATAATGAATTCCAACAATAAGTTTTCCAGTTATGGTCCGGACAAAAGAAAGCAATGGAAAAGTAACAAAGGGCAATAACTCTGTAATTAGTCAAGATGGAGTTATGGTTCTTGTGCACTGCACTTCCCCTTTTATTGCTTGACCATTGTATGAAGTTGTTTTGAATTCCAACCAGTAGTTTTAAAGTCATGCTCTGGACAAGGAAAAGAAACAAAGGGCAGTAACTCTGTAATAAGTCAAAATGGAGTTATGGTTCTTGTGCACTGCACTTCCTCTCAATGTGCTGGACCATTGTATGAAATTATAATGAATTCCAACAATTAGTCTTCAAGTTATGGTCCGGACAAAAGAAAGCAATGGAAAAGTAATAAAGGGCAATAACTCTGTAATTACTTTAGATAGAGTTATGGTTCTTATGCACTGCACTTCCTCTCAATGTGCTTGACCATTGTATATAGTTATATTGAATTCCAACCATTAGTCTTCAAGTTATGGTCCGGACAAAAAAGAGAAGGCAATGGAAAAGCAACAAAGGGCAATAACTCTGTAATTACTTTAGATCGAGTTATGGTTCTTGAGCACTGCACTTCCCCTTATTGTGTTTGACAATTGTATGAAGTTGTTTTGAATTCCAACCAGTAGTTTTCAAGTTATGCCACGGACAAGGAAAAGTAACAAAGGGCAATAACTCTGTAATTAGTCAAGATAGAGTTATGTTTTTACGCACTGCACTTCCTCTCAATGTGCTTGACCATTGTATGTAGTTATATTGAATTCCAACCATTAGTCTTCAAGTTATGCTCCGGACAAGGAAAATGCAACGGACAAAAAAAAAAAGCAATGGAAAAGCAACAAAGGGCAATAACTCTGTAATTACTTTAGATAGAGTTATGGTTCTTGTGCACTGCACTTCCCCTTATTGTGTTTGACAATTGTATGAAGTTGTTTTGAATTCCAACCAGTAGTTTTCAAGTTATGCCCCGGACAAGGAAAAGTAACAAAGGGCAATAACTCTGTAATTAGTCATGATAGAGTTATGGTTCTTGTGCACTGCACTTCCTCTCAATGTGCTGGACCATTGTATGTAGTTATATTGAATTCCAACCATTAGTTTTCAAGTTATGCTCCGGACAAGGAAAATGCAACGGACGTCTGGACCGACCGACCGACCAACCGACCGACCGACCGACCGACCACCGGGTGACTCCTATATACCCCCCCAAACTTTGTTTTTGGGGGTATAAAAAGCTAAAATCAATATCTGTATATCTAGATTGACATTTACTATTGTAATTTACATATCTACGTATAAATTATATATGTCAATATATACAATAAATATATAAATAATAAACAGGCTAGTTTGACATATAAGATAAAATAAAACTAGTTTTTTTCTGTATAATAAATGATACATTTCCTCGACGGACTATCAGACTGACGAATCATAATAAAATGTGTAAGATAATTAAGCTAATATACTATTTAGTGTTAGCTACATTGTACATGCCATTCCCACATAAAAAACAAGTACTCTCACAAGAGTACATTCCAGATTGAAATGTACTTTATATTTTTTATTAAACTAAAACATATAGATAAAGAAATCACGATATAAGCTGGAAAACGCTAATATCGTTTATAAACTCCCACTTGATTTGAAGTAATGATAAACAATGATGACAATTTTGATTGTGGTTGAAGTACAAAACCTAAATTAATGAAACTTTCTTAATTGATATACATGTATATCCATGCAGTAGTTATCACACAACACACGGATATACAAGAATTGTATAATTCTTGTTACTATAAAGAATTGTTAACATATGGTATGTACTTTTCGTGTACATGTTAAGAAAGGTTTTTTATTGTTTTATTTGTTTTTCTTCTTTCAGGTTTGATTGACAATGATAAATGCAAAGCCTTTCAAATTTTGTTTTACTACAGATGTTCATGAAGTTAAAAAATCATTTTCAAAAGTCAAACTCTCTTCTGTAAACAACTTAAACATATAGTTGATGAAAGATTTATGACTTGTCAAATAAGACAAAATGCATAACATCTGTTTTCTTTGCATCTGTTTGCGCCGTATTAAATTAGTATTTTTCTCCCTATATTTGGTACCTTCAAGGTAAAGGCATTGATCTGGAACTTTACATTTATGTTAATTATATTCTTCTTTTCTATTCTATTCTTTGTTTGTTGTCTCATTGCATTGTATTGCTACTTCTTTAACACGCAGAAAAAATCACCATTTAAGGTAAAAAAAAAGTATAACTGGAAACCATTGTATTCAATTTCAAAACAAATAAAAAAAAATTTACAAGATGAAGCAAAAATAATTAATTACATTGAACCGATGTAATAGATTCAAACAAAACTATCAAAAAGGTTAACAAGCTTGAATAAAACGATTCCAAGATATAAATAAACTCATTTTGGATGATATAACCGAACTTCGTTTTTTTTGTATGATTTTAACAAATAGTATTACACCTATCTGATATACCAAAGTAATCCTTCATTTCTCAGGCACAATAACAACTCAAAGATAAGAACTTTTTCATCACAAGAAGACGTATGTAAATAAGACATGAATGATTTCTAAAAGTGATGTTTACTTTTCTATAAGTAACATTATACAATACAGGTAAAAATTCAATATACATATTTTTTTATCATAAAGTATTAAATATTTAAACACACCAACCTTACTTTAATAGAGTTTTGAAAAAAGGAAATAGCTTTAATGTAAATATATTAAGTGGTATTGCATACAGCAACGATTTGTCCTATTTTGTGATATATTATATAACTGATGACGTATAAACATTAATAACAGTCCATCATTGAAGGGATTACGCAGGCGTCCTTGACAGGTCGTTTAATAATCAATAGTTATCGTTGTTACGTGACTTGATGCCAATAATAAGAACTATATCAAAATATCAAAACAGAGTCAACAGATTTGATAGAAGCTATTACACGAGTTCAATGCCCTGCTCTTTTGTTTTATCAAAATATATTTGTAAATCATCAATGTAACAATCTTAAGCAATACCAATAACAAAGTCTTATTTATCATTGCTAAAATCAAAACAAAACCATTTGTTTATCTTTCATAGAAATTAATGCAAAGAAATGTTATCATACGTTATATCAGTCACAATATCAAAATTGAGTCACTTGGAAATGAATTCATTATTTAAACAACATGAATTGGGATAAAAAAAACTTACACTAACTTTCAACAATTCGATAATTTTGTATAACCCTTAAACAAATTGTCATTGGCAGATCAGGCATTTAATACCTTACAATATTTGAAATATACTATTATACATTCTATTTGGACAACTCTATGAGAATATGATTATTAGAATTCTAAAAAGTGTAAATGAACATTGTATCATAGTTTGGGGACCTTTCTGTTGAAATGTGACAGAATTAAATCGTATACATATTCATGCACAGTGCATTAACTGGAGTGCAGGTATTAGTTACCCGCACTACAGAGCATGTCCATTGATTGGTTCATTGTGTCCGGGGTTTACATATTGTGACGACAGAGAAAGGGATAGCGATGGAAATATCATATTCATATGCTCGTTCATTGATTACTTTTTTGTGGGGTTTCATATTGTGGTATCAGGGAAGGTGTTTTTATGTTTGACTATGATACAAAAGAGAAAGAACATCAAAACACTCGACAATCTGATTTATACTCGGGGGTGGGGGGCTACGCCCCCTCGTACAAATCGGATAGCCTCGTGTTTCGATGCTCTTTCTATTACTTGTTGTATTTTTCTTGATAATAAGGGTTATTTCATAATTTAAGGATCTGTGAAACTACCTTCTATAAACTCATGTTGCATAGCTTATGCTTCTAATAGCATTTCTAAATAAGATAACATAAGTGTTAAGTGAAATACATCTCTTAAAGTCATCTACAAATACAAAATAACTCTATTACATGTTCTAAATGAAGTATCTTCTCAAGTTGGTTTTTTTCTTCATATCTATCTAATCAAAGAAAAAAAATTAAATAAACAAATGTCAGAAAGCCAAATGTTTACAAGCGTGGTCCATAAACACAAATAAAAAACCATGATATAAATATTGTCAAAAATGATCTTTCAAAAATGGAAAAGGGGACCAATAAAGGCTTGTATATAACTGTGCGATTATATGTATGTAAGGAACAGTAAAGTATATGTTGTTGTCTCAGATTGTATTCTTGAGGTCTATTTTGACTTCTATAACTTAGGTTATGGCGATTAGCAGTATTTTTGTGTATCGAATGTGCCAGATGTCTTACCAGTGTAAGCCGTAAAAAGACAGTCTGAATATTTTTTGTAAAAAATATGGTAAGTTGATGATGTTTCATTTGAATACTTTAAATTAAATTATTGATTGAACAGCTTACTTTTCCAGATATCAATTTCATACAGCAAATTTACAATACGACTTACCATAGTAACTGTTAGGTGAAGTGCATACATCAATTTGACTTACCTGAAATGATAATATATATATTTAATAATATTTTACAAAGAAAGATTTATCCAAATGATTTTTTCATGAATCTAGAAATATTCTACAGCAAAGTAAATCTACATTTTCAACCACTACAAATTTATTGCATAGATCCCTGTCAAGTATGTAACCCTTTACTGTTTTGTCAGCGGATAACAATAACTAGAGTTATACTGGTACGAAACCCAGGTGATCTTCGCATGTATCAGTGCTATATAAGAACCAAGAGATCTATTCAATAAGAGCTAGGGACTGGTTCCAAGATTCCCTTGTATCTCATAGCTGTCTGTGCAGTCTGCTGAGGTAAGGACACTATTGGAAATAAGTGCTTGCACTTTCGTACATGTATATATATTCGTATATATTCAATCATTGAAATTTATGTTAAATGCTTAAGCCGATGATAATGACTGATAATGGGCATGGACGGCGAATTGCTTTTATCATGCACATACATTAATTGGCTCAACTAATCGGCGTATTGGATAACAACATAACACATGCCAATAATGTAGTAAATGCATTGTAAAATTGTAACGGTAATTATAGTGTCTTATCTATATACATATCGTTCGATCAAGCTCTATAATGCTATAATGTTGCCTACCCTATGTAAATATTTTAAAATTCAGCAATTTTTAGAATAAGATTCATTCAAAAAATTTCAAATAAATGAAATTAAACCAGGCCTAATTTTAAATTAATTGAACTTCTAACATATTCATTATTTAGCGAATTGAATAAAACATCTGTAAATATTCATAATAACAATTGAAATATTTAGTTCAAAGAAATAACTGTTGACATTGATGATGAAGAGCAACGTTTTTAATCTAAATTAACTTTGATTTGCATTTCAGAAGTAAATGCTATTTTTTTCAAAACCATTACGCAAAGAATATTACCATAAAAGCGGAGTGTATTAAAACACCTTATTGCTTTTAAAACATAATGTAAGAATTAATACTTGATCCATGCGGTATTAACAGACATTTTAAAGACAAATATAATCAATATCAATTATTGAATTTCAAGGCTCAATTGAAAACGTCATTTTGTTTTGAATATTCAAAGATGTATTTTGTTTATGATTTGATTAACAATTCATTCATGTTTTATTAATTGCTATTTACTCATGAAATGTCTTCTATTTAATAATTTGAACAGACGAGGATTAACTTAATTGATTTATTCAATAAGATCTGATGACTTACTATTAGACAAAATATAGACACAAAACTTTGGCACCGTGGCTTGTTTTTGTTTTATCAGTATTATATGTTTTGTTTCTCAGAACAGAAGTGACATGTCTTTTCTACAAACAGTCATGCAGACAGTCAAATTATATAAGCAACAGACAGCTGTCAATTTATCAGTCTACTGTTCCATATCAATAAACCGGGAACCTGTCAGCTTATAACTTACATAACAAAACTTTTATTTAAAAAAAAAACGATCACGAATGGCTGAGGTTTTCCAATTAATTTTATAAGCATAAGAAATTAAATAGAGAAAATAGGAATCCCTAAGGAAAGTCCAAAACGTCAAAATTGAAAATGTTGCAGGCTCGGTTTCATGGATGGTACTGTCCAGTGCAAACATCCGTCGACGCCCCCTGGCACTGGCTAAAGCATAATAAAGTTTTGTGCTGTTGTTTGTTTTTTTTTAAATCAACGGTTCCTTCAGCAATATGTGTATATAAACATAATGCCGGCTCGCATCATTAATTCCATCATTATCCAGGTTGTTGTTAAACTGAGAGCGTATGACAAAGCGAGACGCTAATAGCTTTTTAAAAAAGCTTACCTTGTGCTAATATAAGGTAGACATTTGTCACATTTGATAATACTACACGCATAAACTTATATTTCAACAACTAAAGTTTCAAAGGTTTACCTTTAAATCTAAAGCACCTATATGGCAGAGATGATTGTTTTAAACAGGATTTTAAACAAGAACAACAAATACTTAATCAAATAAATGGAATAGTATTTTATTTTAGTCATTTACTGGTTGAAATTAAGTGTTTACCAATATAGGTCATTGTTGTGTCAGAGTGATAATCATGCTTGAATGATAGATCTATGATGTATTGTTTTTGATAAATTACAAAATTAACGACTGAGTTATCTCATATTATCACAAGATGATAACACAAATGTAATATTAATAGTTCGTTAGGTCATTATGTATCAATGGCTAAGTGGACTTTTATTCACCAATAGTTCTTTAAGATCATTATGTCTCAATGGTTAAGTAGACTTTGATTCAAATGATGTAATGTGTTTTTGAATATATTAATTATGTAATTTACAGAGCAATCAATGTCTGTTTTAATGATTTGTATAATACAACTATTAACACAAACTGTCTTGCTTTGTATCAATAATCTTCAATATACGTAATGAAATCCTTTACCATGCTCTCTCGGGCATTAAATACGCCCTCGTGCTTCTGCATGTCAATTCACGAAAAAGGGTGCATTAGCCCTCAATTGTGAGATGAGCTAGATTTATCCTTGATTGATATCGGTTCAATATGCCATCTCCTCACCAGTCATATCTTCGATCACTTTATATTATAGTCTATTAAAATATTACCTTTCAGTTCTATTTATAGTAACAACATTCATATGAATTATATTCAAAAACTAGTTTACAACGGTAAGCATCCACACTGAACTTTCAAAGACCTTTGTAAAATTGCTCTGGTTTATTTTTTTATTTAAGTACTTAAGCGGTGCTTGAGGTACTTGAGACCCCAATTTGTTTATATCAAACTTTTAAGAGGGTTGCTATGGTGCACTGATTGGCTACTCAAATTTGACATAGATTAATGTCTGTTCTGAAAAAAAGATCAGAAAACGGATGTGGCGGATATCTCTTCATTCAGAAGATTTTTTACATAAGTTATTCAAATAAATCAAGAAAACAGATATAAATATATTAGAACTACAATATTTAACATTCCTTAAGGAATAGTACTACATGTTATATAAATAATTGTGAGTAAATGAGTTGTTTTCTTTCGAAGTTAAAACTACATTTTTTATTTCTTTTATGCATGAAGTTTCTCACACAATATTCAAATTGTTATACAAAATAACAAGATAAAGTGTATAAAGCAAAATTACAATTTATAAATCCCTTTTTATGCATACTGAAAGAATTAAAAATAGCAACATTTTATAAATATTCATTGCATATTGGAGTGATCAAGTGTGATAGTGAGAAGTAACTAAAATATCAATATTTATCCCTTAACCTGGTGTAAGGTTTTTTTTATTGTTTTTTTTTATCATCCAGTTTGTATGAAAAAGACATTGCATACATTTTACAAATTTTGAAACATATTACAGATTATTTTTTAATTGCAAGAATAAACAATGGTTACATCATGAAAAAACCTTTATAGAGAATAAGTAGATTTAAACTGATTTAACATTATGCTTAATATAAAGATTGTAAAACTGGAAAGGTAATCTAGAGCATGATATATGATATTTTGATCATTTATAGATATGTTTTCATTTATCAACAAAGAAACGTTTCATAGTAGGTGTAAGTGTGTTAGTGATGTTTAATGTGATTAGGTTTTGCTATCAGTAAACAGCCAGGTCATCTTACACGTCCGTGCAGGCTGTCCAGACTCAATAATATTGGTTATTATTCAATTTATGTATTCTGTTATAGGAAATCCTTAATATTCAAATTAAGAACTCTCCAAAGTTCAAGGCAGTGCAAACCCATTACACAAATTCAAGACCTTAATGTATTCTTATTCAAACGTATGGTGATATTTTAATCTCCAGATTACAAAATGAATATCAATTTCAAACTGAAGCACTGACATTTTAATTCACTAAACAAATGAAATTCGGGCGACAAACTTGTTTGATGGCACATGTAATTTACTTCATCTAATGAAATCATCTGTTTAATTTAATGGAGCATTTAATATTAAATATTCTATAGACAACAAATTAAATGCAATGCGAATAGAAATGTACTCAATCTGCTGAATTATTAAATAATGAACAACGATGTCAGTCAGTGCAAAATAAATGGAGGTTATGGTAAAAAATGGTGTAAGGTTTTCCTTTTTAAAGCAGCATGCCTCCAGATTCATGTTAATTTTTATGAAAATTTTATAAATGTATTTGAAAGTAAAATATTGTGAGGGGAACAAAAATATTAATTTACATATTGCAGTCGGCACTTACAATACAAGAAAATTACAAGAAAGTGGTCAACATATGCAAAAACAGCCTTTACTGCGTTAGTAATGCAGTAGAAATATGGTGATAAAATACTGCAAAATCAGTCTTAAACCACACGTATGTTCTAAATATAACTTGGATCTTGAATGTTTTTACCTTTCTTAAAATTTTAGTACATTTGTCTCAATATTAATTTTCTTGAAATATTTTGGATCATCTGGAGGCGTGCAGCTTTAACATTAAGTTATAAAACCGAGACAGAAAATTACTATAACATCTATTTGCATCTAAGGTTTTCTAACATTTCCATCAAAGATGACAAAACACGAGGTACGGGTAAGTTAACATAACCTCTTACTTTGATATGATTTATCATGGTTTATTAACTTTTGTGGCATATAAACAAAACATTCACGTTCTCAACCAATATAAAGAATAAATACCTATCACTAACATTTCCATCTAAGATGACAACTATCACTAAATGTGATTAATACCCTCACAAGACTGCTTCAGAAATGAGGATGTTACTAGTAACAAAATATCTTGTAAAAGAATTGAAATATAGAGTTATGGTTGTGGGCAATTAAAGATAGTTGTGGTTCTTGTATGTTGCATTTCCTTTCAATGTGGTTGGCCATTGATGAAGTTTTATTGAATTACTCTGTAATAAGTCCAGAAAGACAAGGAAAAGAAACAAAGGGCAATAACTCTATAAATACTGAAGATGGAGTTATAGTTCTTGTGCACTGCACTTCCTCTTATTGTGCTTGACAATTGTATGAAGTTGTTTTGAATTCCAACCAGTACGTTTTAAGTTAAGCTCCGGACAAGGAAAAGTATCAAAGGGCAGTAACTCTGTATTTTGTCAAAATGGAGTTATGGCTCTTGTGCAATGCACTTCCTTTTAATGTCCTTGACAACTGTATGAAGTTGTATTGAATGTCAAACAGTAGTTTCTAAATTATGCTCTGGACAAGGAAAAGTAACAAAGGGCAATAACTCTGTAATTAATCAAGATGGAGTTATGGTTCTTGTGCACTGCACTTCCTCTCAATGTGCTTGACCATTGTATGAAGTTATATTGAATTCCAACTATTAGTCTTCAAGTTATGCTCCGGAGAAAAGAAAGCAATGGAAAAGTAACAAAGGGCAATAACTATGTAATTAGTCAAGATGGAGTTATAGTTCTTGTGCACTGCACTTCCCCTTATTGTGCTTGACCATTGTATGAAGTTGTTTTGAATTCCAAACAGTAGTTTTCAAGTCATGCTCTGGACAAGGAAAAGTAACAAAGGGCAGTAACTCTGTAATAAGTCAAGATGGAGTTATGGTTCTTGTGCACTGCACTTCCTCTCAATGTGCTTGACCATTGTATTAAGTTATAATGAATTCCAACAATTAGTCTTCAAGTTATGGTCCGGACAAAAGAAAGCAATGGAAAAGTAACAAAGGGCAATAACTCTGTAATTACTTTAGATACAGTTATGGTTCTTGTGCACTGCACTTCCCCTTATTGTGTTTGACAATTGTATGAAGTTGTTTTGAATTCCATCCAGTAGTTTTCAAGTTATGCCCCGGACAAGGAAAAGAAACAAAGGGCAATAACTCTGTAATTAGTCAAGATAGAGTTATTGTTCTTGTGCACTGCACTTCCTCTCAATGTGCTTGACCATTGTGTGTAGTTATATTGAATTCCAATCATTAGTCTTCAAGTTATGCTCCGGACAAGGAAAATGCAACGGACGTCTGGACCGACCGACCGACCAACCGACCGACCAACCGACCGACCGACCACCGGGTGACTCCTATATACCCCCCAAACTTCGTTTTTGGGGGTATAATAAAGATAAAATGAGCAAAAATTACCTTTGCTCCTTAACCTGATCATTTGTCAAATGGTTTGCTCTAAACAATTTTAGTTCAATGGATTTCAATATCAAATAAAACAAAAACCAGCTATTTACAGTACAAAGCGATCACTTTAGTCTCTAGCAGGTGAAGAGTAAAGTAAATATGAAGGTAAATTCATTTATGAGTACTTTTTCTTATCTTTATATCAAATAAGGGGATTGATCTGTACTATAAAGCTTTAAAAAAGAGATGTCAAACGAGATAAAATCAGTTATTTTATGGTATTACCAGATTGTTTTCATACAAGTATTTTCTATTGGCACTCTTGGTAACATAACATGTAATATCAATCTGCAGAATATGATAGCACTACCTATATAGCTAGTTTTTATTTTGTTCTGTGTATCTGAAGATCTGATACGGTCCACCCACTTACAATTAGTTTGTTTCATTCACAAGGGACAACCTTTAGTTTACTAAAGGAATAAGAATTTTTCTGGTACTTCGGGATCAATGATTCACTTTAAGTGTTGAAAATCGAGAACCACTCAAGCCGGTGCTAGCAGTCATGAAAGATGTATAAAATATCTCATGTTCCAACTCCGACTCTGCTATTTTCTTGATACTTTCTTGTGATTAATACTTCCTAGGGATCACCCATTTTCCAGATTTTTATTACTTGTTCAATCTTTAATTTAATTAAACACGACATTGCTTCTTCTATTGCGATTTTATAATTCTTAAGTACCTTAAAAATAGTTTGAACATCAAAGTCAGGTGAGAAACACGAAATGAGTAATATAATACGTATAAAGGTTGAAACACAAATAACAAGTGCTTGAGAGAAAAAAAACACAACAAACAGCACAATTTGCCCGCGTACAGATATCAGTCCGAGAACAACAAAACATACATTTTATTTTTATTTTTTTTCTATATATGAAATAGCTGCATTATATAAAAATCAAAGTTATATCAACACACTTTGATGAAAACAAAATGCTAAACCAGTTTAGTAAATCATTTATAGAGCAAAGAATTCACTTAGGTTTATCGTTTAGGAACGGCCGCGAGGGTAGCAGGTCATTTCATAGTTTTAAAACAAAATCCCCTCCCCTGTATATATTTCTCTGATAAATGTATAATAATAATGTTATACAGATTTATCGGTGTGAAGATTGATCATCATAATTATAAAATTATTCTTATCATTTTAAAAGTATAAAAGAGATAAACATGATAACTGCAACTGTATTTACTCCATAAATATATCTGAAAAATAACACAAGAATCGTTAAAATATATTGGGAAAATTAAAATTTAACACGTCATTTGTGATAAACTGTAAAATAAATCAAAATGTATGCAGTATGTTTCCCTAATAATTTCGGAAAATCATTTAAATGATTTAAAATTTAATATGATATATACCAATATATCATAGAAGAAAAAATGATGTTCAAGCATCATTTTATATGAATAAGCAAAAACGATAACAAAGCTATTTGGAGATAATAGTTCCTGAACACAATATTTGTTTACAAAAATGAAAATGGAATATTGATGAGTACACTTCCTAATGAGTTAAGTTTTAGAAGGAGATACTCAAATTTCTACAGAAATAGGTTCAAAATCAAGGCGATAAAATCAGCCTGATATACAATAATGTTTTACTGCAGAGAATTGTCTATTATCTGCAATTCTGGTGCATTAAAAATAAATTTCATACGGTCTACACCATGATTTCAAATATTTTGGCAGGCATGTTGTACTTATGATCATTGAAATCGCATTTATAAAAATACAGAAGTCATTTAGAAATATCGTATTTTAACATAATAATCACTTAACTGGATTTGAAAACAAAGACCAACAAGGAAATGAGGTATTAAATGAACAAAGCCTCTAACAAACAACAAATTAGCGGAGCTCCTAAAAAACAACAAATGAAATATGCCCCTAACAAACAACAACTGAACGAAGCCCCTAACAAACAACAAACGAACGAAACACCTAACAAACAATAAATGAAATATGCCCCTAACAAACACCAAATGAACGAAGCCCATAACAAACGTTAAATGAACGAAGCCCAAAACAAACAACAAATAAGCGAAGCCCAAAACAAACAACAAATGAAATATGCCCCTAACAAACAATAAATAAACGAAGCCACTCACAAACAACAAATGAACGAAGCCCCTAACAAACAACAAATAAGCGAAGCCAAAAACAAACAACAAATGAAATATGCCCCTAACAAACAAGAAATGAACGAAGCCACTAACAAACAACAAATGAACGAAGCCCCTAACAAACAACAAGTATAAGAAACAAACATTTTATATTTCAACACAGGCTTTAGCAGTTGTCAGTCCTCAGACTAGTCAAAACAAAATATTATTTTATGAATAACACGCTTATTTATGATTGCAGTTTCTAATTGCATTATTAAGAATACTTCGATAGATATTTCCATTTAAATATAGTTCAATCATAAAATAAGTTGCATCAAAGTCAGATTTAACGAGTCCAACGACAAATTGAACTATATTTTTATTGGTTAGAAAGCGCAACACAATGAAATACTCAAATATTTTGTTTATCTTTATTAACTGTTACAAATAAATGTTCAAAAGAAGCAGTACAACGAATGAAAGAACCATATCATTAATTTTTGAACGTAGTCTCAGTTTTAACAATGGTATATAACCATTGGTATATAACAAAGATCTTTAATAACACAATAAGTATGATGATTATGAATATTTAGTATCATACATGAAAACTAACCACGAATTAACAGGAATGTTGATTCCAAGTGTGAGATGCAAAAACCTATATGAAAAATCGATATATGAGCCGCGTCACGAAAAAACCAACATAGTGCGTTTTTGACCGGCATGGATCCAGACCAGCCTGTGCATCCGCGCCGTCTGATTAGGATCCATTCTGTTTGCTATCACTTGTAAAGGGTTTGTAAGCGAACAACACGGATCCTGATCAGACTGCGTGGATGCGCAGGATGGTCTGGCTCCATGCTGGTCGCAAACCCATTATGTTGGTTTTGTCATGAGGCGGCTCATATAGTTGTTATTAAAGTGTTCTGGACATAAAATATTATCCATCATATAAATGTTCATACTAAATCACTTAAGTACTCTATAAACATTTTTGTTTTCCAGAAATATTTCATAAGAATATTTAAATGATATATTTCTATCATTTTGTATCAAAATTAAAATACTTATTGACAATGTGCGCCCATCGTAAACGAAAGCAGAGTAAAAACCAAAAGCGTGTTTTTTCTGTTAATCATAAAAACGTGAGTAGAAAAAAAAAAGTCAATCAAAATTTTATATGCGCATGAAGTAGATTGAACAAAATTGTTTTAGTCAACAAACAAAGACAGTGATAGGTCATCTATAAATATTTTATGAGCTTATGCCAACTCTGAGAGTTATATTGGACAATAATGTTTCTTTAAATCACGCATAACCAGAAGTCAATGACCTATTGTTCCTTTTTCAACATTTTTACCCTTGCCTTTTCTATTATGCAAAAGTAAATCTTTCCAACATACGGTTTTAGTTTGACTAACATGATCATCAAGCTTAGTATGTTTTTTTTTGTACAATTTTATAAATATATGATTTATATTTTTAAAGGTAGTTTTTCTATATGATAACTGATTGCTTTATTCTAGAATTAAAAGCAGTTCAACGACTAAAAGAACCAGATAATTAAACAATAGTCTAATATTGATGTAACAAATAAAAAAGAGCAACTAACGAGGCAATATAAATGACATTAATGTTTAGGGTCGAGATCAATTAATGAATTCGTCTTTTATTATAGACCTGTACAAGAGATATCAGAGGTGAACTATATAAAACTTGTCAATAGACCATTGTATTGTTTATCACTTTTTGTTCTGTTTATATTACAAAGACTTATATTTCATACAAATAAAATACCACAATACATTATTTGTCAAGCGATACTGGTCGGGGACCATCAACCGGACACTTTTTGACCATTTTTTCATAAAGATTTCATAATTTCCAACCAAGAGACCTAAAAATTTGACACAGTTCAGCCTTACTAACAAACTAGTTTGTTTATTTCTGATTGTATTGACACTTATATCTGAGGCTCATCAAGGAGGGCATCAAAATTACCTAAATCGTCTACACTACAGTACCATGTGTCCGGACAAATATGTACATGAAGTGATTTAATTCAGATAAAAGCTTGGGTGTTTTAATTTTTTATTTTTAAAATGATATACATTATTTCAGCAACAAATGCTGAAGTTTTGGATATTCTATTGTTTACTCTGCAAATGATTATAGCTGGTATATGAGATCAGGCATTGCTTTCTTGACGCCCAAATTTCAATGTCAACATTCTTGAAATTGACATTAAAATATTACCATTTACAGAGGTTGAAATAAATTTATTTACTAAATTGTAGAAGAAACATGCATTTATTGTTGATAAAAAGTGACTGATAACCACTAAACAAAGAAAATACTAAATTAAGCATTTTCAGGGCCGTTCGGTTTTGGTGGTTGTCCGGTTTTGGTGGTCTCCGACCAGTAGAGGAACGGGAAATAATACTTTCAATTTATCAAAATTCATATGCAAAAGTTTTACGTTTACGAGATTATTATTCTATATCATGATGTTGTTACTTAGACTAAAATAAAAAAAACTAAAATATGTAAATTTAAACAAACTACTCTTCATTACCGACCTACAAATCTGTCAGAAGAATAACAAAAATGGTACAATCAACCCAAAACATGTGGTAAACGTTTCAATATAATTTTTGTTACAAGTAACAACATGTACTTTCCAAAATAACAATTACATTTCAAATTACTGTTAAATACGGAATTACAGTATACAATAGATATAATATAACTGTATGGTATGTAGAGTGAATACAGTAATAATTCACCATGATATGATGTATTCCATACAAATGGAAAAAGGAAATCATTACCTTTTTAAAACAATTTATGTTCAAGACATACATGTATGTTATTCATAATCTGGAACACAGTTAACATGCATCACCTCAAAAACACATGGTGTAATAATTAACATACGAGTCAAATGATAAAATCGAACACAAAGGTCAAGTAGATTTCTACAACTTCCAAGCATATTTTTATTTTTTATTTTAATTAAGATGCCTGATTGAACTCTACATGATCTACATCTGTAAACGCCCGCCACTCTAAATGTGCTTGAAAATTTAATGAGATGTATATATTGATTCAAACGTACACGTTTAATACCGCTAACTATCACATCAAATTCTGTGATGGTTTTTCTATTGATTTAATGGTTGTGGTTTTTTGGCGTGTTTTTTAGTGTGTTTTTGTAGGTTTTGTTGTTGTTTTTTTGTTGGGGGGGGGGTGAGAGGTGCTTAGTGTTGTTAAAAATTAAGAATTATGGTTTAACTTTATCACTATTTGTAGTTGTCTCTAAATTAAAATTGCATTTTTTCTCATTTAAAATTTTCAATGATGCTTCAACAAAATAAAACCAGGCTTGCATTTCCTTTTTTATTTTGCTGTTTTGAGCTTTTTTAAATGTCACCACTTTATATTTTTTCCTATAAGGAAAACAAATCTTTTTTACTCTTGCTATTTTCAGCGTTTGATACTCTTTTTAGCTGGTTTCTTATTAAAATATTAATCCTATTATCATTTTAACATATTAATAATATTCCTAATATATAAATTAGTTTGCAATAGTACATTCTGAGGTTGAATAGCAAACCTACCCCAAGAAATTTGTGACTATCTCTCCAAGCTAAATATTCTACTCAAGTGCTCAATCAAATTATCTCCATTCAACTTATATTGTGCTGCATGTCTAGCTATTATCATTTTATTATACCTGTACAAAATTTTCACTCACAAGTCTTATGTCTTTTATGTGATGTATCCTGGTTAAATTGGTGATTGGTATATATCATATGTCTTTGACTGTACCAAACTTGCATCCAAAAAAGCAGGGCATTGACGACGCAACGACCATTAACTTAAGGAATTTTATCAATCGCTTTCTTCAATTACAATTTACTATACATGTTATTGTCTTTTATTATTTCATTTTTCGTTGTTAATTATCAACTGATGAAGATTATAAAAGCGAAAGATATTTTGATAAATTGAGTTGTTTTTTTATCTAAGTATTCCATTATTTCATTGAAAATTTTATTTTTATTCTAACGGAATCTTAATCTATTTTCATCGAGTTTCTCTTTAATAAGAGTATTAACAATAATAGCTATTCATACTTCATTATTCCAATTTTGATAAATAATGCAATTTATTTGGTATTGTTTTAAAAAATACTTCATTATTCCAATTTTGATAAATAATGCAATTTATTTGGTATTGTTTTAAAAAATACTTCATTATTCCAATTTTGATAAATAATGCAATATATTTGGTATTGTTTTAAAAATACTTCATTATTTCAATTTTGATAAATAATGCAAAATATTTAAATTTGTTTTAAAATAATTACAAACTTGTAAAAACATATAAAATGAACCCTTTATTAGCGTCAAGTATATGTTTGAAATGGAACAGGGCTGTTGGCATATATAAACAGATTCTTTATGTTTGCACAAACATGTCTTATCTCCAATATGATACAAGTTAATTACATCTTTGCCACGTTGGGAAACAATGACACTTCAAAGACAGAAGTGTCTAAATGACACGTAATATAGTAATTACTACATCTTTTATTGTGTTGATGACCGTTCGTAATGAAGCTATCAAAATAATTGGAAAATAACTCAATCAACAGTACAATAGGAAATAAGATATTGAGATCAGTATTTCATAACACGAATTACTGGTATCCCTGTGTCCTAACTGACATTTTCTTATGCCCTTGGGGCCAGATAAAATAACAAGTTTGTGCCGTTTGTTTGATTTATACTTAATTATTCAGAGTCTGACGTGCTTGTGTAATGTATATATATTTTCAATTCCAATGGTGTACTTGCGTCCATGGTCATCTCATATTCATATATGAAACATACACATAGGACCATTTTTCCACTGGATATTTTAGGCATGTGCCTTAAGCTTGCAATTATCATTACCACGTTTTTACTTTGAGAAAAGTAAGATTTGACTTTAATACACAACCTACAATGGTACCAAGTACACAACATATCGCTTTTTATCACTTCCAAATATATAACTGTTGACACATTTAAATTCTAATGATGAAATACATGAAATTGTTACAATGCTTTCACCGTTCTGATACCGAAAATGCACAAATCATTTATACCAAATTAAAATTAAAAATGACAACAAAACTACTTAACATGCAAAATTTTCTAACATCTGTAAAAAAATGAAAATCTCTTCCTTTTCGAACAGACAACGCTCATATAAAAGATTGTTTTCTTCATACAATCCGTTGTGATTAAAGAATCATATGCTCAACAACATTTTTTTTTCAAATAAAAGAAAGATATCTACGAACTCAGAAGAAACAGAAGTTTGTTTCACTGCAGTATAAAGTTGACTATATTATGATAAGAAGAATACAATTATTATTTGCAAGATCAAGATTGGAAAAAAGAAACAACATTTATTGTTAATAATTTGGCTTACACAAGACAGAACGTTCATAACTTAAATATTTTTTGTTTGATTTTAAAAAGCTCACTCAATTATTCTAAATGTAAATCCAGATATATGTAACTAGAAAGACGATATTATATATTATCTGAAAAAAGCGTAGTTTTTTTTTCTTATTGTCCAATTTGTTTGTTTGTTTTTCACTTGTCTTTAAATGGAAAGGATGGTCTAAACATGTAAATTTACATATATAAAGATAAATATTGCCATGAAATACTTTAAAATATTAAAATTATCAAACTGTATTACAACTATATAACCCTATTTTGGTGTTATTACTCACACAACAATACGGAAATTATCTATTGTATGAGGGCCAGACAGTTAATCTCAGAATCCCTGCCATATCCATTGGCATATCCGATTTTTCACAAATTTCCCTTGATGATTTTACCAAAACTAAAACACATTTTGAGGTTACTGCCCTTCATGACGTACAAAGAAATAAAGACATTCAAAACTTTTTATTGTTAATTATCTAACACGGTGAATAATATTTTCATTTTTAAGATAATTTTCCTTTACAGCACTGCAATGTAAGATCAAATCACTTTTGTTTAACAATTCGATATGAAACAGTTTTCAGTTGAGAGGTGTCAGTTTGTTTAACTTTGTTTTGATTTCAATGCACGTCCTGATTAAGCTTTCGCTGTTAGCGTAAATCTCGCAAGTATATCAGTCTTTGCACAAAACTGTTACTTAACAGGTGCACATTTTATAACATAAAATGTCAACGTTTGCGCATTTCACTAATGAATATAAAATATTAATTTTGTCTCAGTAAAAATTGGCATGAACAATGGTTTCGCATTATTATTATTTATTTATTGCAATATATTTCATTTGTGTAATTTTTAAAGTTGGCATTTCACTTCGGTTTTCACTATGTTTTCAAAGAGATCTATATATAACTCTTACTAAAAGCTCAATATATTAAATAAAAGGAGTATACCATACATATTATATATAGCCTGAAACCATGGCAATTAATACAAAAAAGAAATATTTTCGTGATAAACTTATCGCCAACGTTAATTATATATATGACACGGAATGTTTTAATTATGACATCTATTACCAAGCTGATAAAGGTTTTAAATGACGTTATCCAATTAAGTTTGGAAAAATCAGAAGTAGTTAATGATTTAGGCTTTGCTCATTACTTATGTCCTGGAATAGTAGCCGATATTTGATACTGCCCCTTAAAGGGACCCACTGAGGTTTTTTGATATGACGGGACTGAAAATAATTTTTCGAGATTATTCTTCAATTTCATGTAGTTCTATACCAAAACCTTATATGCAAACTTTCAAATCATGAACTCGATCCAATTTTCCAGATTGGCTACCCTAATTGTGAAAAATAACCAAAAAGTGAAAAGCATTGCAAAGCTTTTCACTCAAATCGGACCCAGAATAGCAAAAACATACGATTTCCAATGTATTTCTGAGTATATTATCTTTTTAACTTTTGTACATAGAGGATATTCAAGTTTTTTCTATAAATACATGATTTATTTTCATCGAGTGGTATGAAAATAAATATTTCATGAGTGGCGGTAGCCACGAGTGAAATATGGTAATTTTCATGCCACAAGATGAAAATAAATCATGTATTTATAGAAAAAACTTGAATTTTCTGTTTATTATATACATTTTTCTCTTTTTTGCGATAAAATTTGAAAGACTTTCCCTTAAATTTTGTGTACTGGCAGAATTTAAAAGAAAGTAGTCCGGCAAGACACCAGTGAAAATACGGAAAATATGTTTCACTGCAGTGAAAAATAAATTTTTACAGTGAAAATACGGAAAATGAAAATACGCATTTTATTCCATCAATATTTCTCAATATTTCATTTTTAAGTATATAATAAATATTTATATTTTCAGTGCCCCAGTTGATCTATGTGAGAAATTAGAATTTTATGTTTTCAGGCTTTTAGCCCTCAGTGGTGTTCCTATAAGATGTTTTGATAAATAAGGTAAATAAATATTTTTCATTCAGTGTGACAGCATAGCTTTAATATATTTATATAAATTAAGCAAAACGAGCTAAAATATAATCAAAAATAAATAAGGAATGAATACAAGCTCGACGAAAACTAAACATTCTTATGTGGAATAACATTCAGAAAAGCAGATGTTACTGACAAGTACATGAAAAGTTTCATCATAACATAGAATACAATAAGTTAAAGCATCCGAGTTATTTTCTACGCCTTTCGCGTGTAGATCTAGAAATATCATTTGTGTATTCCAAATGGCATTGTTTGTGTTATATGAATCATTTTCTATGCTGGAATGTCGAAATCGCTCACTTCAAATTTCAGTTGATTCAAAACACCTTTAAGCTCACAGTATTGCTACAGTAAAGTAATGCTTGTCATTTCGATTCTTTGTCATAACAGACAAAACACTTTTTTCTTTTGAATAAAACTACAATATCAAGTTAACATTTGTGTATGTAACATTTGTACATATTACTAAAGTAAACCTAATCTAAACACATGTAATATAAAAAATATCGATAGAAAAGGAAAATGTGATGGAAATCTTGTGCAGCACTCAAAAAGGCACAGTTGAAATTGTGTAGGCACAGTTTAATTGAGCCTGTATAAAGTCGGCAGTGATGAATATACCAACTTGAGAAGACAAAGGTAGTGAAAACCTTAGCTTTAAGAAACTCTTGAAGTTGTGGATCCATGCTGGTCGCAAACGCACTATGTTGGTTTTGTCATTACGCGGCTCAATTATAGTAGTTATTAAAGTGTTATGGACATAAAATAGTATCCATCATTTAAATGTTCATACTAAATCACTTGAGTTCTCTATAAACATTTTTGTTTTCCAGAAATATTTCATAAGAATATTTAAATGATATTTTTCTATTAATTTGTATCAAAATTTAAATACTTATTGACAATGTGCGCCCATTGTAAACGAAAACAGAGCGTGTATTTCTGTTAGGGAAGAAAAAAAGTCAAACAAAATTTTATATGCGCATGAAGTAGATTGAACAAAATTATTTAGTCAACAAACAAAGCCAGTGATAGGTCATCTATAAATATTTTATGAGCTAATGCCAACTCTGAGAGTTATATTGAACAATTATGTTTCTTTAAATCACGCATAACCCGAGGCCAATGACCTATTGTTCCTTTTCAACATTTTTACCCTTGCATTTTCTATTATGCAAAAGTAAATCTTTCCAACATACGGTTTTAGTTTGACTAACATGTTCATCAAGCTAAGTATGTTTTTTTTGGGTACCATTTTATAAATAAATGTTTTCAATTTTTAAAAGTAGTTTTTCTTTACGATTACTGATTGCTTCTTTCTAGAAATAAAAGCAGTTCAACGACTAAAATAACAAGATAATTAAACAATAGTCTAATATTGATGTAACAAATAAAAAAGAGCAACTAACGAGGCAATATACATAACATTAATGATTAGGGTCAAGATCAATTAATGAATTCGTCTTTTATTATAGACCTGTACAAGATATATCAGAGGTGAAATATATAGAACTTGTCAACTGACCATTGTATTGTTTATCACTTTTTGTTCTGTTTATATTACAAAGACTTATATTTTATACAAATAAAATACCACAATACATTATTTGTCAAGGCGATACTGGTCGGGGACCATCAAATGGACACTTTTTGAACATTTTTCCATAAAGATTTCATGATTTCCAACCCAGAGACCTAAAAATTTGACACAGTACAGCTAGGTTACAAACTAGTTTGTTTATTTCTGATTGCATTGACAATTTTATCTGAGGCTCATCTAGGAGGGTATCAAAATTACCTAAATTGTCTACACTACAGTACCATGTGTCCGGACAGATATGTACATGAAGTGATTTAATTCAGATAAAAGCTTGGGTGTTTTAATTTTTTATTTTCAAAATGATATACATTATTTCAGCAACAAATGCTGAAGTTGTTGATATTCTATTGTTAACTTAGCTGGTATATGAGATCAGGCATTGCTTTCTTGACGCCCAAATTTTAATGTCAACATTCTTGAAATTGACGTTAAAATATTACCATTTACAGAGGTTGAAATAAATTTATTTACTAAATTGTAGAATAAAACATGCATTTATTGTTGATAAAAAAAGTGACTGACAACCACTGAACAAAGAAAATACTAAATTAAGCATTTTCAGAGCCGTTCGGGTTTGGTGGTTGTCCGGTTTTGGTGGTCTCCAACCAGTAGAGGAACGGGAAATAATACTTTCAATTTATCAAATTTCATATGCAAAAGATTTACGTTTACGAGATTATTATTTTATATCATGATGTTGTTATTTAGACTAAAAAACTAAAATATGTCAATTTAAACAAACTACTTTTCACTACCGACCTACAAATCTGTCAGAAGAATAACACAAGAGCGATCAGTAATCACATGTGTCGCCTCATGATGGCCAATTTCATGTTGGGACAAATTTTGTGACAGACAGACAGACAGACGGACAGTGCACAACTAGACTTGGTACTGATCATTCCTGTAAAGTTTGGATAAAATTGCACCAGTAGTTTATGAGGAGTAGTCCAGACAAGCTTTTGCGTATCTGGCAATACACAGAAAAAAAGACCTTTTTATCAAAGGGCCATAACTCGGCCAAAAATCATTCAACCGGAAAACCCGTGCAATATGCGCAAGGACTTGAGCTACAGATCAATCCTGTAAAGTTTCAATGAAATTGCATTAGTGGTATAAGAGAAGTAGTCCAGACAAACTTTAAAAATAAAAATTATTAAAGGGCCATAACTCTGACAAAAATCACTGAACCGGAAAATGCTGACAATATGCACAACTAGACTTGGTACTGATCATTCCTGTAAAGTTTGGATGAAATTGCACCAGTAGTTTATGAGCAGTAGTCCGGACAAGTTTTGTGACGGACGGACGGACAGACAGACAGACGGACAGACAGACGACGGAGAAGTGATCCCTATATGTCGCCACTACTCCGTAGAGGCGACACAAAAATGGTACAATCAACCCCAAAAATGTGGTAAATATATCAATATAATTTTTGATACAAGAAACAACATGCACTTTCCAAAATAACAATTACATATCACATTATTGTTAAATACGGAAATACAGTATACAATAGATATAATATAACTTTATGGTATGTAGAGTGAATACAGAAATAATTCACCATGATATGATGTATTCCATCCAAAAGGAAAAAGGAAATCATTACCTTTTTAAAACAATTTATGTTCAAGACATACATGTATGTTATTCATAATCTGGAACACAGTTAACATGCATCACCTTTAAAACACTTGGTGTAATAATTCACATACGAGTCAAATGATAAAATCGAACACAAGAGTCAAGTAGATTTCTACAACTTCCAAGCATATTTTTATTTTTTATTTTAATTAAGATGCCTGATTGAACTCTACATAATCTACATCTGTAAACGCCCGCCACTCTAAATGTGCTTGAACATTTAATGAGAAGTATATATTGATTCAAACGTATACGTTTAATACCGCTGTCTATCACATCAAATTTTGTGATGGTTTTTCTGTTGATTTTATGGTTGTGGTTTTTTGGCGTGTTTTTTTTTGATGTGTTTTTGTAGGTTTTGTTTTGTAGGGGGGGGGGGGGGGTAAGAGGTGCAAAGTGTTGTTAAAAATTAAGAATTATCTTTTAACTTCACCACTAACTTTATTGTCTCTAAATTAAAATTGCATTTTTCTCATTTAAAATGTTCCATGATTCTTCAACAAAATAAAACCTGGCTTGCATTTCCTTTTTTATTTTGCTGTTTTGGACTTTTTTAAATGTCACCACTTTATATTTTTTCCTATAAGGAAAACAAATCTTTTTAACTCTTGCTATTTTCAGCGTTTGATACTCTTTTTATCTGGTTTTCTAATTAAAATATAAATATTATCATTTTAACATATTAATAAATTTAAATATTCTTTATATATAAATTAGTTTGCAAAAGTACATTCTGAGGTTAAATAGCAAACCTACCCCAAGAAATGTGTGACTATCTCTCCAAGCCTAATATTCTACTTAAGTGCTCAATAAAAATTATCTCCATTCAACTTATATTATGCTGCATTTCTAGCTATTATCATTTTATTATACCTGTACAAAATTTTCATTCTCTATGTGATGTTTCCTGGCTAATTTGGTGATTTGTATATATCATATGTGTTTGACTGTACCACAATTGCATCCAAAAGAACAGGGCATTTACTTTATGAATTTAATCATTTTCATCGTTCAATTACAATTTACTATACATTTTTTTGTCTTTTATTATTTCATTTTTCTGTTGTAAATTATTAACTGATGAAGCTTATAAACGCGAATGATGTTCTGACAATTTTGTTGGTTTTTTACCTATGCATTCTATTATTTTATTAAAAATTTTATTGTTATTCTAAAGGAATCTTAATATCTTTTCATTGTTTTTATAAGCATCAGTGTGATTACTAATTCAGAGGGTTAAACAACACTGCCAATTTATATTCATAGATAATGATAATTATGAAATCAGACAATTTCTTTCACGAAGTTTTGATAAGCGTGATGATTATTGCAGTTTTTTTCATACATCAATATTCCAATTTTGATAAATAATGCAAAATATTTAAATTTGTTTTAAAATAATTACAAACTTGTAAAAACATATAAAATGAACCCTTGAACTTAATGTTTTAGGTAAAATATATTGTGGGATTTTAGTGGCTCGTTTAAATTTTTTTTTCACAAATATATAGTAAAATTTCTGAAAACCAGAGTGGTTTTAAAGCAGGATACTCAACAGTGGATAATGCATTTATTTTAAAATCTTTAACCGATAGACTAGTTAAAAATAAAAAACAAAAGATATTTGTTGCATTCATTGATTTTCATAAATGTTTTGATACCATAAATAGACAAATTCTTTGGAATGTACTTAGAAATGGGGGTGTCAGTGGAAAATTGTATATAGCTTTTCAAAGTATGTATAGAACCGTTAAAGCATGTATTAGATGTAATAATGAAAGAAGTGATTACATATTAAGTTCAGTAGGATTAAAACAAGGTTGTTTGGCCAGCCCGATTCTTTTTTCTTTCTATATAGATGAATTACAACATATTTTAGATGATAGTGGCATAAGAGGAATTCAATTACACCCGTCTGAGACACAACTTTTATCTTTAATGTTTGCAGATGATATTGCTCTCCTTTCAGATACAGTTTCTGGTTTACAAAAACAGTTAGATACTTTGTCATTTTTTGCGATACATATAAACTTAAAGTAAATGAAAGTAAAACAAAAATAGTTTTTAAAAAATGGTGGTACATTATGTAAAATTGAAAAATGGACTTATAAAAACAAGCAGATTGAAGTTGTTAATGCTTTTAGTTACGTTGGTTAACATTTACAAGACAACTTTCTATGAAAAGAATGGTACACGAGTTATGCATAAAGGGTAAGAGGGTTTTTATATCAATCTTAAAATCCTTGTATGATTGTGGCCAATTAAATAAGAAAGTATTTTTTAAACTGTTTGATACTAAAATATGTCCTCAGTTACTTTATGGGGCTGAAATTTGGGGCATGGGTAAATTTGAAGAGCTAGAACGAGTACAATATTATGCATGCAAACGCTTTATGTGTTGTAAACAAAATGCATCCAATGTAGCTGTATTAGGCGACTGCGGGAGGGTATCCCATGTATTTAATATCCATTAAGAGGTGTATTAACTATTGGTTAAAAATTATTAAAATGCCAAACGATAGATTAGTTAAAAAGTGTTACTTAATGATGTTTAATGATGAATATACAGGGACATGACAATTGGCTTACATCTTTAAGAAAAATTTTACAAAGTCATGGTTTTGGATATGTATGGGAAAGTCAATCTGTTACATCAGATAAATACTTTATAGCACAATTTGAAAATAGGTTAAAAGATATATACCTACAAGAGTGGCATTCATCTGTAACCTCTAATGTAAAATTGTCTTTTTATGGTATGTTTAAGGAAAATTTCTCATATGAATGTTATTTAGATGTTCTAGGACATTAGAAAATTTAGATAAATATACTCAAATTTTTAGAATAGGGTCACATGATCTTGAAATTGAGGTTGGTAGACATAAAAAGATATTGAGGGAAAACAGATTATGCACAAAATGTTCTAAGAATGTAATAGAAGATGAATTTCATTTTTTACTATGTTGTGATTTTTATTCAGAACTTAGAAAATTATATTTACCGATTAAGTACCTAAATGCTCCAACCCGAAACAAATTTAATATATAAATGTCTACAAAAAATGATGATCTTATAAAGGGTACAGCAACATTTTTGTATTACGCTTTTGAAAAAAGGAAGACTAACAATTAATATGTCTTAGATACAAAATGATAGTTAAGAAACTCCCAGAAAATTTTTTTTATGCTTAAAAGTTATTTTCAGTATAAATTTATATAGTACAGTAAAAACCCTCAATTAAGACCACCATCGGGACTGGTCCAAAGTGGTCTTAATTGCGGGGTGGTCTTAATTGTGAATATTCTTACATACATTATGAACATGATCTATTTTAGACATGTTCTATGGACGAACAACATGTATATTAACAATATAAAAGTATGTTATAATAATAATATATAATCTGATCTAAATAAATTTCTGAAGAAATTTAACATTAAATTCTATTTGGTCTGATTTGAATATCAATTATCAAATGATAAATATAATTCACCTGTCAAATCAGAAATTAAAAAGCAACATTAAACAACCCTAATTTTTTACTTTCTCACCTTTTTTTCATACAAAAACCCAAATAACAACAGTTTTTAGACACCTTGTGAAAATCAAGTGTCAAGCATTCAAGCAGATAATAACAACAAATTTAAGATAAGATAGGTGTTGACTTGATATCAGTGGTCTCAATACTGGGTCAAATAAAGAATATAAACAATGAATTGGGACTGAATCTGGTGGTCTTAAAAGTGGATAAGCAGGGTGGTCTTAATTCTGGATCATGTAACCATTGATATAAAGAACAGAAAATTCTGTTCTTTTACAAAATGGTCTTAATAGCGGGGTGGTCTTTATTCCGGGGTGGTCTTAAGTAGGGATTCTACTGTATATGTTTAAACATTGTGCACATGCTATAATTTTGTGTAAATTGTTTCTCTGTATATATGTTTTTGCATGGGCCGGAGGCCTTAAAGCGAATAAAGTATTTGTATTGTATTGTATTGTATTGTATTAGCGTAAAGTATATGTTTGAAATGGAACAGGACTGTTGGCATATATAAACAGATTCATTATGTTTGCACAAACATGTCTTATCTCCAATATGATACAAGTTAATTACATCTTTGCCACGTTGGGAAACAATGACACTTCAAAGACAGAAGTGTCTAAATGACACGTAATATAGTAATTACTACATATTTTATTGTGTTGATGACCGTTCGTAATGAAGCTATCAAAATAATTGGAAAATAACTCAATCAACAGTACAATAGGAAATAAGATATGGAGATCAGTATTTCATAATCCCTATCCCTGTGTCCTGACATTTTCTTATGCCCTTGGGACCAGATAAAATAACAAGTTTGTGCCGTTTGTTTGATTTATACTTAATTATTGAGAGTCTGACGTGCTTGTGTAATGTATATATATTTTCAATTCCAATGGTATACTTGCGTCCATGGCCATCTTATATTCATATATGAAACATACACATAGGACCATGTTTCCATTGGATATTTAAGGCATGTGCCTTAAGCTTGCAATTATCATTACCACGTTTTTTACTTTGAGAAAAGTAAGATTTGACTTTAATACACAACCTACAATGGTACCAAGTACACAACAGATCGTTTTTTATCACTTCCAAATATATAACTGTTGACACATTTAAATTCTAATGATGACATACATGAAATTGTTACAATGCTTTCACCGTTCTAATACCGAAAATGCACAAATCATTTATACCAAATTAAAATTGAAATGACAACAAACTAACAAAACTACTTAACATGCAAAATTCTCTAACATATGTAAAAAAAATGAAAATTTCTTTCTTTTCCAACAGACAACGATCATATAAAAGATTGTTTTCTTCATATAATCCGTTGTGATTAAAAAATCATATGCTTAACAACATTTTTTTTTCAAATAAAAGAAAGATATCTACGAACTCAGTAGAAACAGAAGTTTGTTTCACTGCAGTACAAAGTTGACTATATTAAGATAAGAAGAATAAAATTATTATTTGCAAGATCACGAAAGGAAAAAAAAGTATTGTTTATAATTTGGCTAACACAAGACAGAACGTTCATAACTTAAATAGTTTTTGTTTGATTTTAAAAAGCTCACTCAATTGTTCTAAATGTAAATCCAGATATATGTCACTAGAAAGACGATATTATATATCTGCAAAAGCGTTGTTTTTTTCTTTTCTTATTGTTCAATTTGTTTGTTTGTTTTTCATTTGTCTTCAAAAGGAAAGGATGGTCTAAACATGTCTATAAAGATAAATATTGCCATGAAATACTCTAAAATATTAAAATTTTCAACCTGTATTACACTTATATAACCCTATTTTTGTGTTATTACTCACACAACAATACGGAAATTATCTATTGTATGAGGGCCAGACAGTTAATCTCAGAATCCATGCTATATCGATTTTTCACAAATTTCTCTTGATGTTTTTACCAAAACAAAAACACATTTTGAGGGCACTGCCCTTCATGACGTACAAAGAAATAAAGACATTGAAACATCTTTATTGTTAATTATCTAACACGGTGAAGAATATTTTCATTTTAAGATAATTTTCCTTTACAACACTGCAATGTAAGATCAAACCACTTTTGTTTAATAATTTGATATGAAACAGTTTTCAGTTTAGAATTCTGAATCAGAGGTGTCAGTTTGTTTAACTTTGTTTTAATTTCAATGCACGTCCTGATTTAGCTTTCGCTGTTAGTGTAAATCTCGCAAATATATCAGTCTTTGCGCAAAACTGTTACTTAACAGGTGCACATTTTATAACATAAAATGGCAACGTTTGCGCATTTCACTAATGAATATAAAATATTAATTTTGTCTCAGTAAAAATTGGCATGAACAATGGTTTTGCATTATTATTATTATTATTATTATTATTATTATTATTATTATTATTATTATTATTATTATTATTAATATTAATCATTTGTGTAATTTTTAAAGTTGGCATTTCACTTCGGTTTTCACTATGTTTTCAAAGAGATCTATATAACTCTTATTAAAAGCTCAATATATTAAATAAAAGGAGTATTCGATGATTCGGAAATCATTTATAGAGCAAATAATTCACTTAGGTTTATCGTTTAGGAACGGGTAGCAGGTAATTTCATAGCTTTGAAATAAAATCCCCCTGAATATTTTGCTGTCTCGCTAAGCTCAATCGTTAAAAATTAAGAATTATATTGGAAAAAAGACTAATTGTGATTATGCAAATACTAAATTGTCAATCATTTCTCATATGAGCCGTGTCACGACAAAACCAACATAATGGGTTTGCGACCAGCATGGATCAAGACCAGCCTGCTCATCCGCGCAGTCTGATCAGGATCCATGCTGTTCGCTTACCAACCCTATTACAAGTAGAGAAACTGATAGCAAACAGCATGGATCATGATCAGACTGCGCGGATGCGCAGGCTGGTCTGGATCCATGCTGGTCGCAAACCCTTTATGTTGGTTTTGTCGTGACACGGCTCATATTGTTAATTTAGGAAAATTCATAAAAGTTATTTGAACTTTCAAAAATAGATTTTTATTGTTCGTAATTATGTGCTAAAATGTTACGTATAAAATATCTACGAATCTTGAGGTCTTCGTTCAGTATGAAAAAGGGAAACTGTACTTAACAAAGTAGCTTGTATGTGTTTAATCCAAGGTTCACGGAAAAGTGAGTCAAATATAAGCATTATGAACGAGAGTGCTGGCAAAAATAAAATATTTTAGAACTTAGTTCGGACGTTCCGGACAATCAACAGATTTACAAATGAGCCGCGTCAAGACAAAATAAATATAATGGGTTTGCGATCAGCTCGAATCCAGACCAGCCTGCGCATCCGCGCAGTCTGATCAGGATCCATGCTATTCGCTTAACAAGAGGGCCATGATGGCCCTGAGGTCGCTCACCTGTATAAAGCCCCCCCCCCCCCACCCACCCCCGGGCCAATTTTTACCCAAGGGCTTTTATTTGTTTATTTGAACAGACTTGGTAGACACCCATAAGAAGATGTTTCATGCTAAACATCTAGCTCATTGGGTTTTTTAAAAGAAGATTTTTAAAGTTTTTACTATACACATATAGTTAAAAACAATGACACCCCTGGGGCAGGGCCAGTTTTGACCCCGGGGCTTTTATTTGAACAAACTTTGTAGATATTTACTTAAAGATGTTTCATGCTTAATATCTAAACTCTAGCTATTTGGGTTTTTTCAAAGAAGATTTTTAAGTTTTTGCTATACACATATAAGGAAAATCAATGACCCCCCCCCGGGCGAGGCCAGTTTTGACCCCAGGGCTTTTATTTGAACATACTTGGTAGACACCCATTAGAACATGTTTCATGCTAAATATCTTAGCTCTAGCTTATTGAGTTCTTTAAAAGAAGATTTTTTAAGTTTTTACTATATGCATATAGGGAAAATCAATGACCCCCTGGGGCGGGGCCAATTTTGACCCCAGGGCTTTTATTTGAACAAACTTGGTAGACGCTCATTAGAAGATGTTTCATGCTAAATATCTTAGCTCTAGCTCTTTGGGTTCTTTAAAAGAAGATTTTTTAAGTTTTTACTATATGCATATAGGGAAAATCAATGACCCCCTGGGGCGGGGCCAATTTTGACCCCAGGGCTTTTATTTGAACAAACTTGGTAGACATTCACTAGAAGATGTTTCATGCTTAATATCTAAGCTCTAGCTCTTACGGTTCTTTAAAAGAAGATTTCTTAAGTTTTTACTATATGCATATAGGGAAAATCAATGACTCCCCGGGGCGGGGCCTATTTTAACCCCAGGGCTTTTATTTGAACAAACTTGGTAGACACTCACTAGAAGATGTTTCATGCCAAATATCTTAGCTCTAGCTCTTTGGGTTCTTTAAAAGAAGATTTTTAAGTTTTTACTATATGCATATAGGGAAAATCAATGACCCCCTGGGGCGGGGCCAATTTTGACCCCAGGGCTTTTATTTGAACAAACTTGGTAGACACTCACTAGAAGATGTTTCATGCCAAATATCTAAGCTCTAGCTCTTAGGGTTGTTTAAAAGAAGATATTTAAAGATTTTTCTTTCGGTTGCCATGGCAACCAGAGTTCTGCATGGAATTAAATTCTTTGAACAATTTTTAAAGGTGACCACCAAAGGAACATTCCTGTGAAGTTTGGATGAAATTGGCTTAGTGGTTTATGAGGAGATGTCATTTAAAGCAAAAGTTTACGGACGGACGACGGACGACGGACGGACGGACGGACGCCGGACGAAAAGCGATCACAAAAGCTCACCCTGTCACTTTGTGACAGGTGAGCTAAAAACGCTATAACAAGTAGAGAAACTGATAGCGATCAGCATGGATCCTGATCAGACTGCGCGGAAGCGCAGGCTGGTCTGGATCCATGCTGGTCGCAAACGCATTACGTTGGCTTTGTCGTGGCACGGCTCAAATCAATACTACATTCAATAGTTCCTGAGGACAATATTTGATTTATGATCTAATTCATATAACTTAAAGGGTAAAATGATTTTGTCCGAATATAAATCCCAATTACGAAATAGAAAACTGGAAATCATTTCTAACGGCAGGTCAATCATCAGTTATTACAAAACACCGATTTTCTTATTTGTCCTTATCTAATAACCAACAATATGCAGATTGAGTAAATACAGGCAAATAAAACGTTGTTTATCAGGCAGAGTTACATATTATTTTGTGTCTGTGAATTACATTAACCTACGAAAATTCTAGTCAACTGATTTGTTTTAACACTTATGCTTCCCGTTAAACTTATATATTCTTCTTAACGTCAACCACCATTTTTATTTCTAAATGTAATTTGAAAACTTTAGTTGTGCAAGGGGAGTGGAAGGTAGCTGGCACTTTTCCCTACCATATATAAAAAATAAGCATTACCAAACCGAACCTGACACAATTTCAATAGTGCTGTTTTGTGGTTTTAACGGTATCTTTATTTACATAAAAAATGATATCTGGTTTATTTTTGACGGACTTTTTATTAAAAGCTGAAGTAACAGTTGTTGTTCTTGGTGGTGGAGGCTATAGTGGATGCAATCGTTGTCGTCATCGTCAGTAGTAGTAGTATTATTTGTTATGATAATAAGACAATAAATAATGTTTGAACTACTTTTTATATCCATAAAATATACAGTTTATGTTTTATAAAGTAAACAATGTAACCATATTAAAAAAATAATTATGTATTTCTCAGATATTTCTCTGATAAATGTAAAATTACTATGATATATAAAATACCGGTGTGAAGATTGATCATCATTATTATATATTATTCTTATCATTTTAAAAGACACGTTGAAATGCCGAGAAATCAGAATTTTAACAATAGTTATCTTGACTTTAACCCGTGGGGAGCTTAAATGCAATACCGAAGAAGCTTTACATAAACTTGTTCATTGAAATATCTTATCACAAACTTAAGTTATTGACCGGAAACTGTTTCTTACCTGGTCTTAACCCTTGGGTACCCAAAAGCAATTATAAGGAAAGTCTTCTTACAAAGTGTGATTTAGGTAAGTTAATCTGAACGTTACTTTCTGACCAGAAACCACCTCGGCTGACGCCGCCCTTACATCAATATCAAAACAAGGAAACAAAATTGAAAACCTGGTTCATAAACTTTTACAAATTCGTTTGTGTATTAATATGCAATTTTATAACATACCAACTAATGAAAGAGATAAATATGATAACTGCAATATTATTTACTTCATAAATATATCTGAAAAGCAAAACAAGAATCGTTAAAATATATTGGGAATATAAAAATTTAACACGTCATTAGTGATAGGCTGTAAAATAAATCAAAATGTATGCAATATGTTTCCCTAATAATTTCGGAAAATCATTTAAATGATTTAATTTAATATGATATATACCAATATATCATAGAAGAAAAAATGATGTTCACGCATAATTTCATATGAATACGCAAAAACGATAACAAAGCTATTTGGAGATAATAGTTCCTGAACACAATATTTGTTTACAAAAATGAAAATGGAATATTGATGAGTGCACTTCCTAATGAGTTAAGTTTTAGAAGGAAATACTCAAATTTCTACAGAAATAGATTCAAAAGCAGGCGATAAAATCAGCCTGATATACAATAATGTTTTACTGCAGAGAATTGTCTATTATCTGCAATTCTGATGCATTAAAAATAAATTTCATACGGTCTACACCATCATTTCAAATATTTTGGCAGACATGTTGTACTTATGATCATTGAAATCGCATTTATAAAAATACAGAAGTCATTTAGAAATATCATATTCTAACATAATAATCACTTAACTGAATTTGAAAACAAAGACCAACAAGGAAATGAGGTATTAAATGAGCATAGCCTCTAACAAACAACAAATTAGCGGAGCCTCTAAAAATCAACAAATGATATATGCCCCTAACAAACAACAAATGAACGAAGCCCCTAACACACAACAAACGAACGAAACACCTAACAAACAATAAATGAAATATGCCCCTAACAAACAAACACCAAATGAACGAAACTCCTAACAAACAACAAATGAAATATGCCCCTAACAAACACTAAATGAACGTAGCCCAAAACAAACGTTAAATGAACGAAGCCCAAAACAAACCACAAATAAGCGAAGCTCAAAACAAACAACAAATGAAATATGCCCCTAACAAACAAGAAATGAACGAAGCCACTGACAAACAACAAATGAACGAAGCCCCTAACCAACAAGAAATGAACGAAGCCCCTAACCAACAAAAAATGAACGAAGCCCCTAACCAACAAGGAATGAACGAAGCCCCTAACAAACAAGAAATGATCGAAGTCCCTAACCAACAACAAATGAACGAAGTCCCTAACAAACAAGAAATGAACGAAGCCCCTTACAAACAACAAATGAACGAAGCCTCCACTAAACAAGAAATGAACGAAGTCCCTAACCAACAACAAATGAACGAAGTCCATAACAAACAAGAAATGAACGAAGCCCCTAACAAACAAGAAATGAACGAAGCCCCTAACAAACAAGAAATGAACGAAGTCCCTAACCAACAACAAATGAACGAAGCCCCTAACAAACAGGAAATGAACGAAGTCCCTAACCAATAACAAATGAACGAAGTCCCTAACAAACAAGAAATAAACGAAGCCCCTAACAAACAACAAATGAACGAAGCCCCTTACAAACAACAAGTAAGAAAGAAACATATTATATTTCAAACACAGGCTTTAGCAGTTGTCAGCCCTCAGACTAGTCATAACAAAATATTATTTTATGAACATGACTGCAGTTTCTAATTGCATTTTTAAGAATACTTCGATAGATATTTCCATTTTAATGTAGTTCAATCATAAGATAAGTTGCATCAAAGTCAGATTAAAAACGAGTCAAACGACAAATTGAACTATATTCTTATTGGTTAGGAAGCGCAACACAATTAAATACTCAAATATTTTGTTTATCTTTATTAACTGTTAGAAATAAATGTTCAAAAGAAGCAGTACAACGAATGAAAGAACCATATCAATAATTTTTGTACGTAGTCTCAGTTTTAACAATGGTCTATAACAATTGGTATATAACTAAGATCTTTAATAACATAATAAGTATGATGATTATGAATATTTAGTATCATACATGAAAACTAACCACGAAAGTTTTTGCGTATTAACATGAATGTTGATTGTAAGTGTGAGATGCATGATCCTATATGAACTAGAAATGTGTCCATAGGACACGGATGCCCCCACACGCCACTGTTCTGTCAATCTTATGACTCTAGGTCAAACATTTTTGGACTACATGTGCCACAAGTTGAAAACTAAAAATCAACAAAGGGCCATAATTCTGTTAAATTTGGTCGCAGCAAAAATTCCTTCCTTTACTACCATCTACACATTAAGGTTGTTATTCCCTGGAAGTTTAAGCAAAAATCTGCCATCCGGTTTAAGAGGAGTTGCGTTCACAAAATTTCCACATAGTATATAGTGAAAAAATCAACAAAGGGCCATAATTCTGTTAAATTCCGGATGCGCAGGCTGGTCTGGATCCATGCTGGTCGCAAACCCATTATGTTGGTTTTGTCATGACGCGGCTCAAATAGTAGTTGGACATAAAATATTACCCATCATATAAATGTTCATACTAAATCACTAAAGTACTCTATAATCATTTTTGTTTTTCAGAAATATTTCATAAGAATATTTAAATGATATATTTCTATTATTTTGTATCAAAATTTAAATACTTATTGACAATGTGCGCCCATCGTAAACGAAAGCAGAGCAAATACCAAAAGCGTGTTGTTTCTGTTTATTATAAAAACGTGGGAAGAAAAAAAAGTCAAACAAAATTTTATATGCGCATGAAGTAGATTGAACAAAATTGTTTTAGTCAACAAACAAAGACAATGATAGGTCATCTATAAATATTTTATGAGCTAATGCCAACTCTGAGAGTTATATTGAACAATTATGTTTCTTTAAATCACGCATAACCGGAGGTCAATGACCTATTTTTTCCTTTTTACCCTTGCCTTTTCTATTATGCAAAAGTAAATCTTTCCAAAATACGGTTTCAGTTTGACTAACATATTCATCAAGCTAAGTATATTTTTTTTTGGTACAATTTTATAAATATATGATTTATATTTTCAAAAGAAGTTTTCCTTTATGATAACTGATTGCTTCTTTCTAGAATTAAAAGCAGTTCAACGACTAAAAGAACCAGATAATTAAACAATAGTCTAATATTGATGTAACAAATAAAAAAGAGCAACTAACGAGGCAATATACATGACATTAATGTTTAGGGTCGAGATCAATTAATGAATTCGTCTTTTTTTATCATAGACCTGTACAAGAGATATCAGAGGTAAAACATATAGAACTTGTCAATAGACCATTGTATTGTTTATCACTTTTTGTTCTGTTTATATTACAAAGACTTATATTTTATATAAATAAAATACCACAATGCATTATTTGTCAAGGCGATACTGGTCGGGGACCATCAACCGGACACTTTTTGAACATTTTTCAATAGAGATTTCATAATTTCCAACCCAGAGGCCTAAAAATTTGACACAGTTCAGCTAGGTTCTTCTCCTAACTAACAAACAAGTTTGTTTATTTCTAATTGTATTGACACGTATATCTGAGGCTCATCAAGGAGGGTATCAAAATTACCTAATTGTCTACACAACAGTACCATGTGTCCAGACAGATATGTACATGAAGTGATTAAATTCAGATAAAAGCTTGGGTGTTTTAATTTTTTATTTTTAAAATGATATACATTATTTCAGCAACAAATGCTGAAGTTCTGGATATTCTCTTGTTTACTCTGCAAATGATTATAGCTGGTAAATGAGATCAGGCATTGCTTTCTTGACGCCCAAATTTCAATGTCAACATTCTTGAAATTGACAATAAAATATTACCATTTACAGAGGTTGAAATAAATTTATTTACTAAATTGTAGAAGAAACATGCATTTATTGTTGATAAAAAAGTGACTGATAACCACTGAACAAAGAAAATACTAAATTAAGCATTTTCATGGCCGTTCGGTTTTGGTGGTTGTCCGGGTTTGGTGGCCTCCAAGCAGTAGAGGAACGGGAAATAATACTTTCAAATTATCAAATTTCATATGCAAAAGTTTTACGTTTACGAGATTATTATTTTATATCATGATGTTGTTATTTAGACTAAAAAACTAAAATATGTAAATTTAAACATACTACGACTCTTCACTACCGACCTACAAATCAGTCAGAAGAATAACAAAAATGGTACAATCAACCCCAAAAATGTGGTAAATATATCAATATAATTTTTGTTACAAGTAACAACATGCACTTTCCAAAATATGTCAATTACATTTCAAATTACTGTTAAATACGGAATTACAGTATACAATAGATAATATATACCTGTATGGTATTTAGAGTGTAGAGATGATGTATACCATACAAAAGGAAAAGGGAAATCATTACCTTTTTAAAACAATTTATGTTCAAGACATATATGTATGTAATTCATAATCTGGAACACAGTTAACATGCATCACCTCAAAAACACATGGTGTAATAATTCACATACGAGTCAAAGGATAAAATCGAACACAAAGGTCAAGTAGATTTCTACAACTTCCACGCATATTTTAATTTTTTATTTTAATTAAGATGCCTGATTGAACTCTAAATGATCTACATCTGTAAACGCCCGCCACTCTAAATGTGCTTGAAAATTAAATGAGATGTATATATTGATTCAAACGTATACGTTTAATATCGCTGTCTATCACATCAAATTCTGTGATGTTTTTTTATTTTATTTTGTGGTTGTGGTTTTTTGGCGTGTTTTAGTGTGTTTCGTTAAGTGTCAAAATGACACGTAATATAAAAATTCCCTACTTTTTTATTGTTTTTTGATGACCGTTCGTTTAAAGTTTATCAAAAAAATTTTGAAAAAAAATAACTCAATAAACAGTAAAATGGAAATAAGATATTGAGATCAGTTTTTTCATAACAGGGAATTACTGGTACCCCTTTTTTTCCCTAACTGACATTTTTTTAAATTCCCCTTTGGGGAAACCAGATAAAATAACAAGTTTGTCCCGTTTTTTTGATTTTTTATTAATCATTCCGATTTTGACTTTGCTTGTGTAATGTTTTATATATTTTATTCCAATGGTGTACTTGCGTCCATGGCCATCTCAAATTATTATAAAACTTTTACAATGGGAACCTTTTTCCCTTTTGGTATTTAAGGCATTGCCTTTCAGCTTGAAATTTTACCCATTAACCAACGTTTTTATTTTGGGAGAAAGTAAGTTTTGGACTTTAATACACAACCTTCAATGGTAAAGTACACAACAGACGTTTTTTAACATTTCCCAAAAATATAAAAACTTTTTAAAACTTTTAAAAATTCCAATGATAAAATTTAAAATGAAATTGATATAATGTTTTTCACCGTTCTGATACAAAAAGGGCAAAAAAATCATTTTTTTTCCCAAAATTTAAATTTTAAAAAATTGACAAAAACTAACAAAACACTTAAAAGAAAAAATTTCTTTTAAGGGTTATGCCCAAAAAAAAATGAAAATTTCTTTCTTTTCCAACAGAAAAACGATCTTTATAAAAGATTGTTTTTTTTTATATAACCCGTTTTTGATTAAAAATCATATGTTTAAACAACATTTTTTTTAAAATAAAAAAAAGATATCAAACAAAACTCAAAAAACAAAATTTATTTTTCCCAACAGCAGAAACCGGGTTGGGACTTTTAATGATAAGAAGAAAAAAAATTTTTTATTTGCAAGATCACAAAAGGAAAAAAAAAACAACATTTTTTTTGTTAAAAAAATTTTGGTTTTACAAAAAGACAGAACGTTCATAACTTAAATTTTTTTTGTTTGATTTTAAAAAGCTCACTAAATTATTCTAAATGAAAATCCAGATATATGTAACTAGAAAGACGATTTTTATATATTATTTAAAAAAACCCCAAAAATTTTTTTTTTCTTATTGCCCAAATTTTGGGTTTGTTTTTTTTTTCACTTGTCTTTAAAGGGAAAAGGATGGCCCTTAAACTTTGTAAATTTACTTTATATAAAGTTTAAATTGCCATGAAATATTTTAAAAAAATTTTAAAAAATTTATCAAACTGTATTACAATTATAAAACCCCTTTTTTTGGTTTATTACTCACACAACAATACGGAAATTATCTTTTGGGAAATGAGGGCCAAAACAGTTATCTCAAAAATCCCTCCCAATTCCATTGGCATATCCGATTTTTCCAAAATTTCCCGATGTTTTTCCCAAAATTTAAAAACACTTTTGAGGTACTGCCCAAAAATGATTTACAAAGAAAAAAAAGACTTTCAAATTTTTTTATTGTTAATTTTTTAACACGGTAAATTAATATTTTCTTTTTTTAGAAAATTTTTCCTTTTAAAAGCCCCTGCAATGAAGATAAAATCCCCTTTTGGGTTTAAACCCTTTCCCGATATGAAACATTTTTCATTTGGGGAAAAAGGTTAGTTTGGGTTTAACTTTTTTTGTTTTTAAATGAAAGTCCTGATTAAGTTTTCGCTGTTACCCGAAAATTTTTCGAAAAGTTTTAATCAGTCTTTGCACAAAACTTTTTACTTAACAGGGGGCACTTTTATAACAAAAAATGCCCGGCCAAAAAAAAAAATTTTAAATTTTTGTTATTTAAAAATTGGGCCCCATGAAAAAAGGGTTTTTCGCTTTTATTATTATTTTTCCCAAGGGAATTAAAATTTTCATTTGTGTAATTTTTAAAGTTGGCATTTCACTTGGGTTTTTCACTATGTTTTTAAAGAGATCTATTAATGTTATTAAAAGCTCAATATATTAAAAAAAAGGAGATTTGAAAATAGGGATAGATAGAATTTCTGTTTCCCAAAGTATTAAACCCTTCATATTTTATATAAAACCCGAAAACCCTTTGGGAATTAATACAAAAAAGAAATATTTTTGTGATTAAAATTATCGCCAACTTAATTATTATATGGGCACGGAATGTTTTAATAATGCATTTTATTAAACCCAAACTGATAAAGGGTTTTTAAAAGGGCGTTATTTCCCGTTTTTAAATTTGGAAAATCCGAATTAGTTTTAAAGATTTGGGCTTTGCTATTAAATTTGTCCTTTGAATAGAGCCGATAATTTTTCTACTCCCCTTAAAAAGGGGCCCAAATGAGGTTTTTTTTATATGGAAAAGGGACTGAAAAATTTTTCGAGATCATTTTTCAATTTCAGGGGGTTCTATACCCAAAACCCTTTTATTTCAAACTTTCAAAAACATGAACCGATCCAATTTTCCAGATTGGCTACCCCAATTGTTTAAAAAAAAACCAAAAAAGAAAAGCATTTTCAAAACTTTTCCTTTAAAACCGGGGGCCCCAAATTTGCAAAAAAATAAAGATTTTCCCCAATTTTTATTTTTTTGAGTTATTATTTTTTTAACTTTTTGTTTCTATTTATATTTTTTAGTTCCCCCGTTGAAACTATTTGAAAAAAATTTTTGAATTTTTTGTTTTCAGGCTTTTTGCCCTCAGTGGTGTTCCCAAAAAATGTTTTTTTATAAAATTTAAGGGGAAATAAATATTTTTCCCTTCAGTTTTGGGCAGCCATTTGCTTTAAATATTTTTATAAAATTTAAACAAAAGGCTAAAAAAATAATTTAAAAAAAAATAAGGAATGAATAAAGCTCGACGAAAACTAAAAAATTTTAAAGTGGAATAACAATTTTTAGAAAAAACGATGTTTTTGACAAATAATTTAAAAATTTCATTATAACAATTTGGGAAAACAATAAAATTTTAAAGGGGAAACCAAGTTATTTTTTTACGGGGCCCTTTTGCGTTAGATCTAGAAATATCATTTTTGTAAATTTAAAAGGGATTGGTTTTTTTGTTTTAAAGGGAAACATTTTCTATTTCTGGGAAAGGGCGAAATCGCTCACCCTTTAAAATATTTAGTTTTAAATTTAAACACCCTTTAAACTCAAGTATTTTCTACAGTAAAATAATGCTTTTTATTTTGATTCTTTGTCATAAAAGAAAACATTTTTTTTTTGAATAAAAAATACAATTCAAGTTAACATTTGTGTATGTAAAATTTGGACATATTCTAAAATAAACCTAAATTTTAAAAAACCTGTTTAAAATAAAAAATTCGATAAAAAGGGAAAAAGTGAGGAAAATTTTTGTGCCCGCATTCCCCAAAAAGGCCAGTTGAAATTTTTGTAGGCCAAGATATTCAAAAAATTTAGCTAGTGAAAACCTTAGAATTAAGAAACTCTTGTTGTTGTGTTAATATGGTGGTTATTACGAAACAGACAATGAAACACTTTCATAGCCTTTTCTAAGTAAACGGCACTAAGAATAAAAGAAATATCTAAGAGATAATAATATACATACATGAGATGAAAACAGCACCATCGTATTCAAAGGAGTAATACATGTGAAAGAAGAGTACGACCTGTTTATTGTTAAGCATGCTCAATACAAGCATTATTTTAGTTGTTTTGTTTGATTTTAAAAACACTTAAAAAACAATTTTTTTGGGAAAATTTTTACTTTAAAAATTTGAGACGGAAATTACAAATTTAATGGTTTGTTCATTGGTCAAAAATTTGGAATCAATGCCCAAAAGGGGTTTTATTTACCCTATTTCTGTAGCGGGATTTAATTTTTAAAAAAGAAGTTTTAGGACATTGTCCTTCATAATTTTCACAGAAAAGCAAAAATTTAATTTGTTCCTTGTTTAAAAAATACTTACTAACTTTGCAAAAATGTAGGGTTAATGAAAAAATAGTGTATAAATGATATTTTGTTATTTTTTTTGGTAATAATTTTCTATTTAAATGGTCCCCAGATGCCGAAATATTTAAAAAACGTGATTTATGCTTTATTTTTCATGTTAGGAAATAATTATACAATCGTTTCTAAAATCAGTCGCGTGTTCGATTTGATAAGTCTCATTTTGTATTTAAAGGGCTGAACAATAAATTGATATTTTTTTCCTGAATTTGGGATCAATTTTTACTGAAAAACAGAAACCCGGAAAAAAAAAAATTTTAATTCATTTAATTTATATTTAATTTATTTACTATCTATAATAAAGTTATACACCGGACAAACCTTAAATATCAATTTTAATACAACTCCGATGTTTAAATTAAATTTCACCATTTTCATTTTAAATTTTTGAATTTGATACCCGGTGCTATGGGGACGTAGAGGGAATTTTGCTCCATAAAAACAGGCTAAATCAAACGAGCTGCAACTTTTAATTTTGTTGTTTTGGATTTTTTTGGGGTTTCTTTTTTTCCTTATTTTTAAATTGGCTTTCAGAACGTTGTCAAAGTTCATAAAAAACACGTTTAATCAAATTAATCAAATGGGCATGCACTTTTAAGTGTTCTTTTCTTTAGAAATAAAAATTGCTTTGTTAATTTTCCAAAACCTATAGTTAGAGTCAAAGAAATAAAATCGTTTTTTTAAATTTTTTCAAGCAACCCCATTTGGATTGTTTTAATTAATGTCTGTCTTAGCTTTTTGGTCGAGACTCCCCCAAAAATCAAAATGGGGGCCAAATTCAAAAGGGGGCCCAAAAAATTCAAAATGGCCGCTAAAATGGCCGCCAAAATCCAGTATTTTGAGATACACAGCCTACAATTTACAGTATTTTGCAAAATAATGCAGTATCTAGCGTAATAATTATTATTATGTGTTTTAAACAAACAAAAAAAATCTTTGCACACAATATTTTGCATTGTGGTAAATATTGCCGCCAGTATAGGATTTTTATGGTTTCGCATTTAAAGACTCATACTTCGCGCTTTTTCTTTTAAACATTTCAGACCTCACTTTATAACTCTAAATAAAATCAAGTCTAAAAATTTACTTTTAATAACTTTTCATCAATATAAGAACAATATTTTTTTACGGTGACCACTGAAAACATCTTTAAAATGTGATAATTAATGATATATTTCTACTATAAATGCCAATTTAATGACACTAGTCTCTTTATCTTTTTATATGATACATTTAATTATAATAATGAAAACATCATAATTGATTAATTTCTTTGCATTTTCGTGGTAAATGTCACTGAGTTACTAGATAGCTTGTTAAAGTTAAACCATGAAAATTAAATTATTTTCTTTTAACATAACATATATTATTGTTGTATGTTAAGTAAGGCAACACATTAAATAAACGTATCATGTCTCTAATTCACGTTTTAGTAGAATATTAAGTGAAATAATAAACACTGCATCTTTTTTAGAGAACATGTACGAGTCTATTATGTCTAAGGGTATAATCACAGCAAATTCAAATGTTTGCTTTAACGGCGCAATATATGATATTACAAGATTAAGAGATAATTATTTTGTTTCCCTACAAAAAAAGTGTCAAATTTACGTGTATAGAGACCAGCTTACACTTACAGATTTTATCAAATGAATAATGTAGTTCTGCTTAGCAAATGTTGCACAAACTTGAATAGAATGCCATTCATCAAAGCAAAACAAAACTGAATAGCAGATGTTACTGACAAGTTTCATTACAAACTGCATCAAAAATTTTTAATCATGCAAAATTCCCGTTAAATTTATTTTCAATACATGAAAAAAAACTTTATTTTTGGGCATTCAATTTTAGGGTTTGAAATGTTGCATTTTTAAAAAAACATCAAAATTTAGAAACCCTTTTTTTTTATACGTTTTAAAACCTTTGTCTACCAAAAATTTTTTAAGTTTCAATATTTGGGAAAAAAACGAGTTTTTATATAAAAAAGGGTTTTTTAAGACGCCCCCCAAAAATAAATTTTTTTCAAGTCCACCCTTTTTTTCCCCAAATCTTGTTTTCCCGTTTACGAATTTTTTATGCTGTTTTAAAAACCCTTTTGTTTCATTTCCCATTTTAATATTTTTTACCCAAATTCAAACATGGTCTCGGACAATCTCACGAAATAATGTGAACTTGCGTGGTAATTTATCGCTGGTACAAATTTTAAGTATATACTATAAGTTTTCCCCAAATTTAAATATAGCTCTGTGAAAAAAACATTTAGGGATGTTAAAAAAAATTTTTAGCCCCCTAAAAACTTTAGCCACGATTTTAAAATTAACATTTTTGTACTCGTTCTTTCCCTTTGCCTATGTGAAGACTCATATGTGCTCATTTTTATAATTTTTTTTTTAGCATTTTTTTAGTGATCGACGTCATTTAAAAAATGTTTCGTTTGCTTTTATAACATTGGTATAGAATATACTTTTTGTTTAAATAAATTTTTTTAGGTTTTAAATAAAACTGTTGATTTTTTTGGTCTATAAAAAAAGAATGGGATGGAAATGTACAATCTCTGACACACACTATTAAAGTGTCCTTATTTTTTTTCTAAAATTTTCATTTTAAAAAAAATTTATACAAATTTTGTTAGCTAATAATGGTATGCTACCCAAAATTTTAAAATTGTTCTGAATTTAAAGATTTATTTTTATTTTTTAAAAACTTTCCGGGAAAAAATGACACAATTTAAAATCTCCGGGAAAAAAAAATTTAAAGGTTTTTAAAAAATTTTAAATTTGGTTCACCTTTTATATAGAACCAAAAAGGGTGGTCATTGGGTGTATTGGGGACAATTAAAGTTAAGTTTAAAGTAAAAACAAATTTGTCACAAAATTTTTCAACATGACTGTCTCATCGTCGTTTTGAATTGAAAGGCGCCCAAAAGAAAAAAATAAAATTAAATTTTTTTTGGTAACTTATAGTGTTTTTTTGTTAAAATTTTGAAAAAATGGGGTGGAAAAAAATCCCGGGCCCGGTAAAAACATAATTTTCCCGGGAACCCCTTTTTTTATTTTTCCCAAAATTTTAGGTAAACAAAAAAAAGAAAATTTTTCCCTTTTTTGGGGGCATTTTAAAATATGAACAAACTTTTTTTAAAAAGGCAGTGTAAAAAAAAAATTTTCAAAAAACACAGCCCGGGTTTAAGTAAGATAATTTTCCGTCTATTTTTGATTTTCAAAAGGGCCATTTATTTGGGCCCCCCCGGTGCCCACCTGTATTTTAGGCCCCCGGAGCGGGGCCAGTTTAAAAACCCCGGGCTTTTATTTGAACAAAAATTTGGGGAAAAACCCCGGGAAAAATTTTTTCATTTGTTAAGTTTTTACTACACACAAAATAATCCCAAAAAACATAAATTTAAAAAAAAATGACCCCCTTTTTTTCCCCTCCGCTCTCCCCCCCTCCCCCCCCCCCGGGCGGGGCCCAATTTTTTAACCCCAAGGGGTTTTTTTAATTTGAAAAAAATTGGTGGGACCCCATAAAGAAATGTTTCATGCAAAAACATTTTAAGCTCTAGCTCTTTGGGGTTTTTTTTAAAAAAATTTTTTTAAAGGGTTTTTACTTTTACACATATATTTTAAAAAAATTGACACCCTTGGGGCAGGGCCATTTTGCCCCCCAGGGTTTTTTTAAACCCAAAATTTGTAGCCCATTTACTTAAGAAGATTTTTCCCATGTTAAATATCTAAACTCTAGCTTTTTGGGGGTTTTTTCCCAAAAAGAGTTTTTTTAATTTTTTCCCTTACACATATAAGGAAAATCAATAATCTCCGGGGGGGGGCCCAAATTTTTGACCCGAGGGCTTTTTTTTGAAAAAAATTTTGTAGACACTAAATTTGGGAAATGTTTCATACTTAAAAAGCAAAACCCCCGCTTTTTGGTTTTTTTCCCAAAAAAGGGATTTTTTTAAGTTTTTTGATATACACATAAAAAGGAAAACAAGGAACATCGCAATGCAAATTGAAACCGGGTTTTTTCAGAAAATATTTAAACAGAAGCTTTTTTCATGAAGGGGCATTTGTTTTTTTAATTTTAACTTTTTTGGAAAGGGAAATTTTGGCTTTTTTAATATTTTCCCCAAACAAAAATAAAGGGGAAAATTTTAAAGTTGTCTAATTTGCCTTTTTTTCCCCAAATTTTTTAGAAAAGGGAAAAAAGTACTTTAATTTTTTTCTTTTAAAATTTTTCATTTTTGCGTCTTTTTGTCATTTTTTTTTTTCAAAAATATTGGGCGTGTTTTGGGGTTTTTTTTTGGGGAATCAAGAAAAGTATGTTCACAATTTTAAAAAAAAAACTTGAATGATGTCTTGGGAAAAAAATGGGAATTTTTTTGAGCGCCAAAGGGGACTTGGGTGACAAAGTTCTGTTTAAAGTTTGGTCCAAAAAACCCTTTAGAAAAGTAGGAGAAATTTCGCACTGTAAAAATTGGGTTTAAATATATATTCTGTATAAAAAAAAATATACAAAAAGGGCCCTAATTTTGGTTAAATTTATCCAATTTACCCAAAAACCCCGAAATATGTGGGCCCGGCACTTGAAAAAACAAAGTTCTTTTAAAAAAATTTGGTCAAAAAACCTTGAGAAAAGTATGAGGGTTTACACAGAAAAAAATTGTTTTTCTATATATTCTTATAAGGAAAAAATTATCAAAAAGGGGCCCTAATTCGGTCAATATTATCCAATCACAAAAAACCCCCACAAAATGTGCCAGGCACTTGATAAAAAAAGCTTTTTTTTAAAAAAGTTTTGGGCAAAATCCGTTTTAGAAATGTAGGAGGAGTTGCCCCACAGAAGAAAAATTTTTCACTATATATTTTTATTAAAGGGAAAAAAAAAAAAAGGGGGTAATTAGGTCAAAAATTTTACCAATTGGGAAAAAACCCCGGAAATATGGACAGGGCACTTGGGTGACCCAAAACTTTTGAAAAGTTTTGGGCAAAATCCGTTTTTAGGGAAAAGTAGGGAGTTGCCACAGAAGAAAATTTTTTCACTATATATTTTTTATAAGGAAAAAAAACCCAAAGGGGCCCTAATTAGGTCAAATATTTTCTAATCGCAAAACCCCCCCAAAAATGCGCCAGGGGCCCTTTATGACAAAGCTTCTGTTTAAAATTTGGGCAAAAAACCTTTTAAAAATGTAGGGGGAGTTGCGCAAAAGAAGAAATTGTTTTACTATATATTTTTATATAAGGAAAAAAAAAAAGGGCCATAATTAGGTCAAAATTATTATACGCAATTGCCCAAAACCCTGGAAATATGGTGACAGGGACTTCATGACAAAGTTCTGAGAAAGTTTTGGTTCAAAATCCGTTGAGAAATGTAGGAGGAGTTGCGCACAGAAGAATTGTTCACTATATATTTATATAAGGTAAAAAAAAAACAAAGGCCACCATAATAGGTCAAATATTATCTAATCGCAAAACCCCGACAAATGCGCCAGGGCACTTTGATGACAAGCTTCTGTTGAAAGTTCTGGTCAAAATCCGTTGAGAAACTGTAGGAGGAGTTGCGCACAGAAGAAATTTGTTTACGCCCGGCCCGCCCGCCCGCCCATCCGCCCGCCCGCCCATCCGCCCGCTCCGACATACCTCAATTCTTAATAACCAGTTTTGTCCTTTCGGAAAACCTGGTTTAATGAATGACCCCCCGGTGTGCGGCGGCAATTTTGACCCTCAGGGCTTTTATTTGAACTAACTTGGTAGACAACCATTAGAACATGTTTCATGCTAAATATCTTTAGCTCTAGCTTTCTTTGAGTCCTTTAAAAAGAAAATTTTTTTAAGTTTTTATATATGCTATAGAAAATAATCAATGACCCTCCTGGCGGGCAATTTTGACCCAAGGGCTTTATTTTACAAAGTTGATAGGACACTCCACTGAAGATGTTTTCATGCCAAATATCTAAGCCTCTAGCCTCTTTTGGATTTTTTAAAAAAGATATTTAAAGTTTTTTCTTTTCGGTTGCCATGGCAACCAAGGAGTTCTGCATGAATTAAATTCTTTGAACAATTTTAAAGGTGACCACAAGAACATTTCCTGTGAAGTTTGGATGAAATTGCTTTAGTGGTTTATTGACTGAGATGTCATTTGACAGTAAAAGTTTACGGACGGAGGACGACGACGGACGGACGACGGACGGGACGCCGGACGAAAAACGATCACAAAAGAACCGCCCTATGTAAGGGGGCAAAAAAGTAATACAAAAACCCCCTTTTTTTTTTTCTCAAAAATCGGGGGCAGAAAATAATAAATATCCCGAACACAATGTTAAAACACTTAGATATCGAAATAATGAACATCTTTTTCATATGTTTGAACGTGTTTTACATAAATCACATTCAAAATGATCAGCTTTGTGTGAACAGATGATTTTAATTGTTGTCTGAGCTTTGACAGGCTTCATTTAAAATGAAATTAAAACTTTCTAAACACAGACCAGTCAAATATAAAGTGGTTAAAAGTACAAACTGAAATTTAAAGTCATTTGGTCCTAACAGGGGGAGAAGTAATTCATTTATTTCAGCCGCCACGATAACAAAATATATATGTGTTTGTCTGTTTGTATCGTTACAGGAAAATAGAATACTAAAATACCAATGTAGTCTAATCAGGACAAACATAATTAAAAACTGTTTTAACTTTTGTCATAAATAGTGTAAAAAACACACAAAAAATATCAACAGGTTTTATTTTCCAGTTTTAAAGTTTTCGAAAAAGAATCCACTACATTCGAACAAAGGGCTTAACCGCTTTTGGGGGGATGGTTTAAAAAACCAATATAAATGCGAAATCTTGGATTCTGTGTATACTTTATATTCTAATATCAGTAAAAAAGACTGAACGAAAAACAAATGTTTATATTACATTTCTAAATGGAAGTATATCACAAATGTAACTCATTTTGAAAAAAAGTAATAGATTTGTAATGCGAATTTGTTTTTTTTAAAAAATGTCAGTCAATTTAAGTTTCACAAACTGTGTCTGCGAAGTTTTAAAAAAATTAAAAAGAAAGTTTTTTAAAAGAAAAAGAAACCCATACAATGTTTTTTTGCATAAGAAGGGATTTGATACTTGAACATGATTCTTTTTAAATTTTCAAACCACAAAAAAATGTATTTTAACTCATAGATCATCGTAATTTTTATTACTGAAGTAGTGGGGCCCAAAATATTGACTAGAGAAATTGCACAAACATCTGGTTATCATTGCATTTTAATCTAATGTATTTCATTTCAAGTTAAGCAAGTTAAGGAAAATGGAATCCAAAACATTCCATAAAGGTATCTTAACAAAACAAAAAAACATTGCGAAAATGTTTTAAGTCAGAGAATCAGGCGGCGAATTATTTTTTTCAAACAAGCAACATTTTTGAGGTCCATCCAAACAATACACATGTGATATAAAAGTGCAACAATACAAATCTGAAAACAGGAACCTTCAATTGTGAACATTTCTTATTACTGATACAATATGTATCACATATTAAAGGTTATTTGAATCACATCAAGTGTTAATATATGAAAGTAAATTCAAGCACCATTTGTAAAATATCGATTTGAATTAATCTTTAGCAAAAGCCAAACTGAGAATAATCTCAATACCATTAATCTCAGATCTGAGCTGACACTTTGTCTTTGAGAGCATTAGTTAAAACGATGCCTGTGAAAAAGTATTATATTCCGTAGTTCTTAGACAGGAAAGAAAGTAATTGATAGTTAAATGTCATATAGCCACTCAACAATGAACAAAGTTTAAAGATCTAAGATTATGAGTGAACACTTCAAAGTTTGAATACATACCGCAAGACAGATATCTGTTTATGGCTACACAACAAGTTAACATATTGGACACATTTAAACAGAAAATAAGTAGAATTCTAAACCGTTACAAATGCGGCGCGCATCTCCTGATACTTTTTCGAAATTATCTCCAAACGAGATTAAAAAAATTACCCCAGAAAAAAGGGGGGATGAAATCAAAAAATATTGAACTTTTTTTACATGAAAAAAAAGATATTGAAATAATGATTGTAGAAAAAGTTTGTATATTTGCAGTTTTCAAGCATAATTAGCAATGATATGTCTCTTAAAAATATTCTCAGGCTCCTAATCGAGTACAGTTTGAAAGGGACAATGACAACCTACCTTGTTTATAGTCTAGCATATTCAGGAGAATGTAATTCCTTTAAATTATTAATATTTCATTTAAACAACTGTCACTTCTAAATGAAAGACAATACTTAATTTGTCTGAAAAGCGTAGGTTTATATAATGGTCCAATTTGTTGAAATATGCCTATTTTGTCTGCAAAAAGAAAGGAGAGTCTAGAAGGGAAATATAAAAATACTAAAATAAAGACAAAATGTTAATATTATAAAAAACATGCATTTCCCTTACAAAAAATACAAAGTCATATCCATCTCGGTTACAATATCAAGTATAGACAACTCTCATAATTAAAATACAATGTTTTATCTTTATTTAATTAATGTTTTCAATATCAAAACTTCGCAGAAGAAATAAGGAGGACAAAAATACATATAAATTATATGGCTAAAACATGGGAATCCAAATATAATTAAAAATGCTTTTTGCAATGAAATAGGAGTTATTTGCCCTTAGAATTAACACCAATAACATTTTATAACAATTGCTTACAGGTATTTATGTGAAATCAAATAACTAGCGTTATTAAAAAAAATTTGAAACCCAGTTTGTATAGATACAATATATGTTGAGTTTTAATCAAAATATAGTGTTTTTAACTTCAAATTAAATAACTGACATCAAAATATGCTAACATATTTTTAAATAGTTACGCACAAAATCTCTGAGAAAATGGAATTTTACATAAAAAGTTAACCTTTAAAGGCATAGACATAACCAATGTGTCTGACATTATGTTTGCCATACGGCTCTGTATTTGATAAACATTATAGTAGTCTATTTTCCCGAATAATCTCTAAAATAATTAAATATTTATGCTTTATAAAACATTTAAAAATGTCGTGTATTGTTTAAATGATAAATAAAAAACGTATGTAATATATTATATATATTCATATTTTTTATTGGTGACATATTCAAAATTGAAATTTGACAATTGACATTAAAATGTTAAAACAACCCATGGTTGTCATAAAAATAAAAGTTAATGCATTCAGATAAAATGTCAAACTGTGCATAAGATAAAATGTCAGACTGACAGGGTCTGTACCGAGAAAAGCAATACACTGAACAACCTTTAAATTCAATTGAATTTAATTTTTGAAAATTGTGTTTTGTCAGACTTCATGTAAAATGAAATCAAATAGTCTGTATTAAAATGTATTTCAGGAGAAAAAGTACAAATTAAATATAAGTGAACATTTATAGTCATAACAATATCGTGTATCATTACTGTTGTTTAGGATTTACATTTTTCTCAAATCATGTCCAGGATTATGATGAACAATAAAAATATTACACCTCACAAAACGTTGACAAAACGCACACTGAACATTCATGTTTTGCTTTAAAACTTAATTTGTGCAACATTTGATACCAATAATATTTACATAATTGCGACATGTACAAAATCTATTCATAAAGTTATTTAAATATGTTGATTTCATTTGTCTATTTCATGACTTCAGTCATTTCGTCTAAAGCTATATTCAGGCTGTGACTTTCTATATATATAGGTATGTTCAGGATAAGATAAACTGATAAATGTTATTACAATGACGTAACGTACAGTCTATAAATATAAAGAAGTCGCAACAGAAACAACCGGTTATCATAAAAATAAACCGTAATTTCAAATAAAGGGAATTGGCTTTTCGGAATAAAACGCTGAAAGCACACATTTCAATTCGAAAACAATTATTCAAAACTTAAAAAAAAAATCTTTTATCACAATATGATCAATATCCATGTATTGTTTTCAAACATGTATCATTGCTAGGTTTACAGTGAACAAAACAATGTATTTACAAAAAAAGGTTTTCTAAAATGCATACAAGAATTTTAATACAAATTTAACGTTGTTTGCTTTGCTTCAGTTCATACTTCACTCAGTCTCAAGATATACTTGAGAAATACTTGAACTCAACTGACATTCTTTGTCCTTTTACACAAGGTCTACAAAATAAAACCTCTAAAATATTAGGATAGTAAAACAGATTTAAGTCGTTGAATAAAAGAATCCGCACTATACATATTATCTGTAAATGAAATATAAGATAGGTGAATACTTTACTGATAACTTTCTCTTTAACGTGAAACAGGTTTTAATTTGATAAATAAGAAGCAACCTTAAGAGGAAGCTTTTGTGGTCAATCGTTTGTCATGAAGCAAAACAAATGCAACGATAACTTTTGGTAAAAGAATGCTTTGAATGCCATGAAAAGTAGCGTATAGTCCCTTAGACAGTTAAGTCGTTTTAATCAGACATTTTCCCCGAACATATACTTTTTTACAAGAACATATTTTCACGGACAAAAAAGCCAAAAGGTAGACCATTATTTAGAACAAGGGGATGTTGTTTAATGACATTGTGGACAACAACAGATGACGAGCACACTGACATCACAACAGCTCTCCTTTGAGCTAAACTCAAATACCAATATTGGAAGCATAATAAAAGTTGAGAAAAATAGCGACTTTAATGACATAAGAGTAGAGTGACATTTTACATAATAAACTCATTTGCAACATCATAATGATCATTTTACAAATGAGGTAAAACGAGCACGTATAAACTGATATAAATCAAAGTCATCATGTGTTTTTGTTTAATAAATCAAATATGACAAATTGTTTCGTCCATATCATAATGTCTATCAATCCCTTGTGACCTACTTAGAGGCACGCTTTGAGTAATAATCATATAAAACCATTTAACGATGGTGTTAGATATCAAAAATGACTGTTATCACAATAAATAACCCGCAGCTTTTAATGACCGACTTGTTTATTTTTACAAGCCACATGCATAAAATTTATAAAATAGTTTAATGCACTTTTGAAAATTTATGTATTATTTTTTTTCAAAACCATGTTTAATGTGTATGCATTTTATGTACATGTAACAGCACATATTGTTACGTTGTTAAGATAATACAATGTAACTTAATGCGTAATGCGTTGATTGAATACCACCCTTTATTCAAGTTTTCCAGAATCTCAAAATAATAACTTGAATGTAGAACAATACGAGAAAAAAAATTGTCAATATAGTTTTAAATCAACGAGAGCCTTGAAATAATAATTTGGTCACCAGATTTTCTTTTGTAGTATTTTATTTAATAAATCATCATTGTTTTTACCCATTAAATACATTTTTGTTTTGGGGCTTAAAGAAACAAGTTTAAGCAACATATGTTAGATACAATCTAATACATTTAAATAAAGAAAAGAAACAACAGCGACAAAGGTATCTGGCTAACACCATTTAATACGATAGCAGAATGAAAAGATGTAACATTTTCGTACATCATTCTATCTCGAACAAAAACAAAAATGAATTAAGAAATTAGAATACTTATTACAACGTTGTATATACAAAACTACTTAAAATTATGTTAAGTCTTAAAAATTTGACTTTTACTGAACTTATTTTTAGTGTTTGTATAAATCTCTTCAGCTAAAGATTTAAAATGTTATTATTGTTGATACTATATATTTATAAAATGCTCGATTTCACTAAATAAGTATGCTTGTATATGCAACTGAGGGACAAATTAAGAACATGGGAAATTCAATGCGTAAATTTCGTTAAAACATTTACAGACATAAAGTATCTACATCAAACACAATTTGTCACTTATCTTAAAACGACTTAAAATCATTACATTAATTACGACTATAATGGTTATCAAATTCAATATTTAAAGTGTTCAAATATATTGTGAAGACAGCAACTGTGAGTGTTTTTCTTAATATATCCTACATTATAAGATCATGGGAAATTACATTCATTTTGAATGCTTGTGTTAAACTGAAATGATCAGTTTCATGTAAATGTTTCTTTTTGGTTGATAGGTGTTACAGACAAAACTTAATACCTGTTTTAGAAATTGAATTCCATATGTTGAAGACAAGAGCGATCAGTGATCACATGTGTCGCCTCATGATGGCCATTTTTATGTTGGGACAAGTTTTTTGACAGACGGACAGACAGATGGACAGTGCACAACTAAACTTGGTACTGATCATTCCTGTAAAGTTTGGATGAAATTGCATCAGTAGTTTATGAGGAGTAATCCGGACAAGCTTTTGTGTATCTGTCAACACACAGAAAAAAACACCTTTTTATCAAAGGGCAATAACTCGGCCAAAAATCATTCAACCAGAAAACCCGTGCAATATGCGCAACGACTTGAGCTACAGATCAATCCTGTAAAGTTTCATTGAAATTGCATTAGTGGTATAAGAGAAGTAGTCCGGACAAACTTTAAAAATAAAAATTATTAAAGGGCCATAACTCTGACAAAAATCATTGAACCGGAAAATGCTGACAATATGCACAACTAGACTTGGTACTGATCATTCCTGTAAAGTTTGGATGAAATTGCACCAGTAGTTTATGAGGAGTAGTCCGGACAAGTTTTGTGACGGACAGACGGACAGACAGACGGACAGACAGACGACGGAGAAGTGATCCCTAAATGTCGCCACTACTCCGTAGAGGCGACACAAAAAATGGCTAAAGAACATAGGTGTTCAAGTAAATATAATCATTGCATAGGATGTTATAGCAATTTCTCATTTTGCTTTAATTTGAAACAAAGCGGTATTTATGTCAAGCCCTCTAATATTTAACATTAAGTATCTAAATAATTTAATTAAAATGCTAGTTAAATTGTTTTAATCCAGGTGATAAAAAAATAAAAATAAAAAACAATACGAATGTTAAAACTAAATCACTCTAACGTTAACGCAACCATGATAACCTGCCATAAGCAATGCTGCACAATGCTGAAGTAAGTTTATGACTCTAGAAAATTTAGGATTTAGTTTGTTTAACATGCTTATTTGAGACACAAAAATCGTTTCAATAAAATAAAAACAAAAACAAACAAAGAAACTATTTGTTTTTTAAAACACAAAACTGTTAGTTGCCTGTTTACTTGTTGTTATCAAAAGGAAGAATGTTGTCCTTGGCAGAGACATATAAAGATAAAAGTCGGAAAAAAGATGTCTCTAACGATTAGTAACATTATGATATAGGATTTTTATTTTGATTGCTTGTGGTATCGCTCAAATTCGAAATTGGATGATAACTAAATCACTTTAAATCAGCAAATCCTTTATTAGTGTTCGTATCTTTAATGTGTTATCTTTAAGCGTCGGAATCGTCTTAATTTGAACAGAATATGGAGTTAATCAAATACAAAAAATTTCTTATGTTTGTGCACTTTTTGTTAAGACGGACAAGAGCACCGCATTCTCTTCTACTAAGAGTAATAACACATTTTAACAAAAAGTCAAAGGTAACAAGAGCCATCGCCTAGCGAGGGTCACGCTCTACTTTTCTTCTTTCTAATGTCAAACGCGTCATCGGAGGATGAATATTGTAGAAAAAAATACCTGTAGAAAACAATATTTTATTGTACAAAATATAACTCAGATTTAATATTTGACATTGACGGTCAATGTCATTTAAAGTGTAAGGCAACATTTGAATTGATCGATGTGTCAAGTTTTTGCCATAAGTGTTTTTCTAAGTTTGTCTAAGTTTGAATCAAATTTGAAAAAGAATCATAACCGTAAAGAAATAAACCTTACATACTTGGTGTAATGACGTCATTCAAGTAATGGAGATACCTTCGCATGTACAAACATTTTAAGAAAGATCGTTTAAGAAGCATGAACAAAACGTAAATGACTCGAAAGCATTAATAAATGAGTCAGATGCAAATAATTATAAAAAAGGACTTAGTAAACAGGATAATTAACAGAAACAACAGCTTGCAGTCGGGAGACAGGCATCTCAATTTTCAATACCAATTGAATATTCAAGAGTCGAAAACAAGCGGTGTGACTTACAATGCAGAAAAAATAAGACTAGTTTCATAGAATTATATATTTAAGAGTATATCGTGCAAAAAGATGTAATACAAATTACTCTCTTCATTACATCATAGATTCATTCATACAATACATCAAATTTGACAAAGTATTTTTGATCTACATCATAAGGGTAAAGAGTCCCAAGGGAACTTATAAACAGCTTTTCAGGAAGTATCACATCAAACTGATGGAGTGAACTTTCATACAATTCAACATTTTATACAATGATTATTGCAAAACGGTAAGTGCATTAAGCAAGTTGACATTGATATGAATATAAATGATACCGTTTATAACACATATTCGAATCAGAGAGGAGGACTAGTCATGCCTATTTCCTTTGCATGTAAGCACATGTTATGATTCTTATGAAAGCATTAAATGACATTTCATTATTTATGTAGGGTACTTAAAACAATAATAACCCTACTATGCCCACATTTATGGAACAGACATTTTCTGTAATTCAGTATACATAAATGCATGCGAACTTGGCAAAACTGCATGTCTTTTTATGGCATGTTTTTGATACCAACAAAGTGAGCAACCCTCTATAAATCCTTTTAAAACGATTGCAAATAAATATTTTAAGATCCGTTGTCTGGTCTTGAAAGTTACATTACTTTGGCGGCTTGTGAACAAAAACAAATGTGTCACTGCCGATTTTACGTATAGAGATGAAAGATAAATACAGGGACAACAGCCGCGACAAACATAAATTCAATTAAATCCAGACAAGTTTCGTTGGAGATGCATTTCCCATTCAATTACAACATTTTACTGTGCGTGAATCGAACGTTACAACAATAAAACGAATAATAAAGTTCATGCTTAAAGTTTAACAACGAAACGAACACGTATTCAAAAGAAAAAGTGTTTGTCAAAGGATTATACACCTTTTATCAAGATTTTCTTAATTATATCGAAAAAAAATTTACTTTAACGAGAAAATTTCTGTCATGTAAAACACCAGAATAAAATTTCATTCAGTGTCAACATCAAACTTTCAAATAAAATGACATTTAGATAGTAAATAATTATTTTCTATCACGAATTGTCCTACATTATTTGCAAATGTACCAGTTGAAAACATGTTCATATCATACGTTAAATATAAATGAGCACGATCATTCTGTCACTAGTGCAATTTTATTCCAGACGACATGGATGCATTAAGAAGCAATAATGTTTACCTCGCGTGCAGATCGCGTTCATAAACGCTTGATGTGCAAAGAACTAGACGAATATGCCGACAGAATGTCGTTCAGTTTCTAAAACGTATATTCAAGACACTTCAAATGTTTCTTTATAAAACGTACTTATTTTGCGGAAACGTAAGCGCTTTAATGATTGTTCTTTTCACGATAAATATCATGTGTGTAAATCAAAGCGCCAGTATCATCGTCAAGTTGCTGTAGAAGAAAGGTTAAGTATGTGTTAAAATGAAAAGTCAAACCTTAATCATCAAAATTGAAAATTACTTGACATATGAAACAAACATACCAACCAACAGTAATATATTTGTATTGCCATTTTAATACTTAATTACCAACAAAATTTGATGACATTATAATGTGCTAATTTTTAATTTGTAAAGAAACATTAACATGTAATTTACTGACTCCGCTCCATGAAAGTATCAAATGTGAATATTGTGTAGAATGAAATAAAAAAAACCCACCTGATTAGTAAAGAAACACTTGCATATTTGACAGATATGTATACATATTTGAATCAGTTATGATACGACCTTGGTACTAAAAACATATCCCAACTGATTCTTGTTTCTCATATGATGGACTAAAATAATAAAACGCAATGTAAACCATGGTTTAAAAACGCCTACATTCTGTAAATGTCATACAAAATGCGACACACATTGTTTATATATAAGTCTAAACAAAATCTACAGTTTTACCGAAACCTTAATGTCAGGTTAACGTAAGATAAAAACAAGTTTAAAACAAATGCTTATACATTATATATGACCAGTATGCATGTATTTTGTTATTATTCGTCTACCTTGAACCACACTATTCAATTGCCTTAACAATGGCCAACTGTTGTCTTTTAATTGTGTATTTGTTCTATTGATGAACACGAATTAATGTGTTTTTAATATAATTAACAATGTCCATATAAATATAGTTGACCATGTGTTGCAGACAGTGTAATTGTATTCTTCTTTAAGCTTCTCTTTTGTTTTGTCAATACATTTCGCATTTATATGCCTTTTTTAAGATATTCAATGTATCGAGTCAATGACTGGTGAATTTGTATTTTGTTAATGTGGATTGGTCTACAATGGGCACATTTTCAGAAGTATTTTAAAAATTGATAAAACCAATAAAAATGTATTATTTGGATACTCTCACACTCCCATAATAGACCAATACACTTTAAAATAAATAACAGTTTCAGTCGTTTATTTTATCTAATATCATGTGTGGGTCGTCGAAATAAAACCTGATTTTAACTGATATGCAATTTTATCACATACTGTGCAGCTTTAACGACTCTGTAAAAACGATATTGCACGGCCGTGCATATGTTTTGAAGTGAACTCATTTGCGTTATACAAACATTGCATAAAGACGCAATAGATGTTAGCGTTACAGTATGGGCACGTCAAAAAAGGATTGTTTTCAGTGTAAGCAGTTCAAATGTTGGCTATGTGATAAATAGAATATTATATTCGTGTAGATTCATAACTGAAATTATTGAACTCGTTGAATAGAATGATAGTATTCAATTTGTTCAATAAATTCAGTTATGAATCTACACTCATTTAAATCGTCTCTATACAATGTATAAGTACATTATGTATTGTACATTTTACATTATCTATACATTAAGCGGTTTTTCTCAAGCAACACAGACTATGTTATCAATTATGAAAACTTGATAAAACATGATAAAAGGGGTTTAATGTTGAACATTATACAATAATATCTCACACTAAGTACATTATCTGCGGTTAACGTCTTTACTTTATGCTTCTTACACTATTATATCAATTATAATAATGTAGTCTAATGTTCAGTGCAAAATTTAGTTGTTTTAAAAAATCTACAAGTAACTAATTAAATTATTTTTATAAAACCATTCGATAAATCTTTATTTGATGATTACTGATGACAGCCATCAAATATTTTATAAGCTTTTTTTTATCAGATATAATACAAACCACGTTATAATAAGATAAAGAGGGAAATGAGAAAAAACATTGTTGTTTTCTTTTAGAATCGTGCAAGGAAATATTGTAAAATAATTACCAATAGGTACACAAATCTTTCAGAGTGAGGGTTTGGATAGTATACTTTGGAAAATAAAAAGAAATCTGAAGTACCTATGGCATAAATTCAATTTGATCTACACAAACTTTAGTTATCTCCTAATGTTACAAATATACTAACAGTACAAATATAGTGCAGTGCTTTGTACATGCATGCTTAATGGACATGTTATGTCATATTAGTTGTACAATAAGTGTGAGTTTAATACTGAATTTATTGAACGAGGAGTTGAATAAACTTATATTATGCGAGTCTTTGGCGAGCATAATACTATTTTATTCGACGAGATTAATAAACTCAGTAATGAACTTACACGAATTTGATATTCTATTTATTACATACCAAAAAAGGACCGTTTGAAGTAGAAAATGAAACCATTTTTCATTGACGCGCCAATAGTATATGTATAATGCTAACATTTATCGCGTCTTGACGCTATGTTTATATATTGCAAATGACGTCACGTCAAAATATATGCACGGTCATGCAATACCGTTTTTACGAAGTCGCAAAAGCGGGACGGGTATGTGATAAATCTTTTTATTGGTTATCATCAACACAATGTTCATATCACCGAACTAAATAAAATGCCATGGTAAAGAAGCAATAAAAAAGACGTAGAAACGAGTATCTAAAGAATATATAATACTCTTAAGGACACTGTTAAGTGGATTATATACGTATCCCCTCACTAAAACGTTCAATTTATCGCAAGTACATTATAAGATCAAAGCAATTAAATACTTCATAGTATAACAAATGTGATTGTAGATTATTATTTATCTTGCTTATATGATGAAAATATAATTGCATCTATTGAATGACTACTAAGAATATTAATATAAGCAGTAGCACAATTATTTGGCACTTTCACTTATGTTTTAATGCACCCTTGACAGGCAATATTTTATCTACAGTTATAGTAGTTATTCATAAAATTTCCCGAATCACATTTATATATGTCAGAAAGTATAATGCGTCTTAATTAATTACCGCTTTAAAAGCAAGTAGCTAAGTTGCACGTGTGATACTTACAGCACTTGCAAACAGTACAATTAACAAGGCTTTTAAACAATATTCTACACTTTTAAGTATTCCAATAAAAAACAATAACGAGAGGCACTTGGCTATACTTTTTCAATAATTAATGTAATATACTAAAACAAATTTCGGGGAGTATGATGCTTTTTCGCAATTTTAATTGATATCTTATCAAAATTCAAAGTAGCAGAGAGATGAAACTATAGGAACTCATCATGTGCAAATAAAAGCAATATAAGCAAATAAAAATACAAAACAAAAGACAATCACCTGTATTGTTGGCAGAAATTAAATAAACTCAATAACAGAATGAAATAATAACAAAGAAGAGTTTTCAGTTATACTTAGTATGATAAACAGGATATACGGCTTCAGTTTATATAATTATTATTGTAAAGTGAGAATATAAAAATCAATTTGGCATGAAAATGGCATCATGATCTCTGTGTAATGGCTGCACCAATAGACACAATTTCTCCAAAGTAATTGCATTTTACAAAAGCTTGAACATATACTAGCAATCCGAAATAAGTTTGCAAATCTGGACAAAAGGGTGATCTCTCGAATGCAACAACAACATAACATGAAAATTGCAGACTCGGTTTGATTTTGTACATGAGAGATAAAGGAAATGTGCAACATTCATCACGCCCCTTAGCACCGGATTGAGCGGTACTAAATTTTCAACACTTAAAGTGCTGGAAACAATGATTCCAAAAGGAATAGAAAACATATAACAAATCGAAACCAACAACAAATTTCCTTTCATCTCATTCGTTTTACATGTATCACTATAAAATATTTTATCGAGTAATTGATGTCTTTAATATCAACTTAAAAGAAATAAGTGAGTACTAGCAGGTTTTTGAATTCGTTTCCAGACTAATCAATACTTATTAAAAAAATAAAAAATTATTGATATATTCATTATGTTTTTTTTTCTTATACATTTTGGTAAAAAAAGATTTATCTAACTATTATAATCTCTTTTAAGTATCGAATATTATCAATGGTAAACGATTGAAGTCATTAAATTATAAGCATTTTTCATAATAATGAACCATGTTTTATATCTTCCCTGATTTTTCCCTGGCCTTCTGGATATGGTTAATGTTATTAAAACTCACGACCATAATCGCAGGTGGCTGTATTATGGCAAATCATAATTATTATTTCTTTAATTTGTTTAGTTTACAGCAGAAAGTGACCCTTGACTTTACCACGCCTGTAAATAATATATTTATCAAAGGGGCAGCAATGTAGCCACATTAGCTTTATAACAAGAGTGTGTAAAACCAAACGTCCTTCAACTACCCTTCCCCAGTTCCCCTTACACATGAACAAAAGATAAATATTGTTCAGCTATTGAATTGCTTGAAAAATCCATCTCATGTCAATAAATTATTACAAATGGCCAGTGTATTATAATCTCCAAACTATCACAACCAGAGGTGATATAATATACGATAGATTAAATATTGTAACTGGCAAAGGGTTTATACATTTTATGCAAAGACTGTAAATGTTAAATTCCACCTTTAATATTCTGAAACCTACCACCTATTCAAACAATTACTTATATATTTAACAGTTTGGATACTTTATAACAATGCTTACAATATGTTTAAAATATACACATGAAATTAAACTATTTCACACAAAAAAACTTTTACAAATACGAAAACAAACGTCTTTTTCTAAAATTCCTTTCCTTAAGAAATTTAATTTTTTACAAGCAAATTATAATTACGACACTGCAAATGTACTCTACATGTTTCATGTATCAACAAAAAAAGTAAATTATTTATAATTCTTGATTAAGTCTATTACTTCCAATGGCTAATCAAATGTTTAAATAAAAGTGTTACTTCTTAAAGATGAAAAGGATATACTCAGAAAATAAATACAGGAGGTCAATGACATATTGTGCAGCCGGAGAAAAGAAGATTTTCCGCTCTATCTTTATATACTTTAACCAATTATTATGTAGTGATTGTAAAACGTATAACACAGCACGAAACTTTGTCATTTAAGTTATGTAGATTAAACTAGTGAATAGCATGTCAGCATTTCTTATAAATGACAGTCGTGTCTTGAAATGAATAGCTAAATCATTAGCTTCCACTACCTTTCGTTTCATTAAGCCTCAATATTGAAATAGTATAATAAAGCATTAGATTTATTTTACGTGAAATTATAATATTTTGGGAACTAAGACAGAAGCAAATATTATTCAGTATGCAATTGAAGACAAAAACAAATCATACTTTCTTAAAGGCCCATTTTGCCTCAGAGATGCTTTAATGTTGGTTTCTCAAAAGCATTTTTCGTTGGTGTAATTTTACAGTTTCAAAACAGTTGCTCATTGACAATTTGTTTCTTCGGATGCTATATGGCAATTAGTACAATTAAGGTGATTGACGTGATATGACATTTGCAATAGATATAGCTACTTTTCCCAGGTATCAAATATCTAAAACGCTCTAAAACATAATTTAAAGGTTTAACACTTATGTAAGTATCAAAATACCGTTGCCGTGGGAAATTTAACAAATTGTTTTTTTTTTGTTAGAAAAAAATGTTTGAAGTATTTCTTAACAAAATAACTTGATATTATACAGTTCATTTTTAACGGGCAAGATTATTTTGCCAGTTTACATGTCGGCTATATGGAGAACGCCATGTTTGTTCTGGAAATCGTGAACATTGCATACTCAGTATTGGTTTCCCTGGGTTAGAATTAGAAAATTATGAAAGCTCGCCGTTGATTGGCTGTTGGTCATGCTCAGATCTAAAAGCGGGGTGTTATTTAGAGCTGATTTTAATCAGATTGACGCATAATGTGCACTTCATTGATCAATTTAACACAATAAAAATGGCCTTCTATCAGTCTGTCGTTGAACTTACTAAAACGCTTTTTAGTCCATAAACAACTGAAGTTGCATGTCATAAATATGATATGAAGTCAAATTGCAAATAATTAGCACGGTATGAACACATACTATAATATTAAAAAATACCACAAAAACTGAACAAAACTGTGCTGTTTGTAGGTTTGCTAGCATGCATTCATAATTGAAATGCAGCATATGTACATCAAACTTTGGCTTAAGCCCCACATATGTTTGTGCAATGCCTTGTCAGTCCCTTTAATTATAGAATGTTTTTTTTCTTTGATAAATTACATCATTTTTTTCTTTCCTACTCATACCTCAACTTGTGACTTTAACGATCGGCTACTTCTTTTTATCAAAACATGTTACCGGCAATTTTAATAAAATTGCATCATGGGTGGTCCATAGTGACAAAAAGCAATTCTGAAACATCTGGTTGACAAAGTCAATTGATATCCATCTTAATGCAAGCACACAACATGTCTTAATGTGTTAATAAAGCAAGAATTCAGATCTAAAGTTAAACTACATTGTGTATTTCTACTTTTTCGGTTATCCCGATAAATCTCAAGACGCACTTCTTGCAGCGAATTGTCCATTAACCATATAAGTTATATTCTGATTAAAATTGTTTAAAAGTTTATTGTCTTTTTTGTTGTTGTTGTTTTCTTTTGGGTTGGGCGTTTACTCGTGTTAATGAATACTCTAGAACACTCTATAGTTTATACTGAAGTTTCATTATTCTTCTTAAAACTGAAAATAATATACCCTGTGGCGTTCCAGTTGACCAACATTTCTGGGATGGAATTTGATTTTAGCAATAAAATAATTGTTTTTGTTCTTAAAGACCCAGTAATTCACACCTTTTATAATAATAACTGCTGCCTAGAAAGCAACGTACTCGTCTATTCTTAAATAATGGATAAACTGTCTTTAGGAAAACCAAGTATGACAAGAGCTGTCAGTAGGACAGCACGCTCGACTATTCTAAGTGCTTGATAGTAAAAGAGCCTTGATAATGTTAATTTTTTTAAGTTCACAAAAGAGCTAATTTTTTTTATAAATTCATGTTATAGGCCTTAGAGAGAGTCTAATTATACAGTATTGGCTTGACTATTCGGAAGGTAATGTCACAAGGGTGTTTTATTGTGTATAATAATACTAATTACCTATATATACATAAATTTGACAGAAAAGGTACAAAGGCTTGTTATTAAGATGTTTTATCAAGTAAATCACTGCTTTATTATTATGAATGCATAAAATTGTCCCAAAAAAGGCACAAACCCTTCAGTAGTTATTGAGATAACAGCTTACAAGCAAAACTTTACCATGAATTTCTAAGTTGAAAAAGGGGAGAAAAATCAGCCTAAATGCAAGATAGAATTATGGATCTTTGTCAGTGACCTACAATTATGACCCTAAATGCATATGTGAAGTTTTAAATAAATATCTTTAATAGTTATTGAGATATGTAAAACTTGCATGTAAACATTAACCAAGAGACTAAGTAGAAAAGGGGATATGAATCAGCCTTAATGCAAGATAGAGTTATGGAACTTGGTCAGTGACATACAATTATGACCCTCCAATTATGACCCTAAGTACATGTGTAAAGTTTCAAGTAAATATCTTTGAAGACCTTTAACCTTTAACCAAAATTTCTAAGTTTCAAAGGGGCAAATAATTCTGCAAATATTGCAGGCAGAGTTATGCAATTTTGCAAACTGATGAACATTGTTACTATAAAAAAGTATTTTAAATTTCAATTGAATATCTCAAGCAATAATTGAGATATTTGACTTTACAAAAAAACTTTAACCAAAATTTCTAAGTTCCAAAGGGGCATAATTCTGTCAATATTGTAGGCAGAGTTATCCAACTTGTCAATCTGATGTACTTTGTCACTATAAATAAGTATTGTAAGTTTCAATTGAATATCTCAAGTAATAATTGAGATATTTGACTTTACAAAAAACTTTAACCAACGCAGACGCCGACGCGGACGCTGACGCCGACGCCGACGCCGACGCCGGGGCGACTACAATAGCTCTCATATTCTTCGAATAGTCGAGCTAAAAATGAAAACTAGAAATGTGTCCATAGGACACGGATGCCCCCACACGCCACTGTTCTGTCAATCTTATGACTCTAGGTCAAATATTTTTTGGACTACATGTGCCACAAGTTGAAAACTAAAAATCAACAAAGGGCCATAATTCTGTAAAATTTGGTCGCAGCGAAAATTCCTTCCTTTACTACCATCTACACATTAAGGTTGTTCATCCCTGGAAGTTTAAGCAAAATCTGCCATCCGGTTTAAGAGGAGTTGCGTTCACAAAATTTCTACATAGTATCTAGTGAAAAAATCAACAAAGGGCCATAATTCTGTTAAATTTGGTCGCAGCGAAAATTCCTTCCTTTACTACCATCTACACATTAAGGTTGTTCATTCCTGTAAGTTTAAGCAAAATCTGCCATCCGGTTATAGAGGAGTTGCGTTCACAAGATTTCGGGACGTACGGACGGACTGACGGACGGACGGACTGACGGACGGACGGACAAGTGCAACGCTATATGCTCCCACATTGTGGGGGCATAATAATTATGTCAAAGATTGTAAAAGAGTTGCGTGTTTCAGTAGCAGTCACTGAAAAGTATTTCAATAAAGTAAGTTCATTCCAATGTTCATGTAATATTGCAAGGTCGAGCTTATAAACAATTACATAAAACAATCGCCAATGAAAAAGTTCATAGGTTCATGATTTTAAGAATAATGTCCATTAATCAGAAAATCCAATATAACGCCTTTTAAGCAATAAAAACATCTCAGTGAAACAAATAATCCCCGTTTTATCACTTTTTACATCAAGTTTTTACGACAAATCAATTTAATCCAATCAAACCCTGACAGAGTATAATTATTTAATCATTCTTTATTTAGCTTAGAAATAGTAAGTAAGGGTAACATTTTTCTGTTAGAAGTTGGGATGTACATTGTTACCTTCATTTTACGATAAAAATAAACTTTTGAAGCATCTTTCTTTGCTTGCTAATCAATTTATTGGACGATTTTTTTATACAATATCTTGATCGTAGAAAGAATTCAATTTTAAATCATAACAATGCCGAGTTATGTCGAATTATGTTTTAAATAAGTTTAAGCTCTGAATAATCAAAAATACAAATGCTTTGTAAAGTTGTAAAGGACAAAATTTTTACATGACAAGTGTCAAATAATTGATTAATATAATATATGTACATAATCAAAATTAAGCTGCTGTTTATAGGACAAATGAACAAAATTTATATATACACCAAGTTGAACTAACCGAATAAATTTTCTAAAATAATGCTAGCTGTTCGTTTTTTAATAAAAGAAAACAAGTATTAGCAACAAAGTCAAGAGCTTTACAAACAGAGTTGATAGAATCGATACAATAGAACAGAACTTCCTATTAGATTCATACAATTAAAATTTAAAAAAATATATAATGATTTTGCAATGAGTTTTGCTTCTTACGTTTTTAAGGCCGAACCTGTTTCAATAAGACCTTAACAAACTACAAAATGGATTATTAATAAGAGCATCCCAGCTTGTTTTGAAAAATTAAAAAAGTGTTCCTCATTTCAAGATGACTTTATGATTTGAACTTTCATATCATAGTCGTCTACAAGTTTAAATTTTGATTTGTTCTACTTCATTTAAGAAGGAACTAGTTTTTATATTTATTTCTTTTTGTCACAAAAATATGTTTTATTTGATCACTAACAAGACTCATGTCACATATTTCGTATTGACTGAAGTTTGCCGTCACAGACAATAATGATTACCTCCAGTACAGAGAGCGTGACAAAAACACTGAAACTCAAAAAAGAAATAAATGTTTGGCTTCAACCCTAACTGTTATGACTTAAGGTGACACGCTATACCGAAAATACATGAACACATATTTTATTCCAAAAGCCATTCAGGTTCGCGGGTAAGAGTTTATTGAATTTACTTAGATATGAGCATGCGAGATGTCATATTATCCCGCCCGCTAATAAGCACATTTCGGCTTAGTATGCCGAGGTATTTCGCGATTATTTTCATTTTTTTTAGTGAAATACAACGCTTATTTATCGTTTTCTTTGCAATATCAACAATGTCACAATATCTTTGGCAAGTATTTTTGTATTTTACATTCTTCACCTGCCATAAATACGTGAAGACACTTAATAATTGTTTCAAGGACTATGATTTAACTGCAGGGTTTTGGATGAGCAAACAGAATATTGCTTAACAAACAATGTATGCATAGATCCCTGAAGCAAAAAGAATTTCACCACAACATATTTTAACAAAAGAGCACATGTAAATATTTGTGGTTAAATCAATTGTTATTCAAATAAAAGGTCAGAGTAGGGATGTATCAATGAGTACAAATTAGAAAAATATGAATGCTTACCTGTATAAGTGATAAAACATCTAACTGTACACACTTACCTGAAAAGATACAAAAAGCACAATGTATATATTTATGTCAAATGTTAAAAAGGAGAGGCTAGTAGTAAATGTTTTAATCTTATGTCAAAATGGAAAAAAAGAAACTGAAAATTATTATCAAAAATACTGTGTAAGTATTATTTAAGACTATATAAAAACACTTCATACATATAAAAAAATCTAGTCCGTCGAACCATTAAGGCATATATGAATTCATGCAATTATAAAAATTCTTACAAAAACACATATTTTAGCCTCCAATAAATAAATAATACTATTTGTTAATAACTAAGTATTTACATTGTCATACTGAATATATAGACACATGTTCAATTTCATTTGAATAGTTGTTTTAGTTTCTAGCAGCAATGTTTTTAATTATAGAAATAATGAAAATGTACAGTTAAAGTTGGGTGCCTACAATTATACGAATATGTATCTGCAGTTGAGGCATATTTTGTGTGTACTTTGTAAATTCTTATATTCATTATTAGATAATCTAATATTCTCAGCATGTTGCTTTTACAATAAGTTAGTACTATATTTATTATTTAGAATAAGATTAATTATACTAAGATTCTCAAGAGAATGCAATGTACGGTTCAAAATTTGCTTACTGATTTAAAATTGAATTGAAAATAGAATAATAAAACTGGATAGCTCGTTTACATGCCTTGATAACTATATAATTGTAAACACTTAAAAAGAATTTACACCAATAACATTGTGTAACATTTGCTTACATAAATTTATGTGAAATTTAAAAATTAGTCAATCATAATATTTGAAATCCAGTTTGTGTAGATGCAAATTTATGTTGAGTTTTAATTAAAATATAGTGTTTTTAAACATCAAAGTATGCTCCAATATTTTCAAATAGATACCACATAATATCTGACAAAATGTAAAAGGTAACCTTTCAAGACATAGACATAACCAATGTTTCTGACATTATGTTTGCCATACGGCTCTGTATTTGATAAAAAATTATAGTACTTTCGTTTCTAGTATAATCTCTAAAATACATTGAAATACTTATGCTTTATTAAACATTTAAAAATGTCGTTTACTGGTTTTGTGTTTAATAAAAGATGTATGTAATATATTCATATTTTAATTAATGACATTTTCAAAATTGAAATTTAAAAGTTGACATTAAAATGTTATAACAAACCATGGTTGTCCTTGTAATAAGAATATAAGTTAAAGGCAATTAAATAAAATGTCAGACTGACAGAGTGTTAAATGTCTGTACCGAAAAAGGCAATACACTGAACAACCTTACTATTTAATTAAATTAAATTTTTGAAAATTGTACTTTTGACAGACTTCCTTTTTAGTGAAACTAAATTGTCTATATCAAAACGCACTTTAGAAGAAAAATTACAAAATATCTATAAATATACACTTATAGTCATTAGTTCGTTTTAAGTCGTTGCAAAATCGTGTATAATTACTGTTGCTTAAAAAGAACTTTTTTTTTCAAATTATGTCTAGAATTATGATGAACAATAAATATGCAGACTCCACAATGTTAACAAAACGGACACTGAACATTCATGTTTTGCTCTAAAACCTTATTTGTGCAAAGCTTTGATACATAAAATGTTTACAAAATTGCAACATGTACAAAATCTATTCAAACGGTTATTAAAATATATTGTTTTCATTTGTCTATTTTATGAATTTAGTGATTTGTCTTAAGCTATATTCAGGCTGTGACTTTATATCTTCAAAGATAAACTGATAAATGCTATTACTAAGACGTAACGTTTAGTCTATAACAAGCGCTGTCACGAAAGTAACGAATACCCCCGAAAAGTTTTCCTTTTTAGCATGCAGGTTATTCGAAATGAAAAGAGAATAAAAGTAACTAACCGCTTTATATTGTTCGTGTGGAATGAAGTGCTAATACATCAAACTTAGTTGTATGTCTATGTTGTTTCATACTGTTTTGGTGACACTTTTGCTTGTGTCCCTTGTTGTTTTCTCATCTACGGTAAGTATCTTCCCCATTGCCTCTAGTTTTTATTTCTTTGATTAACCCCCCCCCCTTCCCCCGGTCTCCTGTCCCCTTCCCCTCTGTGGGCCTATTATGATTTTCTTTGCATTCCTAATCAGTTACAAATTATTTATCATTTAATGATTAACGTGTCTTTGCCCTGTCCTTTTTATGTTTGGGGTCCGCCTGGGCTCCTTGCCATTGGTTCTTGTTGCTTGGTCATATGGGGGTTGCGTTCATTGAACGCCGCCTTTCCTTGTTGATCTTGTTTATCATATTTTAGCACCTTGGCACAAGGATCTTGGATGCGACACATTATCTTGATGTGGATAACATTTATGCCAACTTATTTTAAAATCCTTCAATGCATGACAATGTTAAAGCTTGGATACTAATGTGTACCTTCAAACTGTTTTTAAAAAAAACCTTCAAACTACTAGTACCTTCCCTTGAGTAAAACAGGTAAAATCAACAGGGCCAAAAGTTTTTTTTAAAACCCAAATTAATTTTCCGGACACAAATTTTTAAACCATAATCCTATAACTTTTTAAGGGGAACCCCAAAAAAAAATGTTTTTACTTTAAAAAGGGAACGGGGTTTTTGCACACAACACAACGTTGTCACCCGAAAGACATTTGTGTTAAGTTATTTCAAAATCCCTCAAAGCAGGACACAGTTACAGTATGGACATGATTGTTGTGTAAGTGAGGACGCACGGACGGACAGACGGACTTGAGCCTTAGCCACGACACATCGTCTTGATGTAGTACACATTTGACCTTGATGGTAGGGACAGGGGTCTTGGACTCGACATGTCGTCTTGATGTGATAGACATTTATGCCTAATTATTCTCAAATCATTCAATGTATGACAAAGTTACAGTGCGCACACACATGTGTGTACCAATGTGCTGTCATAAGGTGAAACTTTAAAATGGTAGTGTGACCTTGACCTTCGAGGTACGGACGTAATTCTTGAACGCGACACATGGTCTTGATGTGGTAGACATTTATGCCTAGTTATTTTAAAATCCTTCGATGCATGACAAAGATACAGTCCGGACACGAATTATGTGTACCTATTAACTCTTATTGTGATAATGTGAAACTTCAAAATGTAAGTGTGACTTTGACCTTTGATGTAGGGACGTCGTTCTTGGACGCGACACATTGTCTTGATCACAAAGTTACAGTCCGGACACAATGGAGAGGGAATGCAGAGACGGACAGACAGACAGACAGACGGACGGTGCTGCGATTTTAATATCCTTCGTGGGCATAAAAATAAATAGAGAGAAATAAAGCATTCCATTACCAGCAGTTATCGTTGCATTTGTTTTGACCACAAAAGCTTCCTCTTAAGGTTGCTTCTTATTTATCAAATTCAAAGATGTTTCACATCAGAAAGAAAAAAAGCAGCAAAGAATTCGGCCGTTTTATTTTTCATTTACAGAGAAAATATGTATAGTGCAACGACTTAAAATCTTTTTAATACCATTACATTTTTGAGGTTTTATTTTATAAAGCTTGTGTAAAAACACGCAGACTGTCAATTGAGTTCAATTATTTTCCAAGTATATCTTGAGACTGAGTGAAGTATGAAATGAAGCGAAGCAAACAACGTTAAATTTGTATAAAAGGTCTTATATTCATATTCGAACATTTTTAAATACATTGTTTGGTTTATGGAAAACCTAGCAATGATGCATGTTTGTAAAAATATATAGGTATTGTGATATAAAAACTTAATATTTCAAGTTTTGTACAATTGTGCTCGAATTGCAATGTGTGTGGTGCATTTGCTGTCAGCGTTTTTTTTCTCGAGGAATTGCTTTTATTTGATATTACGTTTCATTTTTATGATAACCGGATGTTTCTTGTGTGACATTTTCAATTTTGTCTTGTTGGGCTTTCTTTAGGTTTGAATGCCAATAGTCCCTAAGACAGTTAAGTCAAACAAGACACGTCGCTTTTATCAGACATTTTCCCCGAAAAAATACTTTTTTACAAGAATATATTTTCACGGACAAAAAAAAACCCAAAAAGACCATTATTTAGAACAAACGGATGTTGTTAAATGACATTGTTGTCAACAACAGATGATGAGCACACTGCCACCACAACAGCTCTCCTTTGAGCTAAACTCAAATACCAATAAAAGTTGAGAAAATAGCGACTTTAATAACATAAGAGTAGTGTGACATTTTACATAATGAACCCATTTACAACATCATAATGATCCTTTTACAAATGAGGTAAAACGAGCACGTTCAATCTGATATAAATCAAAGTCATCATGTGTTGTTGTTTAATAAATCAAATATGACAAATTATTTCGTCCATATCATAATGTCTATCAATCCCTTGTGACCTACTTAGAGGCACGCTTTGCGTAATAATCATATAAAACCATTAAACGATGGTGTAAGATCTCACAAAAGCTATTAATGACCGATTTGTTATTTTTTTCAAGCCACATGCCATAAATTTATAATAGTTTAATGCACTTTAGAAAATTAATGTATTAATTTTTTTTCAAACCATGTTTCATGTGTATGTATTATATGTACATGTTACAGCACATATTGTTACGTTGTAAACATAATACAATGTAACTATTGCGTTATGCGTTGACTGAATGCCACCATTTCTTTCAAGTTTTTCAGAATCTCAAAATGAAAACTTAAATGTAAAAGAATACGAGAAAAATACTGTCAATATAATTTTACATCAACGAGAGCTTTTAAATAATCATTTGGTCACCAGATTTTCTTTTGTAGTTTTTTATTTAATAAATCATCAGTGTTTTTACCCATTAAATATATTTTTGTTTTGGGGCTTAAAGAAACAAGTTTAAGCAACATGTGTTAGATACAATCTAATACATTTAAATATAGAAAAGAAGCAACAGCGACAAAAGTATCTGGCTAACACCATAACTATATGAAAACTCCGGAAAACGTCTTTAACATAAACAACATCTTGCAATCGGGATACAGGTATCTCAATTTGCAATACAAATTAAATTACAAACTCCGTCTTATCAAGGGTCGAAAACAAGCGGTGTGACTTTCACTGCAGAAACTAATTACCCTGTTCATAACATGATAGGTTCATTCATACAATACATCAAAGTTGACAAAGTATTTTTGATCTACATCATAATGGTAAAGAGTCCCAAGGGAACTTATAAACAGCTTTTCAGGAAGTATTACATCAAACTGATGGAGTGAACTTTCATTCAATTCAACATTTTATACAATTGTAATTGCATAACGGTAAGTATATTAAGCAAATAACAGGACTTGACATGAATATAAATGGTACCGTTTACCAAACATATTCGAATTGGAAAGGACTAGTCATGCCTATTACCTTTGCAGGGTAGTAAGTTATGATTCTTATGACAATATTAAATGGCAATTCATGATTTATGTATGCTACTTCCAACAATTATAACCCTTTTATGCCCATATTTTATGGAACAGACATTTTCTGTAATTCAGTATACATAAATGCACGCGTACTTGGCAAAACTGCATGTCTTTGATGACCTGTTTTGATACCAACAAAATGAGCTACCCTCTATAAATCCTTATAAAACGATTGCAAATAAATATTTTAACATTCGTTGTCTGGCCTGAAAAGTATCATTACTTTGGCGGCTTGTGAACAAAGACAAATATGTAACAGAAAAGAGCTTTTGCCGATTTTATGTATAGAGATAAGAGATAAATACATGGACAACAGCCGCGACGAACATAAATTCAATTAAATCACGAAAAGTTTCGATTGAGATGCATTTCCCATTCAAAACAACATTTATTGTGCGTGAATCGAACATTAATACAATGACACGAATAATAAATTCCATGCTTGAAGTGTAACAACAAAACGAAGTCGTATTCATCAGAAAAAAGTGTTTGTTATACACCTTCAATCGATAGTTTCTTAATAACAAATATCTTCAACTGAAAGGAAAAACTTTCTGTCATGTGAAATACCAGAATAAAATTTCATTTAGTGTAAACATCAAACGTTCAAATAAAATGATATTTAGATAGAAAATTATTATTCTCAATCACGAATTGTCCTGCTATACTTGCAAATGATGCAGTTACACATTTTCATATCATTCGATAAATATAATGTGCACGATTCATTCGTGTCACTAGTGCAAGTTTATTCCAGACGATATGGTTGCTTTTAGAAGCAATAATGTTCACCTCGCGTGCAGATCGCGTGCATAAAACGCTTGATGAGCAAAGCACTGAACGAATATACCGACAGAATGTCGTTCAGTATCTCTTACGTATATTCAAGTCACTTCAAATGTTTCTATATAAAACGTACTTATTTTGCGGATTTCATTTAAGACAAACGCAAGCGCCTGAATGATTTTTTTTCACGATAAATAGTATGTATTTAGATATTTAATATTTTACCAAAGAGCCAGTGTCATTGTCACGATGTTGTAGAAGAAATGACACGCAAGTGTTAAAATGAAAAATCAGACCTAAATCATCAAACTTCTAAAGTCCTTGACATATAAAACTAACTTACCATCAAAGTAATGTATTTATATTGCCATTTTGAAACATTTCTACAAACAAAATTTGATGATATTATAATGTGCTAATTTTTAATTTGTAAAGAAACATTAATATGTAAATTTCTGACTCTGCTTCATGAAAGTATCATATGTGAACATTGTGTAGAATGGAGTCAAATAACATATCTGACTAGTATAGAAACACTTGTAAGAAACAATGTGATATTTGACAGATCTATATACATATCTGAATCCTTGGAATTAAAAACATATCAAAACTAATTCTTGTTTCTTATGCTGGGCTAAGGTAATAAAACGCAAGGTAAAACAAATGACCACAACCATGGTTTAAAAACGCCTATATTCTATAAAGGTCATATAAAATGCAACACACATTGTTTATATACAAGATTTGAAAGAAATTTCTACAGTTTTACCGAAACCTTTGTGCCAGTTTAATGTAAAATAAAGATAAGTTTAAAAAACAAATGCTTATACATCATATATGGCCAGTATGCATGTATTTTGGTTTTTATTCGTCTATCTTGATCAACATCGTTCAATTGCCTTTACAATTGCCATCTGTTGTCTTTAATGTTATTTTAATTGTGTATTTGTTCTATTGATAAACACCAATTAATGCGTTTTTAATATTATTAACAATGTATATATAAATATAGTTGACCATGTGTTGCATACTCAACTTAAGCTTATCTTTTGTTTTGTCTATACATTTCGCATTTATATGTCTTTTTAAGATATTCAATGTATCGAGTCAATGACTAGTGAATTTGTATTTTGTTTAAAGTAAATTTTTCGCCTACGGGTACATTTCCCATAAGTATTTTAAAAATTGATAAAAACAATAGAATGAATGCTTTTTGTACTCTCATAAAATATGTCCTTCAAAATGAAGTTCAAAGAGTTAAAAAATTAAATATCAAAGTATGAATTTATGAATCACTACGTTTATTATAAATAAAAATAATAACAATTTATTATCTGCTATATATTCATATTTAAATTAAATAGATATAATCTTATTTTTCGTCCATCGGTATAATTAAATTTATGGTTTCTATCTTACTATCATGCTTCACTTTCAAATGTTGCAAATACCTGGTTACACAATGGTGTGTTTCTTCTTTTTAAAGAAAATGGTATGATATACATTGATTATAGTAACATTGTGTATTGTATTTTACATTATAATAACCATCTTGTATATTACTTTAATACATTTTTGAACGGTTCTTCTTAAGCAACAGAGACTATTTTAATTACGAAAACATGATAAAACATGAATAAAAAGGGGGTTAATGTTGCAACATTATACAACAATATCTTACACTAAGTACATTATCTGCGGTTAACCACACCTTTACTTTTATGCTTCTTACACTCTTATTATCAATTATAATAATGTAGTCTTATGTTTCTGTGCAAGAATTTTGTTGCTCCATTTTTTACAAGAAACTAAATGTTTTTATAAAACCATTCGATAAATAAATCTTCATTTTATGATTTCTGATGACAGCCATCTAATATTTTTTTTATCAGATATAACACAGACCCGCAACATAAGACGTAAAGAAGGAAATGAGAAAAAACTATGTTTTTTATAGAATCGTGCAGGAAATATTATAAAATAGTTACCAATAGGTACTTAATTCTTTTTAGAGAGTGGGGTTTGGAATTCATTTTACGAACGTAGGATACTTTGAAAAATAAGAAGAAATATGAAGTACCTATTGGATAAATTTCAGTTTCATCTACACAAGGTTTAGTCATCTCCTAATGTTAAAACAGTACTTTGTACATGTATGCTTTAAGGGACAAGTTATGTCATATTAGCTGTACATAATAAGCATATATCGTTTAATTGGTTATCATCAAGACAATGTTCACATCACCGAGCCTAATAAAATGCCATGGTAAAGAAGCAATAAAAAAGACGCGATAATGAGTATCATAAACATATATAATACTCTTAAGGACACTGTTTAGTGGATTATATACGTATCCCCTCACTAAAACGTTCAATTTATCGCAAGTACATTATAAGATCAAAGCATTTGAAATTAAATACTTCAAAGTGAAACCATTGTGATTGTAGAGTATCATTTATCTTGCTTATATGATGAGAATATAATTGCATATATTGTATGACTACTTAGAAAATTAATATAAGCTGTAGCACAATTATTTGGCACTTTCACTTATGTTTTAATGCACACTTGACAGGTAACATTTTATACAGAGTTATAGTGGTTATTCACAAAATTTCCCGAATCACATTTATATATATCAGAAAGTATAATGAAAGTACAATGCGTCTTAATAAATAACCGCTTTAAAAGCAAGTAGCTAAGTTGCACGTGCGATACTTACAGCACTTGCAAACAGTACAATTAACAAGGCTTTTAAAACAATATGCTACCACTTTTTTAAGTATTCCAAGGAAATTTAACAACGGGAGACACCTGGATATACTGTTTCATCAAATTAATGTAATAAACTATTAAACAAATGTTGGAGAGTATAATACTTTCACACAATTTTGATTGACATCTCATCAGAATTTAAAGCAGCAGAGAGATTTGAAAACTATTGGAACTCATCATGTGTTAATATAAGCAATATAAGCAATAAAAAATACAAAAACAAAAGGTACTAGTTATCACCTGTATTGTAGGTAGAAATTTAAATATAACAATTACGTGCTTTCACTCATACTTAGTATGATTAAAAAAGGATATAGGCTTAAGGTTTATACATGTGTAATATCATCGTAAAATAGGGGAATATACAAAATCGCTTTGGCATGACAATGGCGTCATGATCTCAGTGTAAGGGCTGCACCAATAGACACAATTACGTCAAAATAATTGCATTTTACAAAAGCTTGAACATGTACTTGTAATCCGAAATAAGTTTACAAATCTGAAAAAAGGGTGATCCCTCAAATGCATTAATAACAACAAAATAAAATGAAAATTGCCGACTCGGTTTGATTCTGTAAAACAATCTTCACGCCCCTAAGCACCAGCTTGTATAGTACTCAATTTTCAACACTTAAAGTGCTGAAAACAATGATTCCAAAGTAACAGAAAACATATAACAACATCGAAACCAACAACAAAGTTCCTTTCAATAAAAAAAACATCTCATTCGTTTTACATGTATACTATAAAATATTTTATCGGGTAATTGATGTTTTTCATATCAACTTTAAAGAAATAGCTAGGTGAGTACTTGCAGTTTAGCAATCACTTATCAATATATATTAAATTGTACTAAAATTTTTCTAAAACTGTAACACTAAAATACCACTCAAACCAAGACTAATCAATACTTATTTAAGAAATTGAAGAAATTATTGATATATTCATTATGATTTGTTCTTATAAATTTTGGTTAAAACAAAGATTTATCTAAAATAATAACTATCTCTTTTAAGTATCCAATATTACCATTGGTAAACGATTTAAGTCATTAAATTATTATTATTAAATAAGCATTTTTCATAATTATGAAAACCAGGTTTTATATCGTCCCTGATTTTTTCCCCTGGCCTTCCTGGTTATGGTAAAATGTTATTTCAAACTCATGACCTTAACCGCATATGGCTTTCTTTTCGGCCAATCATAATTATTTCTTTAATTTGTTTAAGTTTACAGCAGAAAGTGACCCCTTGACTTTACCACGCCTGTAAGTAATATATTTATCAAAGGGGCAGCAATGATAGCTTTATAAACAAGAGTGTTGTAAATCCCAAACGTCCTTAAACTACCCTTTCCAGTACCCCCTACACATGAACAAAAGATAAATATTGTTTCAGTTTTTAAAATTTGTTTAGTTTACAGGCAGAAAGAAAAATTCTAAAAAAAATAAACATGAAATTAAAACTATTTCACAAAAAAGAAAAAAAAATACTTTTTACTAATACATTTTACACGAAAACAACCGTCTTATTGCTAAAATTCAAATCATTACAACAAATCATAATTACGGACATAGCAAATTTACTCTACATACTTCATTTATCAATAAAAAAGTAATTATTATTTCTCACGCTAGCTTAAGTCTATGACCTCAAATGGCTAATCAAATATTTAAATAAAGTGTTACTTCTTAAAGATGAAAAGGATATACTTAGCAAATAACATACAGGAGGTCAATGACATTTTCGTGGCAGTCGGAGAAAAGAAGATTATCCGCTCTATCTTTACATGATAGATAGATAGATAACGGGCATGATTAGTTTTGCTATATGAAGAATGCTATGTTTGTTCTGGAATCGTGAAAAGTGCATATTCAGTATTGGTTTTCCCTGGGTTAGAATTAGAAAATTATGAAAGCTCGCCGATGATCGGCTGTTTGTGAAATGTTCACCAGAAATTATTTCGTATTTGGTCACGCTCAGATCTAAAAGCGGGGCGTTCTTTAGAGCTAATTTTAATCAGACTTTGAGGCATAATGTGCCGTTCACTGATTCAAACTTAAACACAATAAAAAATGACCTATAATTCTGTTAGTTGAATTAATTAAAACGCTTTTTAGTCCATAAACAACTGAAGTACATGTTCATAAATATGATAAACACAGTATGAACACATACAATGAAATTTTAAAACTACCACAAAACTGAACAAAAACTGTGCTGTTTCATAAGGTTTGCTAGCATGCATTCATAATTGGTTTAAACATATATTTTATTTCGAAACATTTTGTACAAACAAATTTATCATACAATAATGAATAACAAAATACAATGCTGAAAAAGGATCAGATCCGAAAGCATAAATTTGCTTATATAGGCCTTTTCTTAACATACATTTAATTACTAGAAATAAGACGGGTTTGAAAAATATTTGAAAATATTGAATAAAGAAGAGAAAATAATTATTAATACTAGTAGATTAAAGAAACATGAAGAAGTAAAACAGATAAGATAACGACCTACGAAACAAAATCATATATATTTTTATGTGTTTATACCTGAAAGGAGTAGAAACAGGGACTTGAGATAGAAAAGAAGCATAACGTAATAAAAAGTGGAAAAGAGAAAGAGGAAAATCTATTCGGTAAGTAAACTGGAGGAGCAGTAGATATAGCATAGACTATGGAAATCGTTTGCTATCTCGGATATATATTTGAACTGCCTGAAATATATTGATGTTGATGTTGTCACTTAAGTTTGTGTCGCCGTTAAGTAGTGTGTGGAGAGTTACATTACAGTAATCTGAAAGTGTTTGAAAAAGTCTGTCTCTGATAGAAGTGTATTGTTTGCATTCAAAGAAAAAATGATGGTTAGTTTCTGGAAGTCCACATTGGCATAAAGGTGTGTTTACAATATTTTTTCTGAAAAGATGGTGGTTAAGAGAACTACACTCTGTTCGTAGACGTGCATGGTATATTTGCCATTTTCTGATACCTGTATAGAAATATTTTGGACACTTTTTAATGTTTCTATTCAATAGACACTTGAAAGAAGATAACGAAGGGGCATTTTGTATATCATCTGGAAGTTCATTCCATTCTCTGAGAGCTGAGGGAAGAAAAGCATTATAGTATAGAGAAGTTCTTGTATGTATCCCTTGTATATCGTTCGAATTTCGTAAATTATAACGCGAGGTGTCACCTACAGAGGGAGGGACAAGACTTGATAGGTAGTCAGGAGATAGTCCATTTTTCATTTTATAAACAAGAATTAATTTATGTTTCTTTCTTCTACTGTCTAAAGATTCCCAAGAGACCTCTCGATGGAGCTGATGAATGGACACAAGTTTGGTAACACCAGAGACAATTCTTGAAGCTTCATGCTGGATTTTATCGAGTTCATCTTTTTCATATTGAGTACAATTGGTGTAAACAACATCGGCGTATTCTAGAATTGGCCTGATATAAGACAAGTAGATTATTTCTAAAGATTTACGATCAAGTTGGAATTTAAATTTGCGCATGATATGTATACGTTTCCAAGCCCTCTCTTTTACATGATTAATATGAATATGCCATGAACCATCGTCTGAAAAGTGTAAGCCTAGGTGTTTGTGAGATGTCACTGAAGATATTGTCTGGTTTTGCATTGACAGAGGTGGATGGAATAGTTTAGATGTTTTACGTGTGATTAGCATGGTTTCAGATTTGGAAGGATTAAACTTTACTAGCCATTTGTCAGCCCATGAGGAAATCTTGTTAATGTCAGATTGAAGAATATCAGCCGCAGTAACAGGATGGTCAACGATCAAATACAGACTGGTATCGTCGGCAAAAAGATTTACAAAGGACCTTAAGTCAACAACAATGTCATTTATATAGACTAAGAAAAGAAGCGGACCCAGAATCGAGCCTTGAGGTACTCCTGCGTTGATTACTGACCAATCAGATTTGGCGCCAGGAAGGACAACAGATTGGCGTCTATTTGACAGATAGTCCGAAAACCAGTCGAGAAGGGGTCCTTGAATACCGGCTCTTTTTAATTTCACCAGGAGACCCTTGTGCCACACTTTATCGAAGGCCTTGCTGATGTCGAAAAAGACAATCCGTATCTCAAGACCTTCATCAATGGCTTTACAGAAGGAGTTGTAAAGAAAGGTTAATTGATTCACAGTTGAGTCGCCAGGTTTGAAACCAGATTGAAGGGGAGATATAAAGTCACTATCATGAAGAAAATTATATATATACTTGAAAATAATTCGTTCAAAGATTTTTTCCATGCAGCATAAAAGAGATATAGGACGATAGTTATTGGGTAAAGATAGATCGCCTTTTTTAAAAATTGGGCAAATATTGGCATCTTTCCAAGTTTGAGGAATATTACAAGAGCGGAGTTAATGATTAAAAAGTGAACAGAGTGGGGATTTGATTACGGACGACGTTTCATATAAGATCCTATTGCTTATTTCATCAGGCCCAGAAGCTTTATTGGTATTAAGAGTTTTGATGGCATCTTCAACATCTTGAGTTGTAATATATATTGAAGTGAGGGTGTTCCATCAACCCTGTCATTTCTTTCTGGAGCATGGAAACATGGTATAAATATTCCGAATTGGAGACACTGGGATTAGACCAAGTTTCTGAAAAGGCAAGATCATCGAACATACTAAATTCAGTGGTAAGAATTTCTATTTTGCTTAGCAGACTTTGAACATTATATTGTAGAACAGATACACAGGAACCTGACGACATTAGACTTGCAAGGTCCAGGGACATAGATGACGTAGTGGACAATGATTCAGTTGAGGAATTTGTTGATGATGGACCAGGATTCGGATGAATATCTCCAGATAAAATAAGAACAATATGCAGCCATTGAATACATACCATTTTAGCGAGAATAGCGATGAGTTGATGGGTAAATGCTACATTTTGAATGTAGCACTCATAGCATGGGAGGATTTGTCTGTATGGGTATTTAATGTTGTCTGTAACTTGATTCCTGATGTTAAGAGACAGCGAGTATGTAAGAATCATGTTTGGAGCAATGTGAAATAGAACAAGCAAATTTAGTAAGAGGGAAAATTTCCATGTACAAGAGTAAGAGTGCATGATAGTGGTGCATGACAATTTATTCACTATGTAATTGATGTTAGAAACAGCAAAAAGCGCACCGTTACTATCATGCCTTGAAGTATATCAATTATTAGCATCCGTAGCATTCCATTTACAATATTCCGAATAGATGTCCTTGGGGAAAAAGAAGAGTGAATATAAAGGGAGAAAATGTGTTTGAGGAAGACAAAAAATAAAGAAAACATGATGTAATAAAGTGACAATTTAAAGATCAATAAACAATATAAAAGGACCAAAAGGAGCACTGAAATCATAGACTAAGATAAAAAATAAGTGTGCATACTGTTAAAACTACCTGATTTTGTATAAAAAGCATGCTTATAAATGATTACTTGTATTTCAAATTTTTATCATATTGTACTATATACATCATTTAAATATCAGTATCATTAGCTCTGAAAGTTATTGAACAAATATTCACAACAGTGGTTTGTTTGAAATAGATTGGAAGAGATGGTAGTATGTTTAAATCATAAACGTGACAAAGCAACTACATATTTCAATACAATTAATTATATTAAGTATTCTTGTCAATATCATACTTGAAAAAAAAGGAATAATAATAATGCAGCATATGTACATCTAACTTTGGCTTAAGCCCCACATATGTTTGTGCAATGCCTTGTCAGTCCCTTTAATTATAGAATGCTTATTCTTTGATAAATTACATCATTTTTTTCTTGCCTACCCATACCTCAACTTGTGACTTTAACGGTCGGCCACTTCTTTTTATGGAAACATGTTACCGGCAATTTTAATAAAATTGCATCATGGGTGGTCCATAGTGACAAAAAGCAATTCTGAAACATCTGGTTGACAAAGTCAATTGATATCTAACTTAATGCAAGCACACAGCATGTATTAATGTGTAAAACAAGAATTCAGATCTAAAGTTTAACTACATTGTGTATTTCTACTTTTTCGGTTATCCCGATAAAAATCTCAAGAAGCACTTCTTGCAGCGAAGTGTCCAGTAACCATATAAGTTATATACTGATTAAAATTTTTTCAAAGTTTATTTTCTTTTTTGTTGTTGTTGTTTTCTTTTGGAGTGGGCGTTTACTCGTGTTAATGAATACTTTAGAACACTCTATAGTTTATAACAAAACTGAAGTTGCATTATTCTTCTTAAAACTGAAAATAATATACAGTTGACCAACATTTCTGGGATGGAATTAAATAATCGTTTTTGTTCTTAAGAGACCCAGTAATTCTCACTTATTATAATAATTACTGCTGTCCAGAAAGCAACGTACTCGTCTATTCTTAATGTCTTTAAATAATGGAGAAACTGTCTTTAGGAAAACCAAGTATGGAAATGAAAATAATTATGTCAAAGATTGTGAAAGAGTTGTGTGTTTCAATAGCAGTCACTGAAAAGTATTTCAATAAAGTAAGTTCATTTCAATGTTCAAGTAATACTGCAAGGTCGAGCTTATAAACAATTAAATTAAACAAGCGCCAATGAAAAGGTTCATAGGTTCATGATTTAAAGAATAATGTCCATTAATCAGGAAATCCAATATAACGGCTTTAAAGCAATAAAAAGATCTCATTGAAACAAATAATCCCCGTTTTATCACTTTTTACATCAAGATTTTACGACAAATCAATTTAATCCAATCAAACCCTGACAGAGAATAATTATTTAATCATTCTTTATTTAGCTTAGAAATAGTAAGTAAGGGTAACATTTTTCCGTTAGAAGTTGGGATGTACATTGTTACCTTCATTTTACGATAAAAATAAACTTTTAAAGCATCTTTCCTTGCTTGTTAATCAATTTATTGGACGAATTTTTATTCAATATCTTGATCGTAGAAAGAATTCAATTTTAAATCATAACAATGACGAGTTATGTCGAATTATGTTTTAAATAACTTTAAGCTTTGAATAATCAAAAATACAAATGCTTTGTAAAGTTGTGAAGGGCAAAACGTTTATATGACAAGTGTCAAACAATTGAATAATATAATATATGTACATAATTAAAATTAAGCTGCAGTTTATAGGACAACTGAACAAAATTTATATACACCAAGTTTAGTTTATCTAACTGAATTAATTTTCTAAAATAATGCTAGTTGTTCGTTTTTAATAAAAGAAAACAAGTATTAGCAACAAAGTCAAAGTGCTTTACAAACAAAGTTGTTAGGATCGATATAGGAAGGAAAGACATACGAATCATCTGGCAATGGCAAACAATACAATAGAACACAACTTCCTACTAGATTCATACACTTAAAATAAAAAAATGAAATTAATTTATATAATGATTTTGCAATGAGTTTTGCTTCTTACGTTTTTCAGGCCGTGCCTGTTTCAATAAGCCTAAACGGACTATACAAAATAGATTATTAATAAGAGCATCCCAGCTTGTTTCAACAAGAGCCATCGCCGGGCGGGGGCAACGCTCGACTTTTTACTTTTTCTAAACGCAAACATAGAAAGGTTTGAACATATATTGACGTTTCCTTTTATAAATTTAGTTGGTCTGTCTTGTCACATTAGTTTTGTTAATAGCAACAGTACGCAATTTCTTAAAATAGCAACATGACGCAATTTCTAAAAATTGAGAAAATGTCGCTATTTCTAAAAATAGAAAAAAATTACATAATTTCTAAAAATAAAAAAATGACGCAATTTCTAAAAATAGCAACAATGATGCAATTTCTAAAAATAGAAAAATTGATGCAATTTCTAAAAATAGCAACAATGACGCAATTTCTAAAAATAGAAAAAATGACGCAATTTCTAAAAATATAAAAAAAATGACGCAATTTCTAAAAATAGAAAACAATGACGCAATTTCTAAAAATATAAAAAAATGACGCAATTTCTAAAAATAGAAAAAAAAATGACGCAATTTCTAAAAATAGAAAAAAAATGACGCAATTTCTAAAAATAGAAAAAATGACGCAATTTATATATATACATGCATATATATATATGCATATATATATTCAAAAAAAAAAAATATATATATATATATATATACATGTATATATATATGTATATATATATATTTGATATATATATATTTGATATATATTTTGATATATATATATATATGTATATATATATATATATATATGATATATATATTTGATATATATATATTTGATATATATATATATATATTTGATATATATATATTTGATATATATATATATATATTTGATATATATATATATCTATATATGTATATATATATATATATATACCTGCATATATGTATATATATACACACACATTTATATATATATATATATAATACATATACTATACATACACACACACCAATAAATGCACAATCTGAGAAAATTCAGTAATATAACCTTCAAGGTCAAGGTCATTAAAGAGCCCAAGCAAATTTGGGTTTGATAAACAACAAGGTCTGGTCCTTAAGAATGTTCTGTTATAATATGAAGTTTATCCCTTCAAAAATAGTAAAGTTACAGTCAGTTACTGCCAAAACAATGAAAATTTCAATAATTTGACCTTCAAAGGCAATGTCATTAATGAGTATTGTTTTCAAACATGTATCATTGCTAGGTTTACCCTGATCAAACAATGTATTAACAAAAAATGTTTTGAATTTCTAAAATGCATATAAGAATTTTAATACAAATTTAACGTTGTTTGCTTCGCTTCAGTTAATACTTCACTCAGTCTCAAGATATACTTGAGAAATAATAAAACTCAACTGACATTCTGTGCATTTTTTAACGAGGTCTATAAAATAAAACCTCTAAAATATTATGATATTAATTTTTTTTAATCGTTAAATAAATGAAGCCGCACTATACATATTCTTTGTGAATGAAATATAAGATAGGTGAATACTTTACTGATAACTTTCTCTGAAGTGAAACATCTTTTAATTTGATTAATAAGAATTAACTTAAAGAGGAAGCTTTTGTGGTCATTCGTTTGCCATGAAGAAAAACAAATGCAACAACAACTTGAGAGGTCTTAAAAATGGAATGAAAAGTAAAGTCCATAAAACAGTTACATCAAACAAGACACGTCGTTTAAATCGGACATATTCTCCCAAAAACATTTATAAAGTACATTTTCAGTGTAACAAAAAGGTATACAATATTGAAAGCAAGCGGAAATGAATCAACCATGGAGCAGATGTAGTTAAATTACATCGTTGACAACAACAGTTGACGGACACACTGCCATTACAACAACTATCCTTCGAGCTCTTTATACCACCATTAGAGGCATAAAAAAGTTAAGAAAAATAGCGACATTAATATCATAAGAGTAGAGTGACATTGTACATAATTAAATAATTTGCATCATCATAATCATCATTTTACAAATGAGGTAAAACGAGCACGTTCAATCTGATATAAATCAAAGTCGTCATGAGTTTTTGTTTAATAAATCAAGTATGACAAATTATTTCGTCCATATCATAATGTCTATCAATCCCTTGTGACCTACTTAGAGGCACGCTTTGAGTAATTATCATATAAAACTATTTAACGATGGTGTAAGATATCACAAAAGCTATTAATGACCGAGTTGTTTATTTTTTCAAGCCACATACAATAAATTTACAATATTTAATGCACTTTATGTATTAATTTTTTTCAAAACCATGTTTCATGTGTATGCATTTTATGTACATGTTATAGCACATATTGTTACGTTGTAAACATAAATCAATGTAACTTATGCGTAATGCGTTGACTTAATGCCACCATTTCTTTCAAGTTTTCCAGAATCTCAAAATAAAAACTTAAATGTAAAACAATACGAGAAAAAACTGTCAATATATTTTAACATCAACGAGAGCCTTTAAACAATCATTTGGTGTTTTTTACCCATTAAACAATATTTTTGTCTTGGGGCTTTAAGAAAAAAGATAAAACAAACAAGTTTAAGCAACATATGTTAGATATGATCTAATACATTTAAAAATAGAAAAGAAACAACACGACAAAGGTATCTGGCTAACACCATAAAGGTAGCAGAATGAAAACACTTTCGTACGAACAAAAACAAAAATAAATTAAGAAATCCAACGTTGTATATACAAAAGTACATATAATTATGTTTAGTTTATTTGTTTGTTTTATTTAGTTTTACGTCACAAAGACACAGAATATGCCACATTACGTTCCAGCTTCACTGGTGGATGAAGACTTCAGGTGCCCTTGAGGCACGAACGGGTACCTGAGTAGAACCACCGACGTTCCGTAAGCTAGCTGGATAGCTTCCTCACATGAAAAGATTCAAAGTCCCTGTTGGGATTTGAACCAACAGCGGTGAGGGGAAAGTGGTTTGAAGTCAACAACCTTAACCACTCGGCCACGGACGCCCCTAATTTTGTTTAAATTTGAAACAAAACGGTAAGCCCTCTAATATTTAACGTTAAGTAACTAAATGATTTAATCAAAATGCTAGTTAAATTGTTTCAATCGAGGAGATAAAACAATAAAATAAAAAACACTATGAATGTTAAAACTAAATCTCTCTAACGCAACCATGATAACCTGACACAAGCAATGCTGCACAATGCTGAAGTAAGTTTATGACTCTAGAAAATTTAGGGTTTAGTTCGTTTAACTTGCTTATTTGAGACACAAAAATCGTTTCAATAAAAAAAAAAAAAAATATTTTTTTTAAACAGCGTGAGTTTTTATCGACACAGAACTGTTAGTTGCCTGTTTACTTGTTTTAAGCAAAAGAAAAAATGTTGTCCTTGCCAGAGACTTATTAAGATAAAAGTCGGAAAAAAGATGTTTAACGATTAGTAAGCTGTTTAACATTATGAAATAGGATTTTTATTTTGATTGCTTGTGGTATCGCTCAAATTCGTAATTGGATGATCACTAAATCACTTTAGATCAGCAAAACCCTTATTAGTGTTCGTATCTTTAATGTGTGATCTTTAAGCGTCAGAATCGTCTTAATTTGAACAGAATATGGAGTTAATCAAATAAAACAAAAATGTCTTATGTTTGTGCAATTTTTGTTAAGACGGACACGAGCACCGCATTCTCGTCTACTAAGAGTAATAACAAATTATTCAAACAAGTCTAAGGTAACAAGAGCCATTGCCTAGCGAGGGTCACGCTCTACTTTTTCTTCTTTCTAATGTCAAACGCGTCATCGGAGGAAGAATATTGTAGTAAAAATACCTGTAGAAATCATTATTTTATTGTAAAAGATATAACTCAGATTTAATATTTGACATTGACGGTCAATGTCATTTAAAGTGTAAGGCAACATTTGAATTAATCAATGTGTCAAGTTTGCCTTAAGTGTTCTTCTTAGTTTGTCTAAGTATGAATCAAATTTGAAAAAGAATCATAACCGTATAGAAATTAACCTTACATACTTGGTGCCATTCAAGTAATGGAGATACCTTCGCATGTACAAACATTTTAAGAAAGATCGTTTAGAAAGCATGAACAAAACGTAAATGATTCTTGTAAGCGAAAGCATTTATTAATGAGTCAGATGCAAGTAATTATATACAAGGACTTAGTAAACAGGATAATTAACAGAAACAACATCTTGCAGTCGGGAGACAGGCATCTCAATTTTCAATGCCAATTGAATATTCAAGAGTCGAAAACAAGCGGTGTGACTTACAATGCAGAAAAAATAAGACTAGTTTCATAGAATTATATATTTAAGAGTATATCGTGCAAAAAGATGTAATACAAATTACTCTCTTCATTACATCATAGATTCATTCATACAATACATCAAATTTGACAAAGTATTTTTGATCTGCATCATAAGGGTAAAGAGTCCCAAGGGAACTTATAAACAGCTTTTCAGGAAGTATTACATCAAACTGATGGAGTGAACCTTCATACAATTCAACATTTTATACAATGACTATTGAAAACGGTAAGTGTATTAAGCAAGTAATAGAAATTGATATGAATATAAATGATACCGTTTATAACACATATTCGAATCAGAGAGGAAGACTAGTAAAGCCTATTTCCTTTGCATGTAAGCACATGTTATGTTTCTTATGAAAGCATTAAATAAAATTTCATTATTTATGTAGGGTTCTTAAAACAATAATAACCCTACTATGACCACATTTATGGAACAGACATTTTCTGTAATTCAGTATACATAAACGCATGCGAACTTTGCAAAACTGCATGTCTTTTTATGACATGTTTTTGATACCAACAAAGTGAGTAACCCTCTATAAATCCTTTTAAAACGATTGCAAATAAATATTTTAACATCCGTTGTCTGGTCTTAAAAGTTACATTACTTTGGCGGCTTGTGAACAAAGACAAATGTGTCGATTTTACGTATAGAGATGAGAGATAAATACAGGGACAACAGCCGCGACAAACATAAATTCAATTAAATCCAGACAAGTTTCGTTGGAGATGCATTTCCCATTTAATTACAACATTTTACTGTGCGTGAATCGAACGTTACAGCAATTAAACGAATAATAAAGTTCATGCTTAAAGTTTAATAACGAAACGAACACGTATTCAAAAGAAAAAGTGTTTGTTAAAGGATTATACACCTTTAATCAAGATTTTCTTAATTATATCGAAAAGAAAATTTACTTTAACGAGAAAATTTCTGTCATGTAAAACAACAGAATAAAATTTCATTCAGTGTCAACATCAAACTTTCAAATAAAATGACATTAAGATAGTAAATAATTATTTTCTATCACGAACTGTCCTTCATTATTTGCAAATGTACCAGTTGAAAACATGTTCATATCATTCGTTCAATATAAATGAGCACGATCATTCTGTCACTAGTGCAATTTTATTCCAGACGGCATGGATGCTTTAAAGGGATACACAGGCAAAATTTTCACTTCTTCGTTTTGAATTTTTCAGTCATTTATCTGTAAATGTTCTCAAAATAAATACACAAGGCAGTCACAGAAACAAAACTTTTCTCCTTATAAAGAATAAAATGGTGGTTTCCTAACCTGACCCACGCGGGTCAGGTTAGAGCGTTAAGATTTCACAATAATTGTCACAGTGATATCTGGAAACGTTAAAGAACATGTAAAATGAATGATTTACGTTTGTTTCAATAATACTACATCTGCAATATCTGTTTTTGTAACTTCCATGGTTTGTTAAAGTCACATTACTAGTTTTAAAACTACTCAGGGATTCTGTCGGCGTCTAAATTTCTTTCAACATATATAGATATTTTTACGCTTCAAACCTAAAATATATAGAATATTTACAGAAAATCTTGCTGGGACTTTTACAAATGTCATTTTAGCGTGATTCGAGTACATCAGATAAATTTGATATTTTTGCCATAAATTTGCCTGAGTATCCCTAAAATATTGTTTACCTCGCGTGCAAATCGCGTTCATAAACGCTTGATGTGCAAAGTACTAGACGAACATACCGACAGAATGTCGTTCAGTTTCTAAAACGTATATTCAAGTCACTTCAAATGTCTCTTTATAAAACGTACTTATTTTGCGGAAACGTAAGCGCTTTAATGATTGTTCTTTTCACGATAAATATCATGTGTGTAAATCGAAGCGCCAGTATCATCGTCAAGTTGTTGTAGAAGAAAGGTTAAGTATGTGTTAAAATGAAAAGCCAAACCTTAATCATCAAAATTCAAAATTACTTGACATATGAAACAAACATACCAACCAACAGTAATATATTTGTATTGCCATTTTAATACTTAAATACCAACAAATATGATGACATTATAATGTGCTAATTTTTAATTTGTAAAGAAACATTAACATGTTATTTACTGACTCCGCTCCATTTGTATTGCCATTTTAATACATGTACTTAAATACCAACAAAATATGATGACATTATAATGTGCTAAGTTTTAATTTGTAAGGAAACATTAACATGTAATTTACTGACTCCGCTCCATGAAAGTATCAAATGTGAACATTGTGTAGAATGAAATAAAAAAAACACCTGATTAGTAAAGAAACACTTGCATATTTGACAGATATGTATACATATTTGAATCAGTTATGATACGACCTTGGTACTAAAAACATATCAACTGATTCTTGTTTCTCATATGCTGGACTAAAATAATAAAACGCAATGTAAACCATGGTTTAAAAACGCCTACATTCTGTAAATGTCATACAAAATGCGACACACATTGTTTATATACAAGTCTTGAAAAAAAATCTACAGTTTTACCGAAACCTTAATGTCAGTTTAACGTAAGATAAAAACAAGTTTAAAAAACAAATGCTTATACATCATATATGGCCAGTTTACATGTATTTTGTTATTATTCGTCTACATTGAACCACACCATTAAATTGTCTTAACAATTGCCAACTGTTGCCTTTAATGTTATTTTAATTGTGTATTTGTTCTATTGATGAACACGAATTAATGTGTTTTTAATATTATTAACAATGTCCATATAAGTATAGTTTACCATGTGTTGCATACAGTGTAATTGTGTTCTTCTTTAAGCTTATCTTTTGTTTTGTCAATACATTTCGCATTTATATGTCTTTTTAAAGATATTCAATGTATCGAGTCAATGACTGGTGAATTTGTATTTTGTTAATGTGGATTGATCTACAATGGGCACATTTTCAGAAGTTTTTTTTAAAAATTGATAAAACCAATAAAAATGTATTATTTGGATACTCTCACACTCCCATTATAGACCAATACACTTTAAAATAAATAACAGTTTCAGTCGTTTATTTTATCTTGTATCATAGTTTGGGGACCTTTCTGTTGAAAATGTGACAGAGTTAAATCGTATACATATACATGCACAGTGCGTTAACTGGAGTGCAGGTATTAGTTACCCGCACTCCAGAGCATGCCCATTGATTGGTTCATTTTGTCCGGGGTTTACATATTGTGACGACAGAGAAAGGGATAGCGATGGAAATATCATATTCAGATGCTCGTTCATTGGTTACTTTTTTGTGGGGTTTCATATTGTGGTATCAGGGAACGTGTTTTTATGTTTGACTATGATACAAAAGAGAAAGAACATCAAAACACTCGGCAATCTGATTTATACTCGGGGGCTACGCCCCCTCGTACAAATCAGATAGCCTCGTGTTTCGATGCTCTTTCTATTACTAATATCATGTGTGGGTCTTCGTAATAAAAACTGATTTTAACTGATATGCAATTTTATCACATACCGTGTAGCTTTAACGACTCTGTAAAAACGATATTGCACGGCTGTGCATATGTTTTGACGTGAACTCATTTGAGTTATACAAACATTGCATAAAGACGCGATAGATGTTAGCGTTACAGTATGGGCACGTCAAAAAAGGATTGTTTTCAGTGTAAGCAGTTCTAATGTTGGCTATGTGATAAATAGAAAATTATATTCGTGTAGATTTATAACTGAAATTATTGAACTCGTTGAATAGAATGATAGTATTCAATTTGTTCAATAAATTCAGTTATGAATCTACACTCATTTAAATCGTCTCTATACAATGTATAAGTACATTATGTATTGTACATTTTACATTATCTTATACATTGAACGGTTCTTCTCAAGCAACACAGACTATGTTATCAATTATGAAAACTTGATAAAACATGATAAAAGGGGGTTAATGTTGAACATTATACAATAATATATCTCACATTAAGTACATTGTCTGCGGTTAACACCTTTATTTTATGCTTCTTATACTCTTATATCAATTATAATAATGTAGTCTAATGTTCTGTGCAGAATTTTGTTGCTCCATTTTTTTTACAAGAAACTAATGTGTTTATAAAACCATTCGATATATCTTCATTTGATGATAACTGATGACAGCCATCTAATATTGTATAAGATTTTTTTTATCAGATATTACACAGACCGCAACATAAGACGATAAAGAAGGAAATGAGAAAAAAACTATGTTTTTTATAGAATCGTGCAGGAAATATTATAAAATAATTACCAATAGGTACTTAAATTCTTTTAGAGGGTGGGTTTGGAATTTATTTTACAAACGTAGGATACTTTGAAAAAAATAAGAAGAAATATGAAGTACCTATGAGATAAATTCAACTTTATCTACACAAAGTTTAGTTATCTCCTAATGTTAAAACAGTACAAATATAGTGTCGTACTTTTGTACAGGACAAGTTATGTCATATTAGCTGTACAGAATAAGCATATATCGTTTTATTGGTTATCATGAAGACAATGTTCACATCACCGAACTAATAAAAAGCCCATGGTAAAGAAGCAATTAAAAAGAAGCCGGGGTAATGAGTAAAATATCTTAAACATATATAATACTCTTAAGGACACTGTTGGGTGGATTATATACGTATCCCCTCAACTACTAAAACGTTCAATTTTTCGCAAGTACATTATAAGATCAAAGCATCGGAAATTAAATACTTCAAAGTATAACAAAATATGAAATTGTAGATTATCATTTTATCTTGCTTATATGATGAAATTAAATTGCATCTTATTGAATGACTACTAAGAATATTAATATAAGCAGTAGCACAATTATTTGGCACATTCACTTATGTTTTTTAATGCACCCTTGACAGGCAATATTTTATTTACAGTTAAAGTAGTTATTCATAAAATTTCCAGAATCACATTAATATATGTCAGAAAGTTTAATGCGTCTTAATTATTTACCGCTTTAAAAGCAAGTAGCCAAGTTGCCCACGTGTGATACTTACAGCACTTGCAAACAGTACAATTAACAAGCTTTTAAACAATATGCTACACTTTTAATTATCCAATGAAAAACAAAAAAACGGAAGACACTTGGCTATACTTTTTCAATAATTTAATGTAATATATTACTAAAACAAATTTCGGGGAGTATTGATTATTTTTTTCACAATTTTAATTGACATCTTCCATCAGAATTTCAAAGTAGAGAGAGATGAAAAAACTATTAGGGAACTCATCATGAGCACAATATAAGCAAAATAAGCAAGTACAATACAAACAAAGATAATCACATGTACTGTTGGCAAAATTAAAAAAAAAAAAAAAAAAATAAACTCAATAATGAATTAAAATAATAACAAGAAGTGTTACAGTTATCTTGTATATAAAAGGGGATACGGCTTCAGTATATATAATTATTAATTTAAGTTAAGAATATTACAAATCACTTTGGATGAAAATGGCATCATTGATCTCGTTTGTAATGGCTGCACCAATAGAAACAATTTCTCCAAAAAATTTAAGTTTTTAACAAAAGCTTGAATATTACTGTAATTCGAAATAAGTTTGCAAATCGGACCAAAGGTAACCCTCGAATGAAATCAAATAACATGAAAAAAGCAGATCGTTTGATTTGTACATGAGGGATAAATGGAAATGTGCAACATTTCATCACGTCTTTAGCATCGGGCTTGAGCGATACTCAATTTTCAACACTTAAAGTGCTGGAAACAATGCTTCCAAAAGGAAATAGAAAACATATAACACATCGAAACCAACAACAAATTTCCTTTCATCTCATTCGTTTTACATGTTATCACTATAAAATATTTTATCGAGTAATTTTGATGTCTTTAATATCAACTTAAAAGAAATAAGTGAGTACTAGCAGGTTTTTGAATTCGTTTTCCAGACTAATCAATACTATTATTAAAAAATAAGAAATTATTGATATATTCATTATGTTTTTTTTTCTTATACATTTTGGTAAAAAAAGAGTTATCTAAACATAACTATCTCTTTTAAGTATCAAATATTGCCATTGGTAAACGATTGAAGTCATTAAATTATAAGAATTTTTCATAATTATGAACTATGTTTTATATCTTCCCTGATTTTTGTCATATGGTTAATGTTATTAAAACTCACGACAATAACCGCAGGTGGCTTTGTTAATAATCATAATTATTATTTCTTTAATTTGTTTAGTTTACAGCAGAAAGTGACCCTTGACTTTACCACGCCTGTAAATAATATATTTATCAAAGGGAGAGCAATGTCGCCACATAAGCTTTATAACAAGAGTGTGTAAAAACTAACGTCCTTCAACTACCCCTCCCCAGTACCTGTTACACATGAACAAAAGATAAATATTGTTCCGGTATTAAATAGCTTGAAAAATCCATTTCATGTCAATAAATGATCACAAATGGCCAGTGTATAATAATCTCCAATTCATCACAACCAGAGACAAGAAAAGCATTGATGCAAAGCATCAAAGGGCGACGCCAAAAGAATTTGATCAAGGTTTGCACCTAAATACTTAACAAAAGATGTGTACATTATAGCAGAACCATTTCATGTGACCTGGAGGCTAGGCCCAGTTTAAGTTGAAACTTAAAACCAAAAAGAATAGACTCTGTCTTGCCAAGATGCTTCAAAGACAAATTTATAGTCAATAAACCAATCTTAAGATTAACTTTACCAGATACAAGGATACCTGAGTCATCATCATATAATCCAGGCACAAGTATCGGACCTGGGAAGAAAAAATATGACCAGATTGCATAAAAAAAAACTGTGTTCATCTTAAAAGTGTCAAATACCAATTTGAAAATAAAATGTAAATAATGACCCCATTTAAAAAATATACTATTAACTTAAAGTATTATTTTAAAGGGGGTCATTATTTACATTATTTTTTGGTTTGTGACACTTTTAAGATGAAACAATGTTTTTTTATCAATCTGGTCATATTTTTCTTCCCAGGGTCTGATACTTGTGTCTGTGCATATAATAAAAGCTTATTGCTTTAGGGTTGCAGACATGTCATTGACATATATTAGACATAAAAAAAGAAGACCTAAATTGAACATCAGGGGGGACACCATAGGTACTCAGAGCAGTAGTAGAAGGAGTACCAGCCACATTAACCAGCTTTTGCTATCAGAGATAAGGACTTGAACCATGTAAGAATGTCATTACAATATAGCAGATGCTTGAAGTTCCATGAAGAAGAAAGAAGAAAAAAGAACTTTCTTCATGTGCAGTAATAGTGTGATCAAACTGTATCAAATGCTTTTTTTAGATCTAAAATTATCATGCAAATACTGCCTGTGGTCCATTTCAAATTAAATGCAATCTATTAAATGAATCAAACATGTGTGGTCAGTTGAAAAAAACCAGCTTCTAAACCCTGACTAAAACTGCCCATTGACCATGACTTGAACCCATGACTTCAGAAGATCAACTGAGCTATCCGGGCCGGCTTACACACTTTCTCTTAAATAATGAAACAGTCCTAAACCCCAAAACTATTTCCTCACTATTATTGATTCATGTCCTTGAATTTCTGATGATTACAGAGCATAGTGAATTTAAACTCATGGTTATTTGCAGTCACAGGATGAGAAAAACTTTCAGCTTGACCAGAACTCAAACCTGTGACCCACAGAATAATGTACCGCGGCTCTAGCGATTGAGCTATCTGGCCGCTTACACATTTTTCTCCCCTAAATAGTGAACAGTTTTAAACCGTGACAGATATTAAGATTTTTTAAATTTAACAGATAATTAATTCTTAATTAATAAATAAGAAAAAAAAACTTACATAATTCATATTCTTAATTAAAATAAAATTTATATATTATTGTATAATTATTTTTACTAAAAAGGGCTTAGACAGTTATTGGTTGTGCCACTATTTATAACAGGTCAATTTGAAAGTGAACATAACTGTGCTAATACATGTAAGTGAATATCTATGATAAGAAATTTTATGAAGGCTGATTTGTATTTTGCATCAAGGGCACCGGGCGAAAACATGAAAATGCAACAAACATACCACTTTGTGGTAGATTTATTTTCATGTTTTCATCTGGCGCCCAGTTACTTTTTGTACTTTGTTGGTTTTCATGTGGCACAAATCACCCACCATAAAATTTAGTGTACAAATTTATTCAAGGACAAGTAACAATCTACTCTTTGAAAAGTCTGTTGTCGGGTTGACTCAGGAGACCTGGAGATTGAGACCGGTATCTCTCCATTACAAATAGATAAGGCAGAAGCTGTCCTTTTTCAAACTATGGACATGTTAGAAAAAAATTAGAATAACTATTCAGAATATGATTTTTTGAGACTTTATCAATTATATTGCTTGATCCAAGTTTCAGGACATTTTCAATCAATACATGTATTATCATTTATTAACTTTAAATGAAAGTCTCATCCCTTTAATAATAATAACATAACTATAACTCTTTAATTTCAGAAATATTATAAGTCTCATAATATCAATATACAAAGATATACATGTATGCACATAACATTAATAATTCCAGTTTCTATTTAAATAAATATGAAATCCTAACATTAACATTAACATTGGTACTAATGGATGGAATTCAAAATCTAGTAGAAAGAAAAACTATAATATATAAACTCTGTTATAGATACTATTATTAGCCAGGTAACACTGGGTATAAACATCTATAACCCTGTAGATGATAATACATGATTATTAAGGGTTTAAATGCAAGTCTCGTCCATATAACTGTAAGTATTTTAAAACAGAAATACACATTATAGTTCCATTATATGTACACTTGTAGCACATTACATTAAATAATTCTAATTCCATTTAAAAATAAATTTATAAATCTATTATTCATTGGTGTTTGGATGGATTCATATATCTTGTAGAAAGAAAACTAAATGTAATGATATTGTAAAGTTAAAAAGTGAAAAAAATTCTAAAGTTATATATATATAAAAGATTAAGTTGTGCGCGTAGTGGTCTAAAATTAAATGAATTCTCTTACAGTAACAAAACTTGTCCCTCTTTTAACCTTCATTAGACTTTACTATATACATGTAATTTACTGCATATATATCAAGTGTTTAAAATGAGCACCTATAAGTATAGCTTAAATATTCTACCTTTCATTTTTACCAAAGGTTATTTTATTAATAATTTATATACAAACACATAGAAAATAATAATTAGAAGATTCCTCTAGCAGAATACCTATAGGTATGTACTAACTGAACAAACTAGAAAAATCTGGTCTAGGGTATATAAAGCCAGTAAATATATATATATATATATATATATATATATATATATATATATATATATATATATATATATATATATATATATATATATATATATATATATATATATATATATATCAATATTCACTCATCAGGGCCTCTATGCTTTTGATGACCTTACAACTGGTAAATTTTATACAACAAAAATAGTAAAGTTATACCTAAGATAGACAGAAAAGAACAAATAATTTAGTAAACATGAGTTACTTCCCCTTAAAATAGAGAAACCCTGAAAACCCAAAAAGAACACCATAAACATCAAAATTAAGAAATGTTGCAGGTTCAGATTTATTAAGCCATGCAAATTAATGGTAAAGTATTTCATAAAAGGATAGATGGGCCATGTGACAGCAGTAATTGCAGAAAATCGGAAAGCTGTCAACATTCCGGATACTTGGTACCTTTGTTTAAAAAAAACCATTCTGTGCAAAAGATGAAACGTAAATGGAAAAATAATACGTAATCGTTTAAAATCCTTACTATCCTTATATTTTTGAGGGAAAATTTTTCTTTTTAGGAAATTTTTAAAATTATAAAGAATGAAAAAATGAATAGGCATCAATGTGACAAACGATATTCAAAAAACCGGGTTTTTGTATGCCAAAAAAACTAAAGGGACAAGCTGTTAAACTGAGCCTGCAAATTTCGTGAAAATAAATCACAAAGCACTGCTTTTATTAAAAATATTAAAAAAAAATTTAAAAACATATTTTTTAGTTGATTTTTTCGCTCAAAAAAAATCTAATTAACCCCAAAATGAATTAATGCTAATAAAAAAGCTCCCTTCCCTAGAAAAAATAAAAAGCATTATAAGAGACGACGCCGTCCGGGCGTCGCCATGATCAAGTACCATGATTAAAATATTGTTAGGCAAAGGGGTTTTATTACATTTTATGAAAGACCAAAAACCCAAAAACTGTAATGTCTGAGTTGCAACCTTTAATATTTGAAACGTCCACCTATTATCAAATAATACTTATAGGTTTAACAGTTTGGATTACTTTATGAACAATGCTTTAATACACATTTAAAATTAAATATTTCACAAAAGAAATAAAAACATTTACAAATACATTTTAACATAAGAAAACAAACGTCTTATGCTAAAATTACTTTCCTTAAGAAATTTGAAATCATTAAAGCAAATATAATTACGACTAGAAATGTACTTTACAACTTATCAAACAAAAAAGTAAACCCATTTTTTCTTATGTTAATTAGTCTATTAACATCAAATGGCTAAGTAAAATGTTAAATAAATGTTTACTTCTTTTAAAGATGAAAAAAGGGTTACTCGAAAAAAAAATAAAAGTAATGAGATTTTTGTGTGCCGGGAAAGATTATCCGTTATTTTATATTTTTAACCAATGATTAGGTATATAAAAGCAAAAATTTTGTCTTTTAAGTTAGTAGTTTAATTGATAGATTCAGCATTTTTAAAAAAGGGGCAGTCGTGCCTTAAATAAATAGCTAAATTTTTATTTTCACTTTTCGTTTCTTTAAAACCTCAAACTTTAAAAATTTATTAAAGATTAGATTTATTTTACGTGAAAATTTGTTTCTTCTGATGCTATATGGCAATTAGTACAATTAAATAGATTCACGTCAAAATACTACTTGTTTACATTTTCCTACTTTTGCCATAGCTATAGCTACTTTTCCCAGGTATCAAATATCTAAAATGCTTTAAAAACATTATTTAAAGGTTATAACACTCATGTTAGTATCTTAATACCTTTACCAGGAAAATTTAACAAATTGTTCATTTTTGTTATAAAAAATATTTGAAGTATTTTTTAACAAAATAACTTGAAATAATATAGTTCATTTTAAACGGGCAAGATTATTTTGCAAGTTTACCTGTGGGCTATATGGAGAACGCCATGTTTGCTCTGAAAATCGTGAAAATTGCATATTCAGTTGGTTTTCCCTGGGTTAGAATAAGAAAATTATGAAAGCTCGCCGATGATTGGCTGTTTTAAAAGTCATCAGAAATGAAACGTATTTGGTCACGCTCAGATCTTAAAGCGGGACGTTATTTACATCTAATTTTAATCAGATTGAGGCATAATGTGCCGTTCACTGATCAACCTAACACAATAAAAATGACCTTCTATTAGTCTGTAGTAGAATTAATTAATCGGCTTTTTAGTCCATAAACAACTGAAGTTTCATGTCATAAATATGATATGAAGTCAAATTACAAATGAATTAACACAGTATGAACACATACCACGATATTAAAAACTACCACAAAAACTGAACAAAACTGTGCTGTTTGGTAGGTTTGCTAGCATGCTGCAGCTTATGTACATCAAACTTTTGCTTAAGCCCCACATATGTTTTTGCAATGCCTTGTCAGTGCCTTTAATTATAGAATGCTTTTTCTTTGATAAATTACATCATTTTTTTCATGCTTACTCATACCTTATCTTGTGACTTTAACGATCGGCGACTTCTTTTTATGAAAACATGTTACCGGCAATTTTATTCAAATTGCATCATGGGTGGTCCATAGTGACAAAAAGCAATTCTGAAACATCTGGTTGACAAAGTCAATGAATATATAACTTAATGCAAGCACACAACCTGTATTAATGTGTAAGACAAGTTTTCAGATCTAAATTTAAACTGCATTGTGTATTTCTACTTTTTTCGGTTATACCGATAAAAATCTAAAGAAGCACATCTTGCAGCGAATGTATCCAGTAACCATACAAGTTATATACTGATTAAAATTGTTTCAAAGTTTATTGTCTTTTTTTTTGTTGTTGTTGTTGTTTACTTTTGTGATGTTACTGAATACTTAAAAAAACTTTATAGTATATAACAATATTTAATTTTCATTATTCTTCTTAAAGTTAAACTGAAAATAATATATCTTTGTGCCGTTTTCAGTGTTTCCAAGATTTGTTGGGATGGAATTTGATGTTTAGCAATTAAAAATCGTTTTTTTGTTCTTAAGACTCAGTTTAATGTCACACTATTATAGTAATGATGCTGTTACAGAGAGGCAACATACTCGTTCATTTTTCAATGTCTTGTAACATAATGGGAGAAACTGCCGTTTGGAAAACCAAGTATAAAAATTGAGATAATTATGTCAAAGATTGTGAAAGAGTTGTGTGTTTCAGTAGCAATCATTGAAAAGCATTTCAATAAAGTATGTTCATTTCAATAATAGTGCAAGGTCGAACTTATAAACAGTGACATTATACAAGCGCCAAGGAAAAGGTTCATAGGTTCATGATTTTAAGAATAATGTCCATTAATCAGGAAATCCAATATAATGCCTTTAAAGCAATACAATGATCTCGGTGAAACAAATAATCCGCGTTTAATCACTTTTTACATCAAGTTTTTACGACAAATCAATTTAATCCAATAAAACCCTGACAGAGTATTATTCTTTAATCATTCTTTATTTAGCTAAAAAAATTTGGTTTGGGTAATATTTTTTCCATAAGAAGTTGGGTTATACATTGCAACTTTATCCTAAGATAAAATTAAACTTTTAAAGCATCTTTCATTGCTCGTTAATAAAGATATTTTATTCAAAATCTTGATCATAGAAACAATTCAATCTTAAATCATAACAATGACGAGTTATGTCGAATCTTTTTTAAAATTAGTACAACTCGAATAATCAAAAAAACAAATGTTTGTAAAGTTATAAGAATATATTTTTATAGTGATAAAAAGTGTCAAGAAAATTGTCATCATATGATATGTACATATAATCAGAAATAAGCTGCATGTATATAAAATGAACAATTTTTTATCACAAGTTTAACTACGAATTTTTTTTGTATTTGTTCGTTTTTTTTTTAAGATAATGTAAGCTGTGGATTTTGCATAAAGAAAACAAATTATGAGCAACCGATTCAAATGCTTTACAAACGCTGCAAGAGATCGATATAGGAAGGAAAGACATGCGAAACAGCTGGCAAACAATAGAATAGAACACAACTTCCTACTAGATACATACACTTAAAACCGAAAAATTGAAATTAATTTGCATGATGATTTTGCAATGTGTTGTGCTTCTTACGTTTTCCAGGCCTTGTCTGTTTCAATAAGACCTTTACGGACTATGCAAAATAGCTTATTAATAAGAGCATCCCAGCATCGGCGTCCTTGTAAACGTCCTGATTTTAGATTATTTTTTGTGACAAATTTTGCTTAATTCTTACAGATTATTTTGAAAAATTATAAAGTTGTTCCTTATCTCAAAATAACTTCCTATTATGAACTTTCATATCATTGTCGTACAAGTTTGAATTTTGATTCTTTCTACTTCATTTAAGATGGAACTTGTTTTTATATTATTTCTGTTTTGTCACCAACATCGCACACTTGTAGCTAAAATCAGGATCACTGACAAGATTCGAGTCACATATTTCGTATTGACTGAAGTTTGCCGTCATAGACAGTAATGATTACCTTCGGATCAGATTACGTGACAAAAACACTTAAACTCAAAATGCTGCATTGAATAAAAAGAAATAAATGTTTATCTGCCTCTCTAATATATATTTATACAACATCAATCGGTTGCTACAAAATACTTGTCTTTTAATCTATGAATATTTGTTGTAACACCAACAGTTTACTGATTCATTCGGTTACATATACGTATACTATCCAATCAAAGTGCCAATCCAATTGTCATGTGTTTGCAGAAAGAATGACTCTATCTGTTGAAATGATCAGACTTCATCACTCCTACATTTTCTCCATCGCATGATATGGTGACAGAAGAACGTTACTTCAAGAATAAATATTCAATATACCATTTTAATACTTTTTTCATTACAATATCAACAACGAATAATAATCTATATTTATTATCATAAATGATGAAACCGTTAAAGCCCCTGAACTTGTTTGTACTTTTTCTATATCGAAAGTGTATAAGCACTAGATTATAAATGCAGAAAAAAACCTAAGTTCTAAAAAACACTACGTATTATGATAGTGTTGATCCGTGCTGTTGTACAGCAATTAGAAACTTCGACGGGATCGATAGCGACAAGAAGAATGTCTCTTTATTTCTGAAGAACAGCTACGGATTAACCCTAATATACTTAGTGTTAAGCTTTATTTGGCTTCATAATATTCACTTCATTACGTCATACGCTGTTCTATGGATACATATTAATTGCGTGGTTACCGAAATTTCTATAGAAATTTGGCTGCGGTCCTAACGGTTCTGACGTAAGGTGACACGCTTTACCGAAAATAGATAAAAATATATTGTTTTTCCAAAAGTCAGTCAGGTTTGCGGGTAAGATTTTCTTGGTTTTATTTAGCTATAAGCATGCATGATGTCATATTATCCCGGCCGCTAATGAGCACATTACGGCTTAGTATGATGAGGTATTTCGCGATTATTTTGTAAATTTGTTAGTGAAATACAAAGCTTTTTTATCGTGTTCGTTACAATATCAGCAAAGTCACAATACTTATGGCTATTATTTTCATATTTTACATACATCACATGCCATGAATACGTGAAGACACCTAAATAAATGTTGCAAGTAATGTGATTTTAACCGCAGGGGTTTCGGATGAGCAAACAGAATATTGCTTAACAAAAATGTATGCATAAATTCCTGACCTGTCTTATTTTAATTATCAGATACTTGGGTACAAAAAAAATTTCATATAACATATTTGTTAACAAAAGAGAACACGTCAATATTTGTGGTTAAATCTATTGTTATCCAAATAATGGTCAGAGTAGGGATCTATCAATAAGTACAAGTTAAAAAAATACCACTGCTTCTTACCTGTATAACTGATAAAACATCTAACTGTACACACTTACCTGAAAAGATACAAAAAGTACAAATTACATTTATGTCAAATGCATGTTAGAAAAGAGTAGGCTAGTAGTATTAGTTTTAATTTTAATGTTATGTCAAAATGCAAAAAAAAAGAAACTGAAAATTATTATCAATAATACTGTGTAAGTACTATTTACAACTATATAAAAACACTTCATATCAGAAATAGAGTCTGTCGAAACATTACAGTATATATGACATTTATTTTCTCTTTCTATTTAGACAGTAGTTGTGGCAATTATAACAATTCTTACAAAAACATTTATTATATCCTTAAATAAATGAATAATACTATTTGTTGATAATTATAATCATTTATATTATCATATTGAATATAAAGACACATGTTCAATTTCATTTGAATAGTTGTTTTAGTTTCTAGCAGCAATGTTTATAATTATAGAAATAATGAAAATGTAGTTAATGTTGGGTGCTTACAATTATATGAATATTTATCTGCAATTGACGCATTTTTGTGTACTTTGTAAATTCTTATATTCAGTATTATATAATCTAATGTTCTCAGCATGTTGCTTTTACAATAAGTAAGTACTATATTTATTATTTAGAATAAGATTAATCACACTTAGATTCTCAAGAAAATACAATGTACGGTTCAAAAGTTGCTTACTGATTAAACATTGAATTGAAAATAGAATAATAAAACTGGATGGCAAAACTGGATAGCTCGTTTATATGCCTTGTTTACTATGTAAACAGAATTATTACCAATAACATTGTGTAACATTTGCTTACATGCATTTATGTGAAATCAAATAACTAGTTAATTATAATATTTGAAAACCAGTATGTGTAGATGCAAATTTATGTTTAGTTTTAATTAAAATATAGTGTTTAATAAATTTCAAAATATGCTCCAATAATTTCAAATAGATACCACAAAATATCTGAGAAAATGTAATTTCACACAACACAAAAAGGTAACCTTTCAAGGCATAGACATAACCAATGTGTCTGACATTATGTTTGCCATTCGGCTCTGTATTTGATAAAAAATTATAGTACTTTGGTTTCTAGTATAATCTCTAAAATACATTGAAATACTTATGCTTTATTGAACATTTAAAAATGTCGTTTACTGGTTTTGTGTTTAATAAAAGATGTATGTAATATATTCATATTTTAATTGGTGACATATTCAAAATTGAAATTTGAAAGTTGACATTAAATGTTATAACAAACCATGGTTGTCCTTGTAATAAGAATAAAAGTAAAAGGCAATTAAATAAAATGTCAGACTGACAGAGTGTTAAATGTCTGTACCGAAAAAAGCAATACACTGAACAACCTTACTATTTAATTTAATTAAATTTTTGAAAACTGTACTTTTAACAGACTTCCTTTTTAGTGAAACTAAATTGTCTATATCAAAATGCACTTTTGAAGAAAAATTACAAAATATCTATAAATATACACTTGTAGTTATTAGTTCGTTTTAAGTCGTTGCAAAATCGTGTATAATTACTGTTGCTTAAAAAGAACTTTTGTTTTCAAATTATGTCTAGAATTATGATGAACAATAAATATGCAGACTCCACAATGTTAACAAAACGGACACTGAACATTCATGTTTTGCTCTAAAACCTTATTTGTGCAAAGCTTTGATACATAAAATGTTTACAAAATTGCAACATGTACAAAATCTCTTAAAAACGGTTATTAAAAAATATAGTTTTCCATTTGTCTATTTTTTTGAAATTTAGTGGATTTGTTTTTTGTAAGCTAAATTCAGGCCTGTGCTTAATAATTTCAACAAGATAAACTGATAAAATGTTAATTTACTAAGAATAACGTTTAGTTATAAGGCGCTGTACGAAAGTGACAGAATACCCCCAAAAAATTTTGCCTTTAGACATGCGGTTATTGAAAATGGAAAAAGAGAAAAAAAGTAACTGACCGCTTTTTATTGTTTGTGTGGAATGAAGGTGCTAATACTAAATTAAGCACTTTGTCAAAGGATTTGGTATGCGAACATTAATCTTGATGTGGTTTTTAACATTTATGCCAACTTATTTTAATCTTCAGCATAAAAAGTTTAAATGCTTTGGATACTAAGTGTACCTCAAACTGTTTTTTGAAAAATTAAATAAATTTAAACTCTTTGATGACCTTTTAAAAACCTTTGGAAAGGGGAAAAAAACATGGGGTTTACACACAAAAACGTGCCAAAAAGTATTTTCCCCGGAAAGAATTAAAGTAACCCATAAATCCTATAAATTCTTTTTTTGAAAAGGTTTAACCTTTAAAAAAAATAAAATTTGTTTTTGACTTTGAAAAAAAATTTGGTTTGGAAAAACCCCCAAAAAAGTTTTCATTGAAAGAAATTTGAAAAATAATAATTTAAAACCTATGCAGGAACAGTTTTCGTTTTGCAAAATGATTTTTTGTGTAAAAATGGGGGACGCCGGAAAAAAACAGACCCTTTGAGCCCTTTTCACCGACAAAATCGGGCTTGATGTAGGACACCCTTAGGAAAAGTTGAAAAAGTAGGGGAAAAGGGGTTTTTTGGGCTCAGAATGTGTTTGAAAGTGTAGACATTTTTGCCCAATTATTTCAAAAAACATTCAATGTAAAGAAAAAAAGTTAAGTTGGGGACCACATGGTGTGTACCCAATGTTGCTGTATAAGGTTTAAACTTTAAAAAAAGGTAGGTATGTAAGGTTAGGCGGGCTTAATTATTGGAAAGCGAAAAAGGTCCCTTTATGTTTGGGGACGAATTTTTGCATTATTTTTAAATTTAAAATTTACCAAAATTACGTCGGGCACGAATTGTGTACCTATTAACTCTTATTGTGATAATGTGAAACTTCAAAATGTAAGTGTGACTTTGACCTTTGATGTAGGGACGGCGTTCTTGGACGCGACACATTGTCGTGATCACAAAGTTACAGTCCGGACACAATGGAGAAGGAATGCACAGACGGACAGACAGACAGACGGACGGTGCTGCGATTTTAATATCCTTCGTGTGCATAAAAATAAATAGAGAAAAATAAAGAATCCCTAAAGAAAGCCCAACAAGACAAAATTGAAAATGTCACACAAGAAACATCCGGTTATCATAAAAATGAAACGTAATATCAAATAAAAGCAATTCCTCGAAAAAAAAACGCCGACGGCAAATGCACCACACACATTGCAATTCGAGCACAATTGTACAAAACTTGAAATATTAAGTTTTTATATCACAATACCTATATATTTTTACAAACATGCATCATTGCTAGGTTTACCATAAACCAAACAATGTATTTAAAAATGTTCGAATATTAATATAAGACCTTTAATACAAATTTAACGTTGTTTGCTTCGCTTCGCTTCATTTCATACTTCACTCAGTCTCAAGATATACGTTGAAAATATTTGAACTCAATTGACAGTCTGTTTTGTCTTTTTACACAAGCTTTATAAAATAAAACCTCAAAAAATAAAATGGTATTTAAAGATTTTAAGTCGTTGCACTATACATATTTTCTCTGTTAATGAAATATAATATAGATGAATACTTTGCTGATAATTTTCTCTCTAACGTGAAACATCTTTTAATTTGATGAATAAGGATCAACATGAAGGGGAAGCTTCTGTGGTCAATCGTTTGTCATGAAGCAAAACAAATGCAACGAACACTTCTGGTAAAAGAATGCTTTGAATGCAAATAGTCCCTAAGACAGTTAAGTCAAACAAGACACGTCGCTTTTATCAGACATTTTCCCCGAAAATATACTTTTTTACAAGAACATATTTTCACGGACAAAAAAAACCAAAAAGGTAGACCATTATTTAGAACAAGCGGATGTTGTTAAATGACATTTTGGTCTACAACAGATGATGAGCACACTGCCACCACAACAGCTCTCCTTTGAGCTAAACTCAAATACCAATATTGGAAGCATAATAAAAGTTGTGAAAAATAGCGACTTTAATTACATAAGTGTAGTGTGACATTTTACATAATAAACTCATTTACAACATCATAATGATCATTTTACAAATGAGGTAAAACAAGCACGTTCAATCTGATATAAATCAAAGTCATCATGTGTTGTTGTTTAATAAATCAAATATGACAAAGTATTTCGTCCATATCATAATGTCTATCAATCCCTTGTGACCTACTTAGAGGCACGCTTTGAGTAATAATCATATAAAACAATTTAACGATGGTGTAAGATATCACAAAAGCTATTAATGACCGATTTGTTGGGGTTTTTTTCAAGCCACATGCAATAAATTTAAAATAGTTTAATGCACTTTAGAAAATTAATGTATTAATTTTTTTTCAAAACCATGTTTCATGTGTATGCATTTTATGTACATGTTACAGCACATATTGTTACGTTGTAAACATAATACAATGTAGCTATTGCGTTATGCGTTTGACTGAATGCCACCATTTCTTTCAAGTTTTCCAGAATCTAAAAATGAAATTTTAAATGTAAAAGAATACGAGAAAAATACTGTCAATATAATTTTACATCAACGAGAGCCTTTAAATAATCATTTGGTCACCAGATTTTCTTTTGTAGTTTTTTATTTAATAAATCATCAGTGCTTTTACCCATTAAATATATTTTTGTTTTGGGGCTTAAAGAAACAAGTTTAAGCAACATATGTTAGATACAATCTAATACATTTAGATATAGAAAAGAAACAACAGCGACAAAAGTATCTGGCTAACACCATAACTATATGAAAACTCCGGAAAACGTCTTTAACATAAACAACATCTTGCAATCGGGATACATGTATTTCAATTTGTAATACCAATTGAAATGCAAGCTCTGTCTTATCCCAGAGTCAAAAACAAGCGGTGTGACTTTCACTGCAGAAACTAATTTCATAGAATTACATATATAAGAGTATATCGTGCATATTACTCTTTTCATAACATGATAGGTTCATTCATACAATACATTAAATTTGACAAAGTATTTTTGATCTACATCATAAGGGTAAAGAGTCCCAAGGGAACTTATAAACAGCTTTTCAGGAAGTATTACATCAAACTGATGGAGTGAACTTTCATTCAATTCAACATTTTATACAATTGTAATTGCATAACGGTAAGTATATTAAGCAAATAACAGGACTTGACATGAATATAAATGGTACCGTTTACCACACATATTCGAATTGGAAAGGACTAGTCATGCCTATTACCTTTGCAGGTAAGTACACATGTTATGATTCTTATGAAAACATTAAATGGCAATTCATGATTTATATATGCTACTTCCAACACTTATAACCCGTTTATGCCCATATTTTATGGAACAGACATTTTCTGGAATTCAGTATACATAAATGCACGCGTACTTGGCAAAACTGCATGTCTTTTATGACCTGTTTTGATACAACAAAGTGAGCTACCCTCTATAAATCCTTTTAAAACGATTGCAAATAAATATTTTAACATTCGTTGTCTGGCCTGAAAAGTGTAATTTCTTTGGCGGCTTATGAACAAAGACAAATATGTAACAGAAAATAGCTTTTGCCGATTTTATGTATAGAGAAAAGAGACAAATACAGGGACAACAGCCGCGACAAACATAAATTTAATTAAATCCAGACAAGTTTCGATTGAGATGCATTTCCCATTCAATAACAACATTTTATTGTGCGTCCATCGAACGTTACAACAATGACACGAATAATAAATTCCATGCTTAAAGTGTAACAACAAAACGAAGTCGTATTCATCAGAAAAAAGTGTTTGTTATACACCTTCAATCGATAGTTTCTTAAGGTATTAGGACCCTCATGGGCACTATCAGGAACTAAAGAATTGACATCATAGGTAAGATGTATATCTTAAAGTACACCTGTATGCAAAATTTAAACAAAGTTTACCGTACCGAAATCAAGTTATGGCCACTTTTCTGAACTCAAGCTAGGATGTTATGAGGGCCGTTTTTTTAGAAATAAGGGCCTTTAAATAATCTGCAATAACATTCTAATGAAAAATGTTTTCCCATGAATTTTTGGTAAGAAACAAATAGTACCATTCAGCTAACAATCCACATAAGCAAAATTATGGTTTCTACTTAAAATTTATGAAATCTGTATAAAAATGTTCCCTACCCAACCCATTTTTACCACATGTCTGACCATTTTTCAACTTAGGGAGCCTAATTCAAAAAATTCTTAAAATTTACCCAAATGAGTGCCTGTTTTCAAAGCTTCTCAAAAATTTTTAAAAAGTATATTGGTTGATCTTGTAAAATATGAAATACTTTTACAGTCTAGTTTTGATTATATTACACTTTGAAAATATCAGGTACCATATTTATTACTAGATTTAGCATAATTTAGCCAATAAATACCTATATAAATTAAAATTTCATAATTAAACACGTTTTTCTTTCCATATGGGACATGAGAGATACATAAATAATGTTAAAAGAAAAAAACAAAGAAAAAAAAAAGTTGACCCTTCTGGGGATTGAACCCATGGCCCTCATTTTCAATGTAGTTAACAGTAATTCTAGCCTATTTGAATACTCTTCAAAACGGAGGTAATGCATTAGGGTGCTAATACCTTAATAACAAATATTTTCAACTGAAAGGAACAACTTTCTGTCATGTGAAATACCAGAATAAAATTTCATTCAGTGTAAACATCAAACGTTCAAATAAAATGATATTTAGATAGAAAATTATTATTCTCAATCACGAATTGTCCTGCTATACGTGCAAATGATGCAGTTGTACATTTTCATATCAGTCGATAAATATAATGTGCACGATTCATTCGTGTAACTTGTGCAATTTTATTCCAGACGATATGATTGCTTTTAGAAGCAATAATGTTTACCTCGCGTGCATAAAACGCTTGATGCGCAAAGCACTGAACGAATATACCGACAGAATGTCGTTCAGTATCTCTTACGTATATTCAAGTCACTTCAAATGTTTCTATATAAAATGTACTTATTTTGCGGATTTCATTTCATTTCTTATGCTGGACTAAGGTAATAAAACGCAAGGTAAAACATGTGACCACAACCATGGTTTAAAAACGCCTATAGTCTGAAAAGGTCATATAAAATGCGACACACATTGTTTATATACAAGATTTGAAAGAAAATTCTACAGTTTTACCGAAACCTTTATGTCAGTTTAACGTAAAATAAAGATAAGTTTATTTATAGCATAAAATCGGCTATTTTTCCCTATTTTGCCCATGTTATAACGGGACCAAAACCATGTGTTAACATAGTCACGCGCTCTTGTTATAGCCCGGTTTCACCTATGCGCAATACATACAGGGCACAGTAAACAAACAAAAAATGACGATTTGGCCTGCAGCGAGCAGCATTCAAGTAACTATGCCGGAAATACGGCGTATAGACATCGCTGCTAATCTTGGTTGTCGCCTTTTCGAGGAAACGAACAGTTGTCAATGTAAACAAATGTCTACCTGTCATTCAGTTTAACCCTCCGATTAACTTACAAAACAAGATAACACAAAATGAATATGAGAACATGTTGTTTTATTGAAGTTTATGTTGATAAATGCTCTTTATATTTCTTTGAGAGAATAATGTTTAGTGCCTGATTTTTTTTATAATTTTGTGTGCTTGAAAAAATCCGATTCTGATGTCACTGATCTTTTTTCTACAGTACCGTCAATCTGAAATCATTCTAAGAATTTCTGAGGATCATGTTTTGTCTTGGGTAGAGGGTAGAGTGATGTAACGTTGTTTTTTCTTGAGATAATATATCTCAAATGTCAAGCTTTATTAAATCAATTAAAATTCATATTTCGTTCGGTTCTGAGATTTTCCCAAGTTGTTGGCCCCGGAAAAATAAAACGCATACGTAAAACATGTAGAATTGGATAAATACCGTCCAAGCACAAGGATTTAATGTAATTGTGTTTTGTATTAAATATACATCATGAATCTGTTTCATGCTATAATAGCGTCAACGCACGTTTATTTCGTATTATAAAGTCTGCAGAGTCCCTCAGAACTGTTGGAGCCCTCGCCTTACCGGGCTCGGGCACCAACCGTTCTTCGGGACTCTGCAGACGTTATAACACGGAAAAACGTGCGTTAACCCTATAAAAACAAATGCTTATACATCATATATGGCCAGTATGCATGTATTTTGTTTTTATTCGTCTACCTTGAACAACACCATTCTATTGCCTTTACAATAGCCAACTGTTGTCTTTAATGTTATTTTAATTGTGTATTGTTCTATTGATAAACACAAATTAATGTGTTTTTAATATTATTAACAATGTCCATATAAATATAGTTGACCATGTGTTGCATACTCAACTTAAGCTTATCTTTTGTTTTGTCAATACAATTCGCATTTATATGTCTTTTTAAGATATTCAATGTATCGAGTCAATGACTAGTGAATTTGTATTTTGTTTAAAGTAAATTTTTCGCCTACGAGTACATTTCCCATAAGTATTTTAAAAATTGATAAAAACAATAGAATGAATGCGGTACTCTCATAAAATATGTCCTTCAAAATGAAGTTCAAAGAGTTATAAAATGAAATATCAAAGTATGAATGTATGAATCACTACGTTTATTATAAATAATAATACTAATTTATTATCTGCTATATATTCATGTTTAAATTGAATAGATATAATCTTATTTTTCGTCCATCGGTATAATTATAAGTTATGGTTTCTATCTACTATCATGCTTCACTTTCAAATGTTGCAAATACCTGGATACACAATGGTGTATTTCTTCTTTTAACGATATGGTATGATATACATTTATATAGTAACATTGTGTATTGTATTTTACATTATAATAACCATCTTGTATATTACTTTATACATTTGAACGGTTCTTCTTAAGCAACAGAGACTATGTTATCAATTACGAAAACATGATAAAACATGATAAAAAGGGGGGTTAATGTTGAACATTATACAATTATATCTCACATTAAGCACATTATCTGCGGTTAACACCTTTACTTTATGCTTCTTACACTCTTATATCAATTATAATAATGTAGTCTAATGTTCTGTGCTGAATTTTGTTGCTCCAATTTTTTGTACAAGAAACTAATGTTTTTATAAAACCATTCGATAAATCTTCATTTGATGATTACTGATGACAGCCATCTAATATTTTATAAGATTTTTTTATCAGATATAACACAGACCGCAACATAAGACGATAAAGAAGGAAATGAGAAAAAACTATGTTTTTTGTAGAATCGTGCAGGAAATATTATGAAATAATTACCAATAGGTACTTAATTCTTTTAGAGAGTGGGTTTGGAATTCATTTTACAAACGTAGGATACTTTGAAAAATAAGAAGAAATATGAAGTACCTATGGGATAAATTCAATTTCATCTACACAAAGTTTAGTTATCTCCTAATGTTAAAACAGTACAAATATAGTGTCGTACTTTGTACATGTATGCTTTAAGGGACAAGTTATGTCATATTAGCTGTACAGAATAAGCATATATCGTTTTATTGGTTATCATCAAGACAATGTTCACCGAACCTAATAAAATGCCATGGTAAAGAAGCAATAAAAAAGACGCGGTAATGAGTACCTTAAACATATACATGTATAATACTCTTAAGGACACTGTTGGGTAGATTATATACGTATCCCCTCACTAAAACGTTCAATTTATCGCAAGTACATTATAAGATCAAAGCATTTGAAATTAAAAACTTCAAAGTGAAACAAATGTGATTGTAGGTTATCATTTATCTTGCTTATATGATGGAAATATAATTGCATCTATTGTATGACTACGAAGAAAATTAATATTAGCAGTAGCACAATTATTTGGCAATTTCACTTATGTTTTAATGCACACTTGACAGGCATCGTTTTATACAGAGTTATAGTGGTTATTCACAAAAATTCCCGAATCACATTTATATATATCAGAAAGTATAATGCATCTTAATTAATAACCGCTTTAAAAGCAAGTAGCTAAGTTGCACGTGCGATACTTACAGCACTTGCAAACAGTACAATTAACAAGGCTTTTAAACAATATGCTACACTTTTTAAGTATTCCAAGGAAATTTAACAAAGGGAGACACCTGGCTATACTTTTTCATTAATTAATGTAATAAACTTTAACAAATGTTGGAGAGTATAATACTTTCACACAATTTTGATTGACATCTCATCAGAATTTAAAGTAGCAGAGAGATGAAACTATTGGAACTCATCATGTGCTAATATAAGCAATATAAGCAAATAAAAAATACAAAACAAAAGGTACTAGTAATCACCTGTATTATAGGTAGAAATTAAAATATAACAATTACGTGCTTTCACTAATACTTAGTATGATAAACAGGATATATGGCTTAAGTATATACATGTGTAATATCATCGTAAAATAGGAATATACAAATCGCTTCGGCATGACAATGGCGTCATGATCTCAGTGTAAGGGCTGCACCAATAGACACAATTTCTCCAAAATAATTGCGTTTTACAAAAGCTTGAACATGTACTTGTAAAATGCTGAAAACAATGATTCCAAAGTAACAGAAAACATATAACAACATCGAAACCAACAACAAATTCCCTTTCAATAAAAATTAAACATCTCATTCGTTTTACATGTATACAATCAATTATTTTATCGGGTAATTGATGTCTTTCATATCAACTTAAAAGAAATAGCTAGGTGAGTACTTGCAGTTTAGCAATCACTTATCAATATATATTAAATTGTACTAAATTTTTTTCTAAAACTGTAACTCTAAAATACCACTCAAACCACTTTGAATTTGTTTCCAGACTAATAAATACTTATTCAAGAAATTAGAAATTATTGATATATTCATTATGATTTGTTCTTATAAATTTTGGTAAACAAAGATTTATCTAAATATAACTATCTCTTTTAAGTATCCAATATTACCATTGGTAAACGATTTAAGTCATTAAATTATAAGCATTTTTCATAATTATGAAGCAGGTTTTATATCTTCCCTGTTTCTCCCTGGCCTTCTGGTTATGGTAAATGTTATTCAAACTCATGACCTTAACCGCATATGGCTTTATTTTCGCCAATCATAATTATTTCTTTAATTTGTTTAGTTTACAGCAGAAAGTGACCCTTGACTTTACCACGCCTGTAAGTAATATATTTATCAAAGGGGCAGCAATGTAGCTTTATAACAAAAGTGTGTTAATCCAAACGTCCTTAAACTACCCTTCCCCAGTACCCCCTACACATGAACAAAAGATAAATATTGTTCAGCTCTTAAAATTTGTTTAGTTTACAGCAGAAAGAAATTCTAAAATATACACATGAAATTAAACTATTTCACAAAAAGAAAAAAAAAACTTTTACAAATACATTTTACACGAAAACAACCGTCTTATGCTAAAATTCAAATCATTACAACAAATCATAATTACGACATAGCAAATGTACTCTACATACTTCATTTATCAATAAAAAAGTAATTAATTATTGCTCATGCTAGATTAAGTCTATTACCTCCAATGGCTAATCAAATATTTAAATAAAGTGTTACTTCTTAAAGATGAAAAGGATATACTTAGCAAATACATACAGGAGGTCAATGACATTTCGTGCAGTCGGAGAAAAGAAGATTATCCGCTCTATCTTTACATGATAGATAGATAACGGGCAAGATTATTTTGCTATATGAAGAATGCCATGTTTGTTCTGGAAATCGTGAAAATTGCATATTCAGTATTGGTTTTCCCTGGGTTAGAATTAGAAAATTATGAAAGCTCGCCGATGATTGGCTGTGTGAAATGTCACCAGAAATTATTTCGTATTTGGTCACGCTCAGATCTAAAAGCGGGGCGTTATTTAGAGCTGATTTTAATCAGATTGAGGCATAATGTGCCGTTCACTGATCAACCTAACACAATAACAAGAGCTGTCGGTAGGACAGCACGCTCGACTATTCTAAGTGCTTGATAGTAAAAGAGCCTTGATAATGTTAAATTTTTAAAGTTCACAAAAGGGCTATTTTTTTTTACAAATTCATGTTATAGGCCTTAGAGAGAGTCTAATTATACAGTATTGGCTTGACTATTCTAAGGGTAATGTCACAAGGGTGTTTTATTGAGTATAATAATACTAATTACCTATGAATACATAAATTTGACTGAAAAGGTACAAAGACTTGTTATTGAAGATGTTTTATGAAGTAAATCACTGCTTTATTATTATGAATGCATAAATTGTCCCAAAAAAGGCACAAACCCTTCAGTAGTTATTGAGATAACAGCTTACAAGCAAAACTTTACCATGAATTTCTAAGTTGAAAAAGGGGAGAAAAATCAGCCTAAATGCAAGATAGAATTATGGATCTTTGTCAGTGACCTACAATTATGACCCTAAATGCATATGTGAAGTAGAATAGGGGATATGAATCAGCCTTAATGCAAGATAGAGTTATGGAACTTGGTCAGTGACATACAATTATGACCCTCCAATTATGACCCTAAGTGCATGTGTAAAGTTTCAAGTAAATATCTTTGAAGACCTTTAACCTTTAACCAAAATTTCTAAGTTTCAAAGGGGCAAATAATTCTGCAAATATTGCACGCAGAGTTATGCAATTTTGCAAACTGATGTACATTGTTACTATAAAAAAGTATTTTAAATTTCAATTGAATATCTAAAGCAATAATTGAGATATTTGACTTTACATAAAAACTTTAACCAAAATTTCTAAGTTCCAAAGGGGCATAATTCTGTCAATATTGTAGGCAGAGTTATCCAACTTGTCAATCTGATGTACCTTGTTACTATAAATAAGTATTGTAAGTTTCAATTGAATATCTCAAGCAATAATTGAGATATTTGACTTTACAAAAAACTTTAACCAAAATTTCTAAGTTAAAAAGGGGCATAATTCTGTCAATATTGTAGGCAGAGTTATCCAACTTGTCAATCTGTTGTACCTTGTTACTATAAATAAGTATTGTAAGTTTCAATTGAATATCTCAAGTAATAATTGAGATATTTGACTTTACAAAAAACTTTAACCAAAATTTCTAAGTTAAAAAGGGGCATAATTCTGTCAATATTGTAGGCAGAGTTATCCAACTTGTCAATCTGATGTACCTTGTTACTATAAATAAGTATTGTAAGTTTCAATTGAATATCTCAAGTAATAATTGAGATATTTGACTTTACAAAAAACTTTAACCAACGCAGACGCCGACGCGGACGCTGACGCCGACGCCGACGCCGGGGCGACTACAATAGCTCTCATATTCTTCGAATAGTCGAGCTAAAAATGACCTCCTATCAGTCTGTAGTTGAATTAATTAAAACGCTTTTAGTTCACAAACAACTGAAGTTACATGTCATAAATATGATATGAAGTCAAATTGCAAATGAATTAACACCGTATGAACACATACCATAACATTAAAAACTACCACAAAAACTAAAGAAAACTATGCTGTTTGGTAGGTTTGCTAGCAAGCATTCATAATTGAAATGCAGCATATGTACACCAAACTTTGGCTTAAGCCCCACATATCTTTGTGCAATGCCTTGTCAGTGCCTTTAATTATAGAATGCTTTTTCTTTGATAAATTACATCATTTTTTTCATGCCTGCTCATACTTTAACTTGTGACTTTACCGATCAGCGACTTCTTTTTATGAAAACATGTTACCGGCAATTTTAATCAAATTGCATCTTGGGTGGTCCATAGTGACAAAAAAGCAATTCTGAAACATCTGGTTAACAAAGTCAATTTATGTATAACTTAATGCAAGCAGACGAACTGTAATAATGTGTACAAAACGGTGAAAACAAGATTCAGATCTAAAATAAAACTGCATTGTGTATTTGTATTTTTTCGATTATCCCGATAAAATCTCAAGAAGCACTTCTTGCAGCGAATTTTTCAAGTAACCATATCAGTTATAAACTGATTAAAATTGTTTCAAAGTTTATTGTTTTTGTTGTTGTAATTTTTTGGGGGTACTAATATTATTGAATAGTCTAGAAAACTATAGGAATACTGATTTCTCCTTATTCTTCTCTTAAATTCAAACTGAAAATAATATACATTGTGCCGTTCCAGTTGACCAAAATATTTTGGATGGACTTTGCTTCAAGCAACAAAAAAATCGTTTGTTCTTGTTCTTAAATACTCAGTATTGCAGACCTATTGTAATAACTATTGCTGTCAAGGGAGCAACGTCCTCATTTATTAGAAATGTCTTTAGATAATGAAGAAACTGTCTTTAAGAAAACCAAGTATGAAAAAAATGGAAATAATTACGTCAAATATTGTGAAAGAGTTGCGTGTTCCAGTAGAAAAAAAATCCAGTAGAAATCATTGCAAAGTATTTCAATAAAGTATGTTTATTTCAATGTACATGTAACACTGCAAGGTGAAACTTATCAACAGTGACATTAAACAAGAGTCAGTGAAAAGGTTCATAGGTTCATGATTTAAAGAATAATGTTCATTAATCAGGAAATCCAATATAACGCCTTTAAAGCAATAAAATGATCTCCGCTGAAACAAATAACCCGTTTTTATCACTTTTTCTACATCAAGTTTTTACAACAAATCAATTTAATCTAATCAAACCTTGACAGAGTATTATTTTTTAATCATTCTTCTGTAAGACGTTATGGTATTGCAACTTTATTTTAAGATAAAATTAAACTTTTAAAGCATCTTTCATTGCTCGTTAATCAAGATATTTTTATTCAATATCTTGATCATAGAAATAATGCAATCTTAAATCATAACAATGACGAGTTATGTTGAATTCTGTTTTAAATAAGTTTAAGCTCTGAATAATCAAAAAATACAAATGCTTTGTAAAGTTATAAAGGATAATATTTTATATGACAATGTGTCAAGAAATTGCATCATATGATATGTACATAATCAAAATTAAGCTGCAGTGTATAGAACAAATGAACAAAATTTTATATACACCAAGTTTAACTAACCGAATGTTTTGTTGTTTTGTTTTTTTTAATAATGTAAGCTGTGCGATTTTTGAATAAAGAAAACAATTATGAGCAACAGATTCAAAATGCTTTACAGACGCTGCAGGAGATCGATATAGGAAGGAAAGACATGTGAAACATCTGGCAAACAATACAATAGAACAAAACTTCCGACTAGATACATACACTTAAAATCGAAATATTGAAATTAATTTACATGATGAGTTTGCAATGTGCTTTGCTTTTTACATTTTTCAGGCCATGCCTGTTTCAATTAGACCTTTACAGACTATACAAAGTAGATTATTAATAGGAGCATCCCAGCATCGGCGTCGATGTAAACGTCATGATTGTAGAGTATTTTTTGTGACAAATTTGCTAAATTCCTAAAGTTTATTTTGAAAAAAATGTAAAGTTGTTCCTTATTTCAATATACTTTCTTGATTTGAACTTATTCTTGTCGTGTACAAGTTTGAAATTTGATTTTTTTTCTCCATTTTTCTGACAGGATTCATGTCACATATTTGGTATTGACTGAAGTTTGCCGTCATAGGCAGTAATTATTACCTCCGTTACAGATTGCGTGACAAAAACACTATAACTCGAAATGGTGAAATGAATAAAATGAAATAAATGTTTATCTGTCTCTAACGTATATTTAAACAACATCAAACGGTTGATACAAAATACTTGTCTTTTAATCTATTTGTATTTATTTTTCACTGGAAACACCAACGCATAAATGTAATATTCAATTTAGTTTGACATTCAGTTACATATACGTATACTATCCAATCAAAGTGCCAATACAATTACCATGTGTTTGCAGAAAGAATGACACTAACTGTTGAAAGGATCAGACTTTATTACCCCTACATTGTCGCTATCGCATGTTACGGTGACATTAGAAATATATATATTGAGGATATTGAATAAGTGTAAGTTCAATACTGACTTTATGGGACGAATTGAATAAAATTTTATTATGCAAGCCTGTGCCGAGCATGATATTATTTATTCAACGAGTCCAATAGATTAAGTAATGACCTTACACGAATTTAATATTCTATTTATCACACTCCAAAAGTAAAAGAAGTTAAAAGTGAAAAAGAGTCATCTTTCATTGACGCGCCTATAGTATAACGCTACCATTAAGCGCGTCTTAACATAACGCAAATGACGTTACGTCAAAATATATGCATGGCCGAAGATGCACGGGTATGAGATAAACCATTTTAATACTTCTTTCATTACAACATCAACTACGCATAAACTAAAGGACATTAAAATAGTGACCTTTTCATTTATTTTCGCAATAATACGAGTATTTGAAATTTTCACAAATAATAAAATCATTATAGCCCTTAAATGTGTTTGTATTTTTATATCGAACTTGTATTGCCCATGGACTCTATATGCAGAAAAAAAAACTTAGTTCTTAAAAACACTAAATTTTTTCATAAGCGACATTCATCGTCTATGTCTTTGCGTGGTTACAGAAATTTGCTATAGAAATTTGGCTGCCACCTTAACGGTTATGACGTAGGGTGACACGCTATACCGAAATAGATGAAAAAGTACATTGTTTTTCAAAAGCCAGTCAGGTTCGCGGGTAAGATTTTATTGATTTTACTTAGATATGAGCATGCGAAATGTCATATTATCCGCCCCCTTTTAAGCACTTTATAGTAATTTCGCGATTACTTTGTAAATTTGTTAGTGAAATACAACGCTTTTTATCGTTTTCGTTACAATATCAGCAAAGTCACAATATTTATGCCTATTATTTTCATATTTTACATACTTCACCGTGAAGACACTTAAATGAATGTTGCAAGTACTGCAATTTTATCCGCAGGGGTTACAGATGAGCAAACAGAATATTGCTTAACACAAAATATATGCATAGATTCCTGATAAGTGGGTAAAATAAAACTTCATATAACATATTTGTAAACAAAAGAGAAAACCTCAATGTTTGTGGTTAAATCTATCGTTATCCAAATAAAAGGGCAGAGTAGGGATCTATCAATAAGTATAAGTTACAAAAATATCACTGCTTACCTGTATGACTGATAAAACATCTAAATGTACACACTTACCTGAAAAGATACAAAAGATACAATTTATATTTATATAAAATGCATGATAAAAAGAATAGGCTAGTAGTATTAGTTTTAATTTTAATCTTATATCAAAATGCAAAAAAAGAAACTGAAAATTATTATAAATAATACTGTCTGTTTAAGTACTATTTAAAACTATATTAAAACACTTCATATGTCGAACCATTACAGCATATATTAAATTTCTTTTCTCATTCTAGTTAGACAGAAGTTATGGCAATTATAATAATTCTTACAAAAACATTTATTATATCCTCAAATAAATGAATAATACTATTTGTTTATAATTAAGTATTTACATTATCATATTCAATATAAAGACACATGTTCAAATTCATAACAGGCACTGGTAAGACACATTTGAATAGGTGTTTTAGTTTCCAGCAGCAATGTTTTTGATTATAGAAATAATGAAAATGTACATTTAATGTTGGGTGCTTACAATTATATGAATATTTATCTACAGTTGACGCATTTTGTGTACTTTTTAAACTTTTATAGACATTATCATATAATCTAATGTTCTTAGCATGTTGCTTTTATAATAAGTAAGTGCTATATTTTTTTCAGAATAAGATTTATTATACTAAGATTCTTCAGTGAATACGGTTCAACAGTTGTTCACTGATTAAATACTGAATAAAACTAGAAATGTGTCCATAGGACACGGATGCCCCCACACGCCACTGTTCTGTCAATCTTATGACTCTAGGTCAAATATTTTTTGGACTACATGTGCCACAAGTTGAAAACTAAAAATCAACAAAGGGCCATTATTCTTTAAATTTGGTCGCAGCAAAAATTCCTTCCTTTACTACCATCTACACATTAAGGTTGTTAATCCCTGGAAGTTTCAGCAAAATCTGCCATCCGGTTTAAGAGGAGTTGCGTTCACAAAATTTCTACATAGTAAATAATGAAAAATCAAAAAAGGGCCATAATTCTGTTAAATTTGGTCGCAGCGAAAATTCCTTCCTTTACTGCCATCTACACCTGAAGGTTGTTCATCCCTGTAAGTTTAAGCAAAATCTGCCATCCGGTTTAAGAGGAGTTGCGTTCACAAAATTTCTACATAGTATATAGTGAAAAAATCAACAAAGGGCCATAATTCTGTTTAATTTGGTCGCAGCAAAAATTCCTTCCTTTACTGCCATCTACATATTAAGGTTGTTCATCCCTGTAAGTTTAAGCAAAATCTGCCACCCGGTTTAAGAGGAGTTGCGTTCACAAAATTTCTACATAGTATCTAGTGAAAAAATCAACAAAGGGCCATAATTCTGTTAAATTTGGTCGCAGCAAAAATTCCTTCCTTTACTACCATCTACACATTAAGGTTGTTTATCCCTGTAAGTTTAAGCAAAATCTGCCATCCAGTTTAAGAGGAGTTGCGTTCACAAGATTTCGGGACGTACGGACGGACTGACTGACGGACGGACAAGTGCAACGCTATATGCTCCCACATTGTGGGGGCATAAAAAGAATTATAAAACTGGCCAGCTCGTTTACATGAGACACCATGCTGTGATTACTATCTATATTATATGCATTATTTAGTAAATGGATTTTGTCTTTCCAATATATAAAATATATGGTTATTTCTTAAAAACGTATAAAAGGGTAATTATATTTTATTAAGCAAATACTGAAGCAAAAATGTGGCTATATAGTCATGATATTGTACTTTTTCTAAACTACAATTTTATTTCAAAATAGTAGAATTTTTATTTTTATCAATCTTTTAGTCAACATAATTTGAAACCCCGTTTACTGATACACTGTTTTCAGGTCAACAATATATATCGGCAGTTTTAAACAGGAAACTGCAAATAAGAAATTTGATTTTACTAAAGCATCACAACATTTTTAACGTTTGATTAACAACAATAAAATTAAAACTGGTATTTTGCATGAACCGAGTTACAATTCAATAACTGCAATTTACATTTACATATAAAAGCACGTCGTGTTATTGCTAGTCGTTGAAAAGGAGTATAACTCCAAAAAATTTCTTTCAAAAGTATCCAATTTGTTAAACAACTACACCATGTAATAATAAGCAAGTTTTATGTTAACTTTTAAAATGATTGAATAATGGGCAACATTAAAGTTTTTGCACGACGTCATTGAAGCGATCATTATAGCTCGACATTTTTCTAGTAACAAACAAGCAAAAAGGGGGGAATGATAATACATAATATTCTAGACAATAAAGCAAAATATGACGATTTTTTTTATAAACAGATCAGTATTTTGGCAATTACTATAATCTTCTTTCATTGTTTTATATAATTAATGTTGATACATTAATGTATTTCATTACTTTTATACTTTCATATCATCCAAACTCCATGTTTTGTGATAGAACAACGTCGTCAGATTTTTACACTTTATTATTTTCAATATAGAAAAGTATTAATTACTTTTCTGTTTTTATACCATCTTATGTTGTTTTGTAAGTAGATTGTGCGAGCAAAAAGAACAATACAATTAAAATAATATTTATATATTTGAAATTGCTGCTTATTTTAAGATTACATCAGTGGAAATAAATAACGATGATATGATTTTTGTTCAATTGTACTTCCTCCGATGTGTTGATGGCTTTTCAATGACCAAGTCGATTTCCATTATTAACATTTAAATTGGAATTATGGGAAGACAAAAAAAATGTTATTTGTAAAAACAAGCATTCGTGTAATGAAGATTGAGAAAATGTAATTTGTAAAATGATTGAAAAACTTGCCTTTTTTGGTAAAAGAGTGATTAAATCATTCGGAACATCTTTTTATAACAGATATTTTTTATTTTAAAAAAACCCTATGCAAATTCAAGTTGCTTAAATTCTGAGGAAAGTTAAAATTTTTATTACATCAAACATGTTATTTATAGTTACCCACTCAATTGTGAATTGTGTCCTGTCATTATATTCACAAAGCTCTGGGAACGATTTACTATTTGTATAATCAGCATGTGTAACAATATTCGTTCGCAAGGCAATGGAAAACAATCATTAAATGTTCAAAAGTCAAATATTGTTAAAAATATCAAATATTGTTAAGAATATCAAAACTGAAAATGTTTCTGATTTTTTTTATTCTTAAAGTACATGTATACATATTTTGGGTAAAGCATTCAAGTTTTGGATAACACTTTATAATAACTTTCATATTTTCTCCAATGAAGTATATAATAATATATGTACATTTACATCATCATAAAATGACGCATCTGTTGTTAAATTATCTACAGTATGCTGTACAATATTGTACTATGTATATAAAATAATTATGCCTTCAAAATAGTTATCACAGAACATTCCTGCTGTTCCTTTATCAATCATTGTGTTATTATAGCTAAGCTGCAGGCGCAATACTTATAACTGAGAACAATGTGCAGATATGACTTTGCTTTTTTCGGTTAAACTAAATAATGTTGTTCTAGTACATAGCTATTTCTTCATTAATTTATTCTTTGAACGAGACTAAAATGCACTACAGTAAGAAATAATCGCAGAAGTTTGATTGACATCTCATCTTAATCCACTAGGTATAAAAGATAATGTATCGAACCCCTACTGTGTGTATACCAGAAAAGTAAATGATGGCTTGGTAACAAAGATAGGATAAGAGCGCTGGGAAAACAAAAGCTCAATTACAGACATAATTTCAATTTTATGTTAGCATTTTTACATTCGAAAGGATAAATCGTAACTGAAAGCCTTTTGCATCACATAAGATATATAAATCTTTTAGTATATTCAAAGACAAATTGAAAATTGTAGATTGTTCAAGCCGCCTTTAACGAAAGCAAAGGCAATGGTGTTGAAAGATAAAATCGATGATTGGCAGATACAAAGTAATCGTCTTAATTCGTATAATGGCTTAACTGGGAAAAGATTTAAACCATTCTTCACAAATTAAACAAAATAATAAAAATAAAATTAGCAAATTACTTGGTTTATTACCTGAAGCTCAGGGCACAACTATTATTTTCGTTGCAAGAAATACTGTTGCTCCTGACTGGTTGAGGAAGACCTCAGTTGCCCCTCTATGCATTATTTTAGGCACGAATGGGCACCTGAGTAGAAATATTGAAGTTCCGTCAGCTAGCTTTATAGCTTCCATGTAGGAAAGAATTCAAAGTCCCTGACGGTACTTGAACCCATCACCGTGAGGGCAAAGTGGTTTAAAGTCAACGACCTTAACCAGCGGCAACGGACACCCCCAATAATTAACTTATGGTCATTTAAAGAAAAGAATAAATTTAAGAGCAGATAAAATAGATTATTTCTGTAAAAAGAGTAAAGCGTAATTTAAAAATATACGATTATATTTAATTGTATAAAATATAAAACCAAGATCAACAACGAAGAGTGGCATTCAACAAACACATCCCCAAAACAGGACCACCACTATTTAATGACTCTTAAAAAATATTACCTCCGAAGTTATAAATTACACAACAATCATGGCCATTAAAGTGGCAAATTGATAAAAGATTTCTATTATTTTCCACTAATATATTTAGCAATAATTAAAGCAATAAATCAAACAATGATGGAGTTTCTCATTAAGTAAATAACAATTAATTAATCATAAAAGGTTGATATAATAGTTTTATATCATTGCACCTCTTCAGTAAGATATAAACATTTGCCTTATTATATTTCAATTGGTTCACAGTATCATTTTTCTCTTTTTTTCTATTTTATAGCATGGGTTATATCATCAAAAACTAATCAGTGTATCGCAACAAAGATATTAAAATATATAAGAATTTGCTGGTTTTGGCAATATTTTCCTGCTCCATTGATATAAAAAGAAAGCATGTAAGTAGTTATCACTAACTGCTATTTTAGAGGCAAAGCATTTCAACACAAATAGATTGGAAACTCTCACTAGAATTGTTAAATAGTAAAATATTGGAATGAAACATCAACTCTTTTAATTGTACTGAAAAGCTGTCAAAAAAACAAGTAGCTTGTGTTTAAAAATGGTAATATATAAATAACACATGGGTTTGTGGCATGGGTAACAGTAAAAATATCATCCCAAGGAAACAGCCTTGGGTATCAGTATTTTCCCCGGAATGATATTTTAATTGTTACTCACAAACCCATTTGTTATTTATTTTATTCCCCCAAACAAATACTTTAATTTATAATACTTACTTTTTAGGGGAAAACACGTGACCAGATTTGTATACTGTTAAAAAGCACTGTTACCCTGTAACAGTATAAATTTCTCAGTAAGGTGGTACACTTGCTTAACAGTCAGAATAACTCTTAGTGGCCTATGGGAAATTAACATTACAAAAATGTAAGGGGTAATAATGTTGGATAACAACATGCTGTCATAAATGTATGAACACAGCACTCTAATAATATTGTAAGACAGAACGAAGGTGACATTTCAACTTTTGAGCTCTCGTGGTCAATTCATGAATTCACAATTTCAACTTCATGTGTTCACGATTTCAATATACAGGATTCATGATTTAAACTTTATGAATTCACGATTTCAACTTAACGAGTTCAATTTCATGAATTTACGTTTTGAACTTCATCATTTCAACTTTTTGCAGATGAAATCTTGAATTCGTTAAGATGAAATCGTGAGATTCATTGAATTCATGAAGTTGGAATTCGTGAATTCCGTATGTAGTAAACGTGAATTAACGAAATTAAAATTGTGAATTTACGAAGATGAAATCTGGAATTCATAACGTTTAAATGTCCCAAACGGTCTTGCACAGCTCTTTTTTTTAACTATCTACTATAAATTTTAAGAATGTCAAACTTAAATGATCTGGCTCTATAATGGGGACAAAGGCTTATAACTTGAAGGCTAGTAGGTTGAAGATTAATAGAATGATGACGTACGCTTACTGACGCAATTAATATCAGTATTATGCGGCTCAGAATATAAATATCTAAGTATTTATTATTTTATTTCATCATCTAAAACACATGTTGATATCAGCTATGCATTGAGTCTTTTATTGGAATATAACTATTATAAAAAGCATAATAAATATTTTATCTAATTATTTTTACTGATTCAAACAGTTACTGGGATGATAATTAAAATGAGAAATTTATGATATATTTTATTCATTTCCCTGAAACATATCAGTAATAATTGACGCAATAAATCACACTGATGTCTACTTAATGACATCATACATCATGATCCATGAGCATTTACTATTATAATTGCTATATAAAGTTGCTGTAATTTCAGATAATTGAAATTAAACTCACTGTTCACTTAAGTCTTTGTAAATGCTGATTGTCGTTTACAGATACCAAGAGATTTTCTTAATTTCAATTATGTGTGTTTAATTTTGACTAAATGTACAAAGTTTGCAATGGAATTTAAAATATACTATATTTTTTATGAACATCATATATATTGGTTAATCATATATTAAAAAGCTTAGAGCAAGATTTCATGTATATATATTCCATACAAACTATTGCGTGATTTTGTAACAATAAATATATAACAACTTCATTTATTTCTTGAATAGCCTTCAATATGTAACCGATATGAACTATTATTTCATCAAATTAAATGAAAAAATAACTAATTTCTAAATTGAAATCAAATATTCAAAAAGTATCTATTTTCTAAAAGATAAAATGGAAATATAATAAATATCTATCTAAACAGAAAAAAAATGTTTTAGATAGGGAACATTAAATACATTTTATTTCATAGTGTAAAAAAGAAAAGAAAAACAGAATCCATAAAGAGTGTCCAAAACAACAAAATTGAAAATGTTGAAGGTTCGGGTCCAGCCCGTTCATGGGGGGTACTGAAAATGAAAGCTACCATTAACGCTCCCTAGCACCGGCTTAAGCAGAATTAAACATTTAAACATGTCCAAAAAATTGGAAAGTCGTCAAACGGTTTATATTAAGTAAACACTTCTGTGGTCCTTTCTACATCGCAAAAAGCGCTAAGACTTTTGGCAATTAAGATATGAAAATTGAAAAGTGTTAGGCATGTCAGATGTACTTAACAATTAGTATTAATAAACAATGAGCTAATTTAGCGCCCGTTTCATTTAACATCGACGTTTTAATTAAAAGACGAATTAGTCTGGGCTTGATTTCACGAGTTATTAAGTATGTTAAGCATTCATTATAAATAAATTACTGCCGCACTCTACGACATTTGCATCCAGTTTTCAATTATTTATTTGAAATAAATAAATTGTAAAGCATAAAAAAGTAAAGTAGTTTGTCATTTATTTATTCGGTATGACAGGAACCTTTGGAGAACAGTAGAGATAGATATCTGAATATCAAACTACGAAACAAATTAACAGAAAGTCATCAAATATTCCATGTAGTAAAAATGTTCTGAAATACAAGTTCAATATTTTTTGGATCAAAGATTTTGAAGATAAACATGGAAATTTATATAGAATTCACCGTGCATATCCAGTAACATATATTCAGGAGTGTGCAAATAACGTAAAAGTAACGCCGAATCAGTGCAACGCTATTGGCAAAACGAATAACACAGTAAGTAAACGAACCATAATATTTTATTCTAAATAAAATTTAAAGAAATAAATTAGCGCATACGGCTGCTTCGACATTATTCTTTAACCAGCATTACTGAACATTCGTGAGAAAAGACAACCTGATTACCGTTTTTGACGGTGACTTTTGTGTTTCGTCAAATAAATATATATATTTAACACATTAAAAACATTATTTTTTCATATTTTTTATACCTCAAATATTTGTCAAACTACAAGTTTCGCGAAACTGGTAAATTTAGCTACGTAAAATGAGATAACCACCATTGCTTCAGTGCTTCGCTAACGAATTCGGCGTTACCTGGTAAAAATGGCCTCAATTACGCTGTATCTGCTAAATTAAGTGTAATATGACACGAGTAGAATTGAAAATTTCTCAGGTACACCGAATATAAAAAAATCATAAAGTACGTACTATGTACGTTATTGTGTCCTAAGATATCAACGAAACTAAAAATCGCCATCAATACACTAGACAGGTCGTCATTTTTACGAATGATCTTGATAAATAAGCATTTCCATGGAAATATTTTTGATGAGGTTTAAAGTGAAATGTCTCAGCAACCGTATGCGCTAATTCATTTCTTCCAATTTGATGTACAATAAAAAATATTGGACCCTTTTCATATCGCGGTGCTCGTTTTAAATTGCACAATTCTGCGTTACTTTTGCACAATTCCTGCGTTATTTGCACAATCTTGCGTTACAGGATATACACAGTGGTATTGTTATTATTGTTATAATAAATAAATAAATGAATGAATGAATGAAATGTTATTGCTTTTTCATCAAAAAAGATAATATTACAAACAAAATTGTCGCTTACGTATAGGCAAATTACACTTAATTCCTACAAATATATAAACAGTGCTTGGCGACCAAGGCCGCCCCTTAGTATCAGCTTAAAATCAATTTTAACATTAGTTTAAAAGTATTCCATTGTAGAACATGCATATAAAATGTAATACAAATAATAAGAATATAACAAAAAGAAAATGGGTTGGTCAACACGTCGATGCAACATTAGAATAAGCCCTTACCAGTTTTACGCTAATAACCCATTGATAAATTATTGAAATGACATATAAGAAAGAATATTTAATTGACTTAATTGCACTCTCATCTAAATATTACTTACTGAAATCACAAATAGGTATTCAAACGAAAAAAATCATTGCAACAAATAAATACCTCAGTTCAATGTACAGAAGGAAGGGACGGAAGTGTAGAATTGCTCATGTCTTTAACAACCACGATTCGATTTTCAAATTGGTAAATTGACATATTGATAAACTAAGATGCAGAAAATTATTTTACTAGTCAAACAGGACAGTAAATATACAAATATACGAGTAGAACAGAAAAATTTAATATTAACCACCAGAAAAAAGTAAGCGATAATGCGAAATTGACCATTCAACCTACGCTTCATAATAATTAAATAGAACTTAAAAATGTCTTTAATCAAAGCCGGATTGATCAAACTTTGTTTGAAATCCGGAACAAAATTTTAAAAACCACCACCACGATATACCTATATTACTTTCCGTGTTAACATACATGTACATACATTTATCTGTTTTAAATTGGCTAATTAATCTTAGTACATCATTAATTAAGTCTCTCATCCTAAATATGAGTATATAATTTCATTGAAATAAATTCCTTGCTGTACCAATATCCCTCGATATATCAGAAGCGGAGTTTGAAATCTGTCATGGTAGTCATGGGCCGATATTGTAAATAACAGAGCGATCGGCGCGTTCGCAGACGATTCATAGCACGCGCGGCGTTATTGGCGTTCGTTTGCTTTAAAAGCATATTGAAGAGAGAGCGAGTGAAAATAACTCTGACATAGAATAGAAGCTTACAATATAATTGATCAGGAAAGACGTTTAATAATACATTGTTTTTGTTTTCTTCTGAAAATACAAATTCACAGATGACAGTCAGATAGTATAAGATAGATTGAATTGCGTCATTGCTGTTTCTTGGGAAATCTTTAGCATATTCTAAAGGCATGAAACGTTAATTGCGTTTTGCAACGAAAGATTCAAAAGTGGACTTATTCATTTTGTTATTCGGCATGCAGGAACTTTAGAAACTTTTGCTTACTGGATTGTTTGATAAAGGATAACAAAGTGATAAAAAGGTAACAAATTGGCGATGATATTATATAATAGCTTAACATTCGAACAATAAGTATTGACAAATATTTTCATAAAAATATTTAAACAATTAATGTTGTTTTGTCATATAATTTACAAGGTAAAATATAATTACAAAATAAATTTGTAAAAATCAAAAATATCTAAATAAATGCCGGATATTTAAACACTGTGACGACTAGAAAAGATTTAACTGTTAATTAAATAAATCAGTCATTAATTATAAATAATTGCCAAGTCAAATTAAAACAAAACTAAATAATTGTATTTGTTTTCGAATTTTAAAGCTTACACTACCATTGTTTTATTTACAAATGTGGTAACCTAAAAACATTAATCATATCAAATAAGCAACCTCGCATATTTATGTTTACTATAATAATAAAGTAAATTAAAAATTAAATTATTCATTAAAATACCGAGAAAAACATATTAAGATGAATAAATAATATAAAAATCATTAAAAAAACAACTTAAAAATTAAAAGTTCAAATATGAAATTTTAGCATTAGAAGTTAAGGACATTACTTTTTGATATCCTAACCTCGCATAATTTACATAAAGATATAGTTGAGTGAAATGGGTAATTATAATATGTATCTGGTATCATTTGCTTGCATTAATTAATATAGCATTAGACATAGTAACATGCTTAACTGTAATTGCTTTAAAACTATCAATAACTCAAATATCTAATATTTCCCTCCTCCCATATACTTTGTTTCATATTGTAGTAATTGCTTTTTACACTAATAAAAACTCAAATATCTAATATTCGTCTCATTCTGTGTACCTTGTTTCGTAATGATAATGTTATCTATGAATAAAAATCTAGATTCTTTTCTGCTCAAGACATTTTGCTGATCTTGTCATCTCATCATCTCTGACTTAATTAGAAAATACTGAATTCCCATCAACTTCAGCAATCTGTCATCTCAAGTTATGTCTCAATTACATAAGTATGTCTCTAATCAACACGGATCACTAGTTTTGTGGTAAATAACTAATCTTTTCTGACTGGTAAGAGCATCGCAAGAGGTGTGAAATTAATCTAACCTTTATCAAATAGGTATACTTACATTGAAATAGAGGCCGCCAAGAACCTACTTTGAACGGTATTCTTTTAACACCCCTCAATTACATACATCTCCGATTACACATTTATTTCTACATTTTCTTGAATAAGTAAATCATATACCACCAATTTTGCTGTAAATATGCAGATTAGAGTAAGGTTATTAAAGGTTTTGTTGATAAAAAGTAAAACGAGTTTTAATACATTTACATTAAGACTACCGTCAATGAACTAGTACAATCATTGTAATTTTTCGATTCTGCCGTTTGAATCCATTCTTTCCATATTGTATTATTTTAGAATATTATATAAAAGGTAATAATAGTTTTCTTTTATAACTTTAAGTGTCTTAAAATGATCTTTAAAAATATTACTTATTCAAGGGCAGATAACTGAAAAAGAGGCCAGTAACCAATTTTTCACTTAAAATGTTTTGTTATATTTTTTTGTCAAATCATGCAAAGTTTTAATGAAATTCAACGTTACAGTATTTATTTTCTCTAATTTAATTTTTCGTTAATTCAATTACTACATTAAAACTCTATCGCCATTAAACTTCCAGTTTGAATAATTAAAACTCAAATAAAATAAATACCGTTTCTGAATAAATTTATTTTGTCCATTATTAGATAATCATATCAAATAAAAGAAATGAAAGAATTATTTTATGTTGGTTAGAAAAATTGAATAAACTTCTATCAACGTTTCCATGAAAGTACTTGTTAGACGAAGAATTGATTACCGCTGTGGCATTCCTACGTAATAATTCACACGTAATACCGTTAACTCCTTGGGGTAGAGTTCTCTATGTTATCATTAATATAATCACTTAAGAGTGTAATCATATTTCTATATAATTACTTACATATGAATCGCAAAGGTACTTCATAACCGATTCTAGCCAATGTTGATCGCATAACATTAATGTTAATGTATTTTTAGAAGTAGAACGAAAATATTAATTAAGACATGGCAACAACCTGTCTCAAAAAAGAAATGTTAATTACAAACAGCCTTTTCTCTCTCTCTATGACGTTTAAAATACAGTCACGATATAAATTTTCCATAACAAACATTTTATATACTTTATTACAAACAAAGTTAAATATACATGTAGAAGACTTGTGATTTAAAATAACTTCAATCAAATCAATACGTTTGAAAACGACTTTAATACTTCATATTATTTCCAATAAAAGAAAACTCATTTTAAATTTCTCTGGATTAACAGACTTTTATATGTTTGACCATATGTCACTTTTTCAACACACAAACAATGTCAAGACAACACTCTTTTCCTTTTATTACACTTGACACATAAAGGCACTTGAATAAAAGCGGTCTAACATAGCAAAATGTTATCGTCAAATATAATTATAAATTGATCCATAGAAGCAATCATGCCAAACTAAACAATTACGCCACTTCACTATTCCCAGAAGTAGCAATTTTCTTAAAAGAATATAATAACAGCTGTAAAAATGATCAGTTGTCCTTTAACATTTAATATTGGCTCCTTGACAAATGTGCCTGGTCATTTGAATACATTTCCACAAATACAATATTAACTTTCAATAATAACTAACTAATTAAACTAAAATTTTCGAGACTTTTTTAATACCTTTTTGGGGATATCAATATTACATATCATGTCATGCAGTCGACAGTATAACTTCTGGTCAGCCTGCATGGATCATGCCATATTCGATTCTAATACTGATGGAACTGGCCAGTTCAATGTTTTGAACATTTGCATTACTTTATAAAACAAAATAACCGATTATTTAACTTCATATATGTTTTCGTTCGTTTAATTCCTTGCTGTTCTACATTGATATAAACCGGACAAATATACTCTTCTGTCATTACGGTTACATGCATGCAGCTAGATAAACCATCGATTTATTGATAAACCATCGAATTATTGTTTTTGCTGTTTTTATTTATTTTTTATTTTTTGCATTTACCATATGTCAATCAAGTTAGCACACTTGCCTTCAACTTCAATGTCATACATTTATAGAAATATTATACATTTATAGAAAAAGAGACATTTTACAGTTAGTCTGAAACGGCACATTCATTTGAGTTTTCAGCACTTTCATTGTCAGGCAATATTACTTCTTTAACATCGAAAAGACATTAACTCAGATAAATGTTCTACTCTACACCATTATTGCGGAAATATTTTTGATAAATTTGTCCCAAATGAATAAAAATAATCTTACAATTGTAATGATAGTTTATTGCATATGCTTTGGGAAATGATTGATGTTCTAAAATGTGAGACCTTAAAGTAAAAAGCGCCTTCCATATTTGTCGTCTCTAAGAAACGGCAAATTTCTAAAGTTGCAAGATCAAATATTTACATTGTTGGAAATTAAAAATACATAGAAATAATAAAAGTAAAATAAAAATAAAAGAGCGAAATATTGGTAATTGCACTTAATTAATGAGGACGCGATGTGGATTTTAGTAATGTACAAATACATTATTAAATACGTACTTATTTATAATTAAGGAATAACATACGAAAAATGTACTCATAAAATAGTACCATTATTTGGATTAACTAGAAAAATCTACAAATTCTAAACAATTATATTTCTATTTAATATCAACTAAGTAGTATGCAATCTGGAGCAAATTCTAGAAATTGAAGAAATCAAAATGCATTTAAGTAACACGCCAACCATCAAAATGGTTTCATGTAATTTACGGACATTAAAAGCAATCAACTTTTATTGCTTCATAACATGAAATGAATCCTTTAAAGTATGCAAAACACACATTGAAACGTAATACAAAAACACCTGTTCAGAATGGAAAAGTAAAATATGTTGAAGTTGAAAAGTTCACGTTAAGGAAAACAAAAAAAGGTCTACTAAAGGTCGTACTGATATTAAAATAACCACCGGCTCGAAACCGGTGACAATGTGAATTTTCATATCCGAAATAATGACATATAAAGATATTGTAATAAACAAAAATCACTAAGATCTCGTTCATTAACGAGAAACTTTGAAAATGAGTACACTCTTCCATTTTGAAAAGTGATTATACAAAAAACAAAAATTTGGTGCAGAATTACAACGGAGCAAAGCACCATCAAGAAGTTAGGGAATGACAGTGAAATATAGAATGCCTTTAAATTACACAAATCCATCAACATGGAAGTGTTATTCACGCAAGCTTTAATTAATCTTTTTCCTAGTTTCAACTCAAGTCCATTCCGGGCAGCGAAATCTTATAAGTGTAATTTTGTCTCATTTCACTAATGGAATCTTCTGAACAGAATGTTTTTGTATTAGACACATATTTTAAAACGTACAACAAAACCTTAGAAAATAAATTAAAGATCCATTAAAAGCCACTTTAAAATATCCAAAATAAAATATTTTTGAAATACATCCAAACATTTTAAATGTATAATCTAAATTAAGCAGATATTTCTTGTAAAGTTCAAATCAAAATATTATATTGCAAATAAAGAAATACGAGTTTGGAACAATGCACAGAAAACATTAATTAAAGTGTGATCGACATTTTACCATTTTCAAAGACAAAATGCCACTTGCTTAACAAAAAGTGCCTTTCAAGGGTTTTTTTAATACAAAAGAAAGTACTGAATATAATACAAACAGAGTCAGTCACCTTGTATAGAGAATAACACTTACTAAGAACTCTAATAAACGTTTGCGATTCATTTTCTATATCAGTCAAACATTCTATAGCAACTACCGTGAATATTAAAGGGGTAATTTTCTTGTCACAATTGCATTAATATAATATTCTGGCCACATTTAAATAAGATAAATAAAATAATTGTATGTAAGCTGGAGATAATTTGTCATCTTGAGTAATCCATCTATGTGAGGACATGTACGCATTTATCACCCTAAGCATATTAACAACCTCTTAGTGTGTTAATGTCTGTAGAGCTTACTTTCTAATCAATCAATGAAGTCAGAAACTACCATGACGACACTATTGGACAAAATACCATTCTATCCAAATAAATGGACATCAACAACTCAGTAGGATATATATAACATTCCTTCTAATAATAAAACACATTGTTCTTGCATATAAGACTGGCGTTTTCGTTAGTTTACCCATGCCGAAAATTTCATTTGGCATGGGGTGCTAGATGAGTCGCAAGCAATACAATGGCATGCTTAGGATGACCTAATTTTATAGTTATGAATGTAGCTGCAATTTCAAACGCAGTTGTAAGAAAATATTTACGGGTGTCATAGAAAATTCTTTTGTAAGTTTTAGGGAAATAATTTATAATATAATGGAATATGGTAGAATGTACAAGACAAATATCTGACATATGTTTGCGGTTTGGATTATATATCCGTCTCTCGGGAACACGCCCAATTAGCGGGTCCTCTCGGGACGGATATTCCGATCAGAACTGCAAAATATGACAGATATTATTAATCTAAAGGTAGATACAGCGTCCGCGTATCATGCGTATGATCGCGAGTTCGTTTCATTAATACCATTGTAAAATTTGACTCAATAATATCCATTATTGTAGTTCGGCATTACTTGGATATTTGATGCCGTCATGTTTTCCAAGAGTCAGTATAAAGTGACTGGGTGTGGAGTATTATCTCGGAAGTGTTATAACAAGTGAAGTAACGCTATTAAATTTATTTAACTTTTTAAGTAGAAATTGTCAAATATAACTTACAGATTGTAGTTAAAAAATTAAAAACAAAATACTCAATCTCTCAAGCATAATATTGAATTAACAAATTACATTGGTTTCATACTTATTAAATTAAATAATTTCAATGCTTATTGAGGTATAACTGATAAATAACTTATTACTAGCATTATATCATTTTCATGAAAAATAAAACACATTTATGATTATATATAGATATAATATTGCATGATACTGTTTCCATTATGCTTTTATTGTTTTGACAAATGTAATTGTCCCGGGTTAATCGTTCTTTTTATTCCGTTGAGATATCAAACAAAGCTAGGGTGTCTTTGCATGCACTTAACAAGTAGTATTTACATTCAGCGACAGCTGCCAGCGTTAAACGTCTGTAAAGAATAAAAATCGATATAACTGACCCACTAAATGATCAAATTTATTTCCTGAAGAAAAGGCAAGAGTTAATGGAGAACACGCTAAAACACTTATATCATAAAAATTCCAGGCAGTTAAGCATAACAAGATTTGACTATCTTCTTCGGATTCTTAAAAGTGAATCACTTTTCTCACTTAAGTCTAAATATTCACAACATTATACAAAAGGTATTCCATTGAGCAATTTGTTTGTGTTGAGATTGTTTTATATTGGTGTGGATATTGTTTAGCTTGGACATGTTCTGGTAGATTAAGTTTTAATATTACAGAGTAATAAAAACAAGATAATTATTTAGATATAACATTATGTCAGATACAAGTATGAAAACACAACAAAAAACATACTAAGCTATTCATTGATGTGTTCTGTTCGTTATTTTCTCTTTCTGTCGGACATACAATACAGTTTCCACTAAACTAATTTAGTGAAGAGCCGTTCCATATAATGTCTAAAACATTAATCGTAAATGTCTTCGTCAACATATAATGTCACTAATACACTTAAGTATATGTGCCTTGTAGACAAATTAATTAAGGAGAGAAGAAAGGATAAGATACAACTGTTGTCGTCTGTTCTTTTAGGAATTTTATCTCTTTCCAAATGAGACATTGATATATTATCCCATGCCATAGATACGCACGAACAGTGCAGAAAAGTTTGCTATGACATGTTTATATATCAATATCTATTATAAGTATGGTGTTATTCTTTACACAGATGTTTCTTGGTGTATATACGCAACAAGAAAGTATTTAACTAGCAGTTCATTATCTTACACAAGCTTGAAAGTTTAAATCAATTAATAGTTGTATGCATGTTTTTTCTATCAATGGCTCATACAATCTTTTATATAAATCAGTGCTACAGGAAATTTGTATTTTTGGTATTTTTTGGTATTTTTCGTACACGTTAGCTTATAAACAACATTTTCATCTTCGTGACAGCATTCTTCGGTAAACAGGATAAATTTGTAAATAATAATCGTTGCTTTATAAACAAGGAAAAATGCATTGAAGAAATAAAAAGTAAATAATTATTAAAAAAAACAGCAATAAATTATTTGAGAAACTGTTACCTTGCCCAAATGTTAAAACAATAGTCAAGAAATTTGTCTTGTAATTTAAGCAATGCAGTGTTCTTGATTTAAATTTTGTAAAAAAAAGGACAATTTCTTGATTTTAATAGTACCATTAAGCAACCGAATTATGATTACAACATATCAAGCAAAAATGAGTGTTTTTCTGAACAGATAGACAAGAAATGAAGTACTTGTTGATCAATACAATACTTGTTCAGCTAGCGCTTACCAGATAATGATCATAATATAGATCTACTCTTAACAACCTTAAACATCCTCATTAAATGTCATGATCGGAAACTTAATATTGTTAACAACGGAAACGAATAACGGTTTAATTAACGTTATTATTAGTATAAAAATGTAGTATTATTATTTGTTTTTAAAACTATTTTTATTTTTAAATCTTGTATATTTGTTTTTAAGGTAATTGTATTGGCTTAACAAAAGACTTTTAAATATATAAGTTTACAGGGATTTTTTATTCTACATATTGCATCTGAATGAAAACACTACAATGACATGCCGAGAACTTGATTATTTATTTAACCGGCATGTTTTGTTTTACTTTCAGAACTGAAAAAGGTCGACTTCATATGTGTTACTTCGGAGGCTTTAAGGAGATTGCTAGAATATTTTTATCATTTCTGAGTACTATGACAAATAAAAAATAGTCATGTGTGCAAAATGCGGACAGTTAGTTGGCCAAAAACCATAAACAGTGGTCTGAAGACATAACGAATACGCACTTTAACAAGAATAACTATAAAGAAAGGTGACATATTCTTAAAGACGACTGTAAATACCACATACAGAGTTACTACAACATTAAAGCAATTGATTACTGAAAAGTAACAACTTAGATAGATGATTAATATTGAAATTCCTACTTACGAATCTAGCACATCTCGTTTTGAATGTAAAACAGACCTATTTCATAAGAATTGCTAATTATTTGGAAACAACACAGGATTATTTCCTAGAATTCAAGCCGAGTGTTAGAATAATCACTATTTAGTAAGCATCAAATATTGAAGTATTCCCTAGTGTTACGCCAAGGAAGAAAGCGATGTTGCTGAATTAATTCACAATCTAATTATACAATGGTTCTAAAAACGAGGGAATAGTAATACAAATCGGTAATATTGTGAAACATTTAAACCCTATTGATACAAAACTAAAACCGATTATTCAATAAAGTAGCAATCAGATTGTTGGAACTTTTGTAATAAAATGCAATATATGTCGACAAAGGAATAATAAGAGATAAAAATCCCAATGTGCTGAAAGAAAATGAAACAATAAATGTGATTTAAATCGCACTAGACGCTTTCAGAGGGAATCGTTATAAAATCTGAAACAATATTCATGATAAACAATTCCACATGGTAGCGAAAATGGGATCAAGCACAATGAATAGTTTAGTCTCGCTAAACGAGATGGGACAAACGTCTGAATATGGCATGGAAATTGCAATGAATTCGTCTTTATCGACACACGTGTGCGGCTCTAATAGTTCTATGTGGTTATTAACTTCGCCAGTCTGTTCGACAAAATACCACTCAATAGTGACTTTCTTAGTGGTAGCTTTTATCTTAAGTGTTATTACCTTCATTACCATATTTGGTAATTTGTTAGTTCTAGTTGCCTTGTACCGTTTCAAAAAACTTCGATCTATGTCAAACTGCTTGATTGGTAACCTTGCCGTAAGTGACCTGTTGCTTGCTTTATCTGTGCTGCCAATATCGACAACATATGATGTTCTTGGATACTGGATATTTGGTGAAATAATGTGTACGATATGGTTATGTATTGACGTGCTTTACTGCACTGCTTCGATATGGGGATTATGTACAATAGCTGTCGATCGATACACAGCAACGGTATATCCAGTATGGTATCTCGAAAAGAAATCACCAACAAGAGCTTTGGTTTATATCATATTTGTCTGGATGTTCTCAATAATTGTTTCAGTGGCTCCATTTATCGGTTGGCGAGAAATGATACAAGGTTTTTATCAATACGATTTTGAAATAAATAGACAACATTGCGTTTTGTTTATGTCCAAGACATATGTAGTATATAGCGCAATGGGTTCATTTGTTATTCCAACCGTACTGATGGTTTTTCTTTACGTCAGAATTTTCAATGTTCTTCGTAAACGTACACGGTCAATGCAGCCAATGAGAAAACGGGCGTTTTATCCATCCGAAAGTGACTTTGAAAGCGAGGCTCATGGTTTAGACGAACCTGAAAGCGATGAAAGAACGGAAGTTGAACTTAAGGCAGCGTCAACACAAACCGCTCCACTGAATTCTAGTGGACAAAACAAAGCTGAAAACGGTGCAAAACCAAAGTCTTCAACCAATGGGCATGCGGTTAACTTTGCTGATGCAAATCAATGTGGCCGACAAAACAATCATATTAATTCCGACACATATGCTAATGAGGAAAATGAAAATGGACTTTCTAGACAGCATCTCAAAATCGAGGTCACTGACTTCACTGAGAATGATATCTCAAATACACCACAAACAAAGACCTCAAATCTAAGCAAAAATGATACATCTTTAAAAAAGAAGAATTGTAATTTAAAAGTAAATTACGAAAGTCAGCAGAATGGGAAAAGCCCAAGCCATGTGTCAAGAAAAAGTTTCAACGATGAATCTTCTGAACATGAATGTGAAACTAGATATTTGCGTTCCCCCAGAACAAGTAAAGCAACGTTTTTTCCATGGAAACGAGGAAATTCGGGCACAATGAGTGTCAAACATAAATACGAACTCCGCGAACGACGTGCAACTAAACGGATGGCGATGATTATGGCTTGTTTCTGTTTTTGCTGGTGGCCTTTTCTTTTCATGTACACTATAAGAAGTTTCTGTGAAAATTGCCCAATTGATGCCCATTTCCAAGCGGCTATCATCTGGTTAGGCTACGCCAACTCTAGTCTTAACCCAATCCTATATACAATTTTCAACGACGATTTTAGAAAAGCGTTCCATAAAATAGTGTTTTGTAAGAAAACTACACACAACAGACGTCATAGATAATTTGTTTAAATTTCATGTGTCTCATATATTTAAAGATATATATAAATTTTAAATAAAATGTCTTATTTTAACGAGATTGCCATTATAGTGCTATAAATATAGAATATTTTTCATATATACATTGTACATACATATTGAAATATAATTGCTTCTTTCTGTCTAAATTGTTTTTATTTTCACGAAAACGACAATAAAATTTCAAAACATGAAATGCTTTTTAACGGATGTCTTTATACTGACACGAAAAATACGGTTCTATGTTGCTGGAAATAGTTGGTATCCATAAAATTGTAATAACCATTCATTTCAGGCGACAGACTTAAATGCTCGAAGCGTTTTGTAAAGGAAATCACATTGTTGAATCTTCGTTTCAATGTTGTGCCTGGCTCACGGCTATTCTAATTTTGATGTTTTTGTAGGTCAAGTGTTTATGAGACTTCTGATCAAAATAAATAATTATCCATCATTTTACAAGACTGATTCTTATTTGGCAACGTTTAAAATGTATGTGCAGAAAAGGGAAAAGAAAAGAAGGCAATGGATAAATATCAACTGGTATTAACAGTAACAAGACGGTAGTGAGTTCTTATATCAATTAGTGGTTTAAGTCGTACTATTGAACATCAAAATAAAACCATTAAAACAATTTTGGCATATGAAAGGAAAATGTCAATCAGTTGTATGTTAAAACATCATCTAAATATGGATGAATTGAATATAGTAATACAAATCATTGTTGTTTATTTATATTGTAGTGTTTTGTTATTAATAATCAATAACAAATACATATATAAATGGAAAATATACGTTTAATATTGCACTAATTAAAAGAAACAACTTATGCTATCGCATCACTTTAAATAAATTTGCTTTAAAAGGTTTGATTTATTTCTATCATAGCATTCTTTCTGTTCATTATTTAATGCAATATCACATTAGAACACAGAAGACCGAACATTAAAATTAAAAACTGTCGGAGCTAATTGGGTTAAGGTCAAGATCACATTTCTGGGCAGAAATAATTGCCTACACTATATTTTTACGTCAAAATTTATATGTTGCAAGTAGAGATTATAAAACAGTTATAATATATATATAAACTATGTCAGATATCACTGAAAAAGTATAAAATGTTTTACTGTATGAAAAAAGTCTTGAGGAAATAAACGACGGAACGTGCATTTCCTTGGTTCATTAGATGTCTGCCCTCCTTGTGGATATTTGTCTAAACGTGGTTATATCACAGTAGACAGGCGAGAGTGACCTGTCGACACAAAACAAACTTATTTCAGACTGTACTGACTTTATCAAATGTTTGGATAGTGTGTTTAAAAAATTCAATCAATTAATCAGACGAATCTGTCCAATCTATTATAAAACTCTTCACGAGTATTCTGACATTAGTGAATATTCAAAACGTTGTAGGGAAAACGCCCACGGGGACAAACATTCGGCGGCTGGAGGTCAGGTAAAGGTTAGACATAGTTTCGTATAAATTACAGAGCTGCCATAACCATCCATCATTTGTAAAGCAATATTATCATTACAGGTTATATTGTGCATTATTTCGAACCACCCGAGTACAACCATATATGTCAGAAAAGGTAAAAAATAACAATTTATGAAATAATTTGTAACAATTTTCATTTCCCTATTGGATGTTTTATCGATGAACCTGTGTTGTTGCTATTTATAACTCTCTCTCTTGTTGATATTTACTTTTATTTTATAACATAGGTTTTTAAACTAGTACATATTTTATTACATAGGTTTTTAAACTAGTACATATTCATAAGGTAAAATTATTCCTTCGCGTATAAGCATTTACAGAAAATGTGGGCTCAAATATATATAATTTGCTCAAATGTATATAATTTGAGATAATCACCTTAGCGATATAAATACTATGAGAAAAGCACATTCATGTAATATATTCCTTATAAACAATCAAAATTCTAGTAATCCGACATATATATTTGCATGTAACACTTGCAAATTGAGATACAAAATGCACCACGTTACATTAAGTCCCAAATAATATATGTAAGATATAAATTAGAAAAAAAAACAACAACAACGCGACCTTCATGAAACGTAGCTGAAAACAATACGAACCACTAAAAAGGGGCCAACGTTGGCACTAAACAGGAACGTGGTAATAACGGTAAATGTACAAGCCACCAGTGTCAATTGTCTACCATGCATAAGTATGGATATAATTTGTATAGTTTAACACTGTCCAAAAGCTGCAGCATTTCATTTGAAGCCAAAAACTATTTATGTAACCAGAACTTCCAGAAGAAACAGCATGCTAATCTAATTAAATATTAGCCGATTATAAGAGAAAACTATGGAAAAAATATCAGTTATAATGTTAATATATTTTTTCATCAATACCAAGACAGCACTCAAACATCCAACATAACATGCCTGTGACAAGGTCAATGAAAGTGAAACAGAAATTATCAACTTCTATAAAACAAACCATCATAAATCTAAAGTATATCTCTTCAGGAACAAAGATGAAAAGGGTGAAATTATAAAAAGTATAAATTCTAAGTTCAAAGAGCAACAAAAATATGAAAAGGATTGTCTTTTGATTCCTGTCATATATGACGAGGGTGATGGCAAGGAACAATGATACAATTTGTAATAAAGAAGACCAAATTACAATTAACAAGAATTATCAAATGCTTTCTTAGATCAAACTGGAGATAGTCTTTGAAATATAGGTGCTATCCTTAAAAACCTTGTCACATATAATGTAGATTTTGATAAGAACGATAGATGTATATTTAAAATGTTCAGAAATTTATTAAATCCAAGAAGTTAGAATACTAAATATAGCCCAGCTAAAGTGAAAGTACACTATAGTTTGTTCACGTATATCAATGTAATAACTGTTGTTACTCCACATAATCAAAATCTAATCATGTTGAGATTTTATCTGAATATAGTTTTCTAAAATGAGGGAAAGTGGTATGAAAGAGTTGAGAAAATTGTGAAATAACTAATCAAAATGGCGAGGTGCTAGCGAAACGATACATAATCGGTTATCAAAGAGTAAAAATATGGATTTCCTGTACAATTATTGCATTACGTTTTTGTTAAAGTGATCAAATTATAAGTTCGTTAAGCGCATAGCTGGAAGATGAAAAAAAACCTGAATGGTTATTTTCTTTACTAGGTAAATTGTCAAAACAAGTAATCTTTGAATTTATTCTATTTCTCGTTATGTCTCTTATATTTATTTTTCTACGACCTCTAACCTTTTTGGAGAAATTGTCAACATATATATAGCCTGTATAATAAATAATTTCATTAACTAATTTAATATTGCACTCATGTTTGATATAATTATGGCTCTTCTCAATCTGTTTAACACTTAACTCATCTTTAATGTCTCCATTAGTTTTAATTGGCGTTGCAGTTTTAAATCCTATCGTCTGTTAAGGCCTTTAGTTGATCAATTGAAATTAGATATCATGTAACGACAATCATCCATTTAGACGACAAGGGAGTGTGTTTTAACCCTCATGATGTAAATCAGACTTCCTTCTCTAGTTGTCTACATTACATGACACTTACTAATTAAATGTCTCAGATCCTAATACCATCTTCTAACACCTTCCGGAATGAAGCGTATCACAGTATATAATCCTAGTGATTATCATAAAATGTTTTATAACGAAGTCCGTGATCCACTTACACAAATAAAGGAACCGTCTCCAAGTCTTGACAATGCTAGATATCTTTAAGCTTTAATCTGTTTCGTCATTCAGGGAAAAGATAACAGGATTTAATGATACACTAGCAACGGTCAATCGCTTTGAGAACAACATTTTCCGATCAATTTAATATGTCTGACGCAATGAAAAAAGCAGAAATCCAATTTCTATTAGGCTGATATTGTTGCCTGATTTACTGTAGATTATTATTTTGTAAATCTTTGGTGCCAGTGATTAGCAATATTACAGTTGCAGTGCATTGTATTTTGGCAAACACTGTCAGTGTAACTTTATTTGTTTAAAACAAATTAACCTTATCACTCACCAATACATCCTTCACTTAAATTGTATTTATAGGGAATGGCAAATATGTATATCGTATCAATACATTACGGTAATGTGTAACACAAACCAGGTGATCTTCTTCCAAAGAAAGAACCTACCTTACCCGAGTACGTCTGAAAGAAATGATCCGAATTACGCTATCTGATAAAATGACGGTAAGTGTCAAAACAGCATACAAAAGACATGTATTATTTGAATAATATAAACAACATTTATATGATGAATAATAACATTGTCTTAGAACAATTCATTACCTCTATTATATTCATGAAGAGATGTTTTATCGGTTCAGGTACCCCACCCTAACCAACAATATCCACATATAGTATCTCATGGTTTGCTGCCATGTATAATACTATATACTTTTAAGACCATAACTGACCAATTTACGTTAAAATGAAATCATGATATCTATGGTAATTGGAACACTTTTGTCTCTTCTTCAGTAAGTAGGCGATTTATTGATTGCGCTTGGTGTCAGCATGTCTTCAGTGACAATAATTGCAGTATCTGTCTATTTAAAGCATTGACAATAATATCCAATTTTATAGTGTGACTTACATCACAAATACATATACCCGCATATTATCATATTATACGATATGTTAAGACACACATCGGCGTTAAGTATAAATAATGTTTTATCAAATTCGTTCCCACAAGTCTGTTCAAATAAACTTTATAAAAATGTATTTTCGTTTAAATCAAATCTTTCTGTTTTCGCATATGCAAAAAATACTGTATGGCATTAAAACTATAATGATTGACTAATTGTGCTTACGTTTGATGTAAATCTGAAAGATAATGCAAAGTAAAAAGTTAAACAGTTGAGTAACATGAGATCTTTAGTTTCGAATAAATATTTGTTGACATTTGAATGAAGCTATTTTTTTCATAAAAATACAATACCCTATTATAACTAAAGTTTTCATATGTCTATGTCTAACGCCGTTGAAAAGGTGCTACGGGAGCGGAAATGTTTAATGACTAATCTTTATGTTAATAAATAACAAAGTAAATCAGTAAGAATTCAGTTAATTGGCTTTTTTAATATCGTACACTAAAATAAGAGTGCAAAACAGCCATAGACTAAAATAATATAGAGTAGTCAAGATAAGAGACAAATGATTCTCGCAACATACGCCAGACAAAAAAACAGGAGATTTTGCAGGCCGAGGCAATTTTTCAGAATAATAACACGTGGCAGAAATATCAACAAGACAAAAGCAAGGTCTTTGTCAAAGATACCGAGCACAATTAGATTAATTATTTTAACTTCGAGTGTGAAAACATATTGAAAGTAGCAGTGAAACAACAACATAACGATAATCATATATTGTCTGATTTGTAAATGACAATACTATAGACACCTTGAGAAGAAAAATCTATTGGAACAATTTTCTGTAGCAAAAAATTGTCCATAATTACCGTGTGCCTGTTTAGAATATCCTGTCTATATTACTGTCTGGATACTTTTGTGAGTGTGTCAATGGACAAGTTATCAATCAATTAGCACTGTGTGCATCAAATAAACTAAAATAGAACAGATCACTAAATAGCTATAAATTGTTTCTTATGGTTATGAATAAATAATGAAAATTACCAGTAAAAAACATTGACATTAATTTAATATTAACTATATTTTACCTGACATCATAATAAATAGTAACAAAAGGGCCAAGATGGCCCAAGATCGCTCACCTGACCCATTCGAGTAATTACTTAAGACAAACATCCTAAAGGTTTGATGACAATTAAGTCGTAAATGTGACCAAATGTGACCGCTAGGGTGTTAGCAAGGGTTTTCCATATTTGAGCAGTGTGACCTAGTTTTTGACCCCAGGTGACCCATATTCAAACTTGACATAGAATTCATCAAAACAAACTGGCAGACCAATTTCCAGGATATTTGGATAACAAAATTTTGAGTTTGACCTAGTTTTTAAACAGACATGACCAATGTCCGAACTCATCCGAGCCATTAACTAGACAAGTATCCTGACCAAATTCTATGACAATTTAGTAAAACTTGTGACCACTAGAGTGTTAACAAGGTTTTTTTGGGGCGGTGTGACCGAGTTTTTGACCCCAGGTGACCCATATTCAAACTTGACATAGAAGTCATCAAAACAAACTTCCAGACTAATTTCCAGGACATTTGGATTAAAACAGTAGCCAATAGAGTGTTAACAAGATTTTTCTATTTTTAGCTCCTGTGACCTAGTTTTTCATTCGAGATGACCCATGTTCAAATTCATCCGAGCAATTACCTAGACAAGCATCCTGACAAAGTTTGATGATGATTAAGGCAAAAATGTGACCACTAGTGTTAACAAACAAATGTTTACGGACGACAGACATTCAACGATCCTTAAAGCTTTCCCTGAGCTAGCTCACGTGTGCTAAAATATAAACATTTTAGTACGTTTTTAAAAGTATGTAAATACACGCATAATATTATGATCCTAACTAGAAGAAAAGCTGTAATTTGTATATATCAGACATAGGTTTCAATGCTTACCTTGAAATATTACAAAGATTACAAAAAACAGATATATAAATATTATGCCTGTAGAAAACAAAATTGGACATGAGCGGGAGCCTGTAGTAACCACTACTGTCCGTGAACAGGCTAAATTTTCTCGTTTGGCACGTTCATTGTGGATTCTGCTTTTCTCTCTTTTTCTCTGCAAAATAGCGCTATTGTAATATATAAATTGATATAAAAAATGTATTAAATTCCTAATACAGACATTTAGATGATTGCATTTGTTATTCAATTTGGTCATTAATAAAAACTTGTTTAACTATGCTTCTACCAATGCATTTTAATCAATAGTCTTCATATATTTGAAGGAAGCATACCAATTCGTCTCACTGACTGATAAAGTAGGTGATAATTGCCTTGATTCGACCGTATTGTTTTCTTATTAGAAACATGTGTTTTATGTCCGTAGTTCATTCACATATCTTTACTATCTAAATTAGAAATGGACAATGAATGTATCTCTCCATTCTTGACACGGGCTATCGCTTCTTTGAACTTCCGACCCCTGAGGTTTGTTAAACAAAATATCAAATTGGGGCGGAACGCAGGGTGAAAATTAGCTTCTAGACAACAAAAACGTCAAGGGTTGTCGGTGTCTTAAGATAGTGTTATCAGTGCAAATTATCTCGAAGGAAGTTAACAATATTCTGTAACTTTCTGTAACATTCATCATTTAACATTTATATACAAAATTTCCCTCATACTTTTCGTAACTTTTTAGATCATGTGCATATTATATGGCATGTTGGTATGATCTTACATAAATGTGAAAGAAAGTTTATCACATATAATTATCATGCAAATTTGCCAAAAAGAAAGGTTAAGTAATTAATATAAAATACTAAAAGGATATTCATATAATCTGCAATTATGTGTCCATGTACTATATAAATTATTGTTTATTTTCAATAGCTTAATTTTTCAAATTTTAAAAAGAGAAAGGCTAAATATCAAATTGAATATACAACAAATTTTCAACCGTTGCAAAACTTATGTTTTTAAATACGCCAAAAGCAAAAGTTACAAATATTGATATAAAACAGAGTACTTATATTCATATAACTTGCAATCAATATGTGCACTACTTGTAAATAAACTTTCAATCGTTAATTTTCATAAATTATTTTTTTCATTCATCATCTATGTAATCATAAATCCGTGATTTTTTCTTCTTTTATTTTTAAGCCACATAACCTAGGATAGCGAAAAGTTATCAACGTGTGACAGGACCAAACGCGTCTTCACGTCGAGAGAGAATTCTGTCATCTAAGTGATAGCATGGAGCTTCTGTCAGATTTAAATGAGAAAAGATTATCGCAAAAATATATTGGAAGAAAGCGATGACAGATTGTCAATAACGATCAAATCGAGACCTTGAGTCGACAACATGTAGGCAGAACTAATGAAAAGAAAATAACGAGCAAATAAGAGAGCATCCCATGGAGTCGGAATTATTTATGGCTTATCTTTAAGAGAGCCGAATTGCTTTTGGTAATGCTAAGAGATTCAATCTACAATGAATCTTTGATAAACTTATACCATGTTTTAACTCTTTAACATGCACTGGAACTCTTCTATAAAATGATTATCCTGTTGGATCTATTTCTGTTGAACTATCGTCTAATTTGTTACGTAAATAGTGTGTGCCGATGAATTTGTAAAAAAGATATATTGACCTAACAAAAAAGTAAAAATGCAATTATTTTATGCTGACAAAGTAAGGAATAGGCAAAACATATTGACATTTATTCTTATTTTTCTTATAGTTAATCTTTCGAGGTCAATTATACGTTATCGTTATTATTGTGGTTTTGACTTCATAAATAGTACAACTGCACGTGTAACAAAATACGTATGGCAAATTATTCTTAGTTAGATATAAATGAGTTGTTATTTCATTAACAAAACCATATAACTTAATATTTGCATTAATTTTAGAACAAGATGGGTGCATTTTCTTTATAAAATGGTTATCATTTGCATGAGGTTTCATGAAATTTTTGTGATAATGTGTTGTTTATCATTGTTATTTTATTATCATTTTTGATAGTGTCATTTAATTATTATAAGTAGTAGTAGAACCAGTAAATTACCTGTGGATTCATGAACTGTATCTTATTTCAGCTCAAGTATTATTAATACATACAAAATATAAATCACAGGAGTGATAGAAGAACTATTTGTCAATGGACAATACTTATTTGAAATTACGAGTCATTTTAAAAAGCTAGAGAAACAAATCTCAAGACTGCTGATAAAGAAAAATCTTTAAAGTACTATATAGGGGTTAAGAAGTCCTTCTTTCAAATTTAGGCAAAATAATTAAGCTTTAACGATTCAGTACACCGACATATAATTATTCAAATATTTCACAAAAGTTGAATGTTATTTGCATAATTCTGATGATCTTAGACGTTTCCAGACAGTTTTTGTTTATATACTTTCATAACTTCATTGTACTTAACCAATCAATTATTGGTGGGAATACATCATTCCAAACAAAAACAATTTGTGGAGATGAACAGTGCTTGACAGAATTATCATCAAACAAGATCTTTAGTCGATTGTTCAAGTACAAACAACTTCTTTGTGATTACATTTCTGTAACACGAAATGAAATAGATTACCACATTAAAGCATGGAATCATTCAGTAAAAAGGTCTAATGCTACCGTGATATAAACGCTTAAATAAATATATGCAATAGCAGGAATAATAACTCAACAATATAACATGCGAACTTGATGAACCTAAATTTTGTGTTATATCACGGAAACACACTAAATTGGTATGTCGCGATTCATTGTATAATCTTTTTCTTTCCCTCAAATAAGTTAATGGTTACTGTCGGCTTGCGTAATATAAACATACCAACCACCGTGTATACGGTTGGATACAACCTGTTACAAATCTTGATAACTATTCAAAAACAGAAGAAATGAAATTTCCGAATGTACATAACATGTATTTCTGTAAAAAAAAAGTTATATAAATTATAAAATAGCGTTCGAAAGTGATTTCCAATACGACTATGATGTCGATACGACAAAAACAAACATATATCTTAATTCACAACTTTCCATGATATTAAATGCAGTTCGTGATTTCCTCATAAATGTTCGTTCTTTGATTATATATCTTCATAACTATACTACTTGCTCTGGTAACGTAGCTTCCGGGCAACTTCCGCACATCTTAAGGAAACTCCTTAAGCGCGCTTTAAGTGTCACAAAAACGTCGAGATACTTAGCAATACTAACGCAATCCTTTCGGATAATCTAGTGAAATAAAGAATACATGCAGCTGATGCGTTAATGCATCAGCAATTCTATCATGATAAGTTATTTGTATTACTCTCAATGGAATACAATTTTGCTCACTTAAACATGCGGTGATGAGGAAATAACACTTCTGAAGAATAAATGAAGTGTAAATCTTAATATGATTGGAATTATAAACAATTGTTCATGTTGCAGAAGAAATGGGTATTTCGGAGAGGTTGGGGTTTTTACATCGCACCAACACAGAAAATGATATATAATTGTGACATTTCAGCTTTACTTGTGGAAGAGTATCCCAGTGCTTCTCCATGCATTTCAGGCACGATACATCCACATATGTTCCGTCAGCAAATGTGTTAAAAGAAACTAGCTTAAATGATTCACTAACTGTCTCAACGACATCTAACTTAAACATTTGGATATAAATATTTTGTTCGGGGTTAATTTCAGGGGAGCAATGTTAACACAAAGTGTTGTTTTACGTGATATTCATTCCTTAACAGTTATATTATGGGGATGACGTACCAACAATTAAGCCCGAATTTATTGTCTTGAATTTAAGATAAAAACTGATCCTTTATAGTATAGCAAAAATGCAATTCTTTAAAATAAGGACAACATTTATTATATCCTTAAAAATGAAATATTGCAAAAAATTGATGAAATAAAATGCGCATTTTCCATATTTTCACAGTAGTGAAACATATTTTCCGTATTTTCACTGATGTATTGCCGGGTTACTTTATCTTAATTCAGCTTATACACAAAATTAAAGGAGAAGTCTTACGAATTTTAAGGCCTAAAAAGATTAAAAGTATATAATAATAAAAAAATTCAAGTGTCTCTATAAATACGGAATTTATTTACATCTTGAGATACAAAATTATTATATTTCACGAGTGGCGGTATTTTTATACCACTCGTGAAAATAAATCGTGTATTTATGAAAAAAAATGAATAGCCTCTATATAATTTTCATTAAAACTACAGCAATTGAAATAAACAATGAAATATTTTATCAATATAAAAGAATGACAGATGTATCCTAAATTCAAAAATGTATTGTGATTCTAAAATTAAATAAATATTTGATTACTGTCTCCTTACTCCAGCTCTTTTTTCTCAAATTCTCTTTTTTTGTTTCCATCAAGTAATTAAACAACTGCATCTGCTATTTATATTTATTAGATTCTTTTCATTTAGTGAAAGAGTGTTTATTTCCCAAGAGAATTTGCGTTCATATTAATTAGTCTATTGGTTTTGCGGCATTCATTAAAGCGTATTGGTGGTATTTATGAAGTGATCAACAAATGACATGAAATTGCACACTGAAATATCGCCACTTCTTTAATTTCTTCAGGCAGCCGAATACAAACAAAAACCTGCTGGATATTACACAAATAAGAGGTTTTATCCCAAAAGCAATCAAATAAACAATTAGTAATGCAGAAGTTGGTGTCATTATCGGAGTAGGAATATTTAATAAAACTTGGTAAGCAACTTCACAAAGCAGCTATTATTACTCCTGGGCTCCTTGCCGATGGTTCTTGTTGCTGGGACGCGTGGGGGTTACGTTCATTGAACGCCGCCTTTCCTTGTTGATCTTGTTTATAATATTTTTTAAAGTCAATTACTATTTCGATAAAATGCTTAAAATATCGAACTTCATCATTATAAAAAGCTATATTCTTTGTTTTTGTTTTACTAAATTTCCTTTTGATACAGAACATTAACATTGACTAATTTCTAAATATCTGGAAAAAAGTGATCCCTCGGAAGCATAACAAACAGCAATATTACATGAAAATTGCAGACTCGGTTTGATTGAGTCTGTACATGAGAGATAATGAAAGAGTGTAACATCCCTCACGCCCCCTGGCACCGGCTTGAGCAGGACTAAATGCTCAACATTTAAGTGCTGGACTCAATGATCCCGAAGAACAAGAAATGAACTGAAGTACGGGCGACTTTTTACGGCTGCCACACAGCACTTGACACCTGCTATTGTGCAAAATTGCATAAAAATTGCAAACTCAGTTTGATTGAGCCTATACGAGGGAACCGTCAAAAGTTTTGTCCAATGGTCTATAAAAAATGAACAGAATGCAAATTTCAAATTATTTCTTTTTATTTCCTTCAAAATAATCTCCATTGTGAGAAATGCATAACTTCAACCTTTTAAGCCAATTCCGAAAAGCATTTTCATAGTCTTTTTTAGGGATACGTTTTAGACACTGATAAACAGCGGAAGCTACTGCATTACGACTGCCATATTTCCTTCCAGACAGCATCCTTTTCAATTTTGGAAACAGGAAAAAAAGTCTGCAGGAGCCAGGTCTGGTGAATAAGGTGGATGGGGAAGAACTGTCACTTTTTTGGTTTTCAAAAAATCCTTTACAACACTAGATGTATGCGCTGGGGCATTGTCGTGTAATAAGTGAACACCTCTTAATCCTGTCCTTGGTCGACGTTTTTCAAAGTACTTATTTAACTTTTACTGTTTTACTTTTACTGTGCGCCCCTTAGGTACAGAGACTTGAATAATAGGACCATTGATGTCGAAAAATACAGCCAACATTACTTTCTTAACACCAATCGTTCTTTTAGCAATTACTGGTCTACGAGCATGTCGTGTGGCCCATATCTTATTATCTATTTTCCTGTGTGGTTCAAAAAAATGAACCCACGTTTCGTCACCAGTAACTATGTTCACAAAACGCTTTCGCTCAAATTTAGGGTATAACTTCAATAGTTTTTTGGCCATCTCAACACGTTGTGTCAATTGGTCCTTGGTAAGAATATGGGGTATCCATCGAGCAACTTTGCGTGAAAGTCCAAGGTTCTTCTTTAAAATCCTACGAGCAGATGCTTCTGAAATACCAGTCATCTGAGCTATCTCGGGAGACGTATATCTGGCATCTGACTTCAAAATATTACTAATCTTCGAGATGTTTTTCAGGGTCACTGCTGTGCGTCTCCTGCCAGATCTAGATGCATCTTGAATAGAGTCTAATCCACTATTAAATTTCGCAATCCAGTTTCTAATCAGCCTATACGATACTTCATTATCCCCATAAACTTGGCATATTTCATTAAAGATAGATTTTGGTTCAATTTTAAGTTCATTGCGAGCTTTGATATAGGTGCGAATTTCATCACTTTTCAACGAACGTTTACCAACCATTTTAAACACTAGTATGAATGACTACTCATTTAAGATCCCAATTTTATGTAAGTTATACTTGTCGCACATCAATGATTTTGATATCATTGTGTAGATAAAGAACTAAACCGTGTAAAGATAAATACTGCACGATTATTCCATGAGTGTACGGCTTTTTATTGTCTAATGGACAAAACTTTTGACGATTCCCCTGAATATGATGGATAATGAAAGAGTAATAATCATTTATTATTAAGGGCAATACATTAACTACAATTTATTCGTTTACTCACTCGAATCTAAACGAACCTGAACTTGAAACATTGCATTAGGTCGAGCTGTTCTAAAACAAATCAACTACTTGATGGAAAATAACTCATCTTGACACAAGAAATGTACTACGACTGACTACGCAATGATAACATTTGTTTGATAAATCATAAATCAATAATAAGATAGAACGGGAGATATAGAATTTCAATGATGTAATGTCTTGTCCAAGAAAAACATGATAATCATAAATACGGCTGTCATATTGAAACATGAAATTTTCTATCTATATATTTTTAATTGTTTTGAAAAAACCTAAAATATGTTTGTCATTGTAACGAAAAGAAAAGATAAATCATTTTAAACTAAAGAACATTTGTCAAACGTTATTAAGTTATTTCAATCCCATATCATACATTGGACGTAAACAACTCGTGGGAATGTTTGTTATATGCACAGAAGGTTTATAAACTGAAGTCTTGATGTACATGTTTTGCAGTTGATGCACAGATGTAATTACGTGTACTGAAACAGATGGCCAAATGGAAAAACATCGATAAATATTTAAAATGCGGGGTAACACCCCCGCACCCTATTGTGACTGGTTGATATTTTGTTGAATTACAAATAAGCAAGCAAAATCTTCAAAAAGGAAACCCCTCGAGATCAATGCAAACAGTGAAAAATATCGTGTCAGTATATATGATGTTTAAATCTCTTTGTCTACTGTTTTCTTATATAAAGTCCCTAAGTACCTTACATATTTAGCTGTCATAAAACATGACCATAAACAATGTTTATTCAAATACGAGTGTTGAGGAAACAGAAGAGAAAAGAAAATATCAACTATTAAACATACCAGTCTCCTAATCATTGGAAGAAAAACAAGTCCATTAGGGCAACTTAATGTAATTATGTCATGAAGATTTTTTTTATGTACGTGCGTGTCTTAAAAGGAACACTTAAATCACGTGATTAGTAATAGAATCACAAATACAGTTACATTTACAACGATGATTTAGGAGGCGAACTAATATTCTCTGATGAAATATCGGTTATAGCTCTTAATTCACGTACTACATTAAACATAAAGAAGAAAACATTTATCATCGAAATAGACCGCATTCTGGTAAAGCATTTTACAAAACAAGAAAGACATAAGTGTAAATTAATATCGGGTTCATTTCAATGTTATTACATGTATAGGGGATAGTTATTGCAATGTTTTATCTTTATGACATTTAAAAGGTCAAAATATGATAGGAGGATAATATTTTTGAGTAGTGCTTTATTTATCTTACAATATTTCTGAATTTTATTTCATATACATTTATAAACCAGTTGAATGTATGTATGAACGAATTTTATCCCTTTTTTGCAGGTCTACCTCTAGCAATACAAACACTATGATGTAGTAGAATTCTTATATTGTTGTTGAACGATAATTTAGACAATTAGTTATGTTATTCTTATGTTATTCTTTCTTCTTATTCATAAACATTGTTTCTGATTAGCTATCAACATATCCAAATTTACTATAGACCACACGTTTATCTTTCAATTAAAATAGAGAAAACGACCAAAACGGCAAAATTAAATATGTTAAAGACTATCTGTGGTTGAGCCTGTTCATGGACGGTACTGGAAAATGCAAGTTACCGTCTACAACCCCCCCCCCCCCCCGTAGGACCAGATTAAGAAAAATTCAACACTTAGACATGAAAAAAGAAACATCCGCAGATGTGTTCATACGGCGGTTATATGATATTATTGATCCCAAAGTGGCTATGAGTTACCTTAACGGATTGTGGGATCAGAATTGCAGCCACAGTTTAACCCTGCGTGATCGTAAGTTACGAATAAATTGATTCGAATTATAAAATTATTTTTAATTTTGTCTGCGTTCTGGTCTCTGTCAATGATCTGCTTTTTTCTTTCTTAATTATTATACAAAAATATATCTTGTTTTTCCTTCTAAATCATGGATAAACATATTCTTGCAGGTTGAAATTACATTCACAGTTTTATAGCCCATTTATTCTACTTTATTGCTCATACTTCTTTCAATAGTCTGGTAATAGTGATACATAGATGATAAGAAATTAATATGATCGGGCGAAATATATTTTGAGGAAACACATGGTGTTAAGCAAGTTCAACTCTCCTGAATTTTGAGTAGGAACAGGTTTTGTGTAATTTCACATTTTGTTGATATACGTCATCTCATTCTATTGTTTTTGTAACCTGAAAAAAATTCTCAGCAAATCTAGAGAACTACATCTCCCTTGACATGTAAGCTGTCAAAATTGATTCAGTTTTACATGTTCTTGCTTTTTTATTGGTTGATTTTAACGCATTACTTTCTCGGAGTGTTGTTGAAAGTTCATTCAACCAAAAGGCCATTTCAAAACGTTGTTCTATATAAGACTTTTTTTTAAAGATTTTACGTATATATATATTTAAACATATATTTGTCAATATGAGATACTTTTTTTTTTTTTTTTGTTGTTGTTTTTTGTTTGGTTTGACGGCGCACCAACATAGTTTATGTCGTTTGGCGCAGCAACAAGAAAGACGGGTGTTAAAAACTTAAAGCACCACCAGGTGTCAAAACCTCCGCACCTGAGATGCATAGGGTTTTCCTTTAAGTTAATAAATATGTGTACAGGTTAATCAAATATATTGATAAGCAAGTTTCTATGTTGATGCTAAAATCTTACGTATATTAAACGACAATCGAGGGTGAACATAATATAAGGCAGTATCTCAAAATATAACAATTAAACTAATAGTTGGTTTCTGGTATGAGTAATTTGTATGATAACATTAAAAATCACTTAATAGTACTTAATGTTATTATATAAAATCACGTGGTTAACACATAGAATCACATTAAAGCAATGAAGTCAATGACTATAATTACTGTACACATTGACACTTAGCATTAAATTTGCAATAATAATTTCATAATTCATAACCATTTGTTGAAGTAACGCATACATCTGTATTAGCGAAGACAATTATTATGTATCTGCTCTAAATCTTTCCGTAATGACGTAACGATTTAAAAGAAGAAATAAGATGATATCAGAGAATATTCACCGTTTCTTTTCAGAAATCCCTTATATATACTTTCTACAGAACGGTTCTTATCACCACTACTGTTTTATTCAGGAATTTATGAAATGAATTTACATAATTATTTTGTTTGTTTGTTTGTTTCATTTTACGCCTTTTTCCAACAGTATTTCAGTCATATAGGCGGGTAGTTTCCTAACCATCGTTCTTGGAGAGTTACACCAGTACTAGACTACCTTCCTCCGCGCTAAACTACCAAAGCATCTCCCGATGATCGAACCCACGCCAGAAAGGTAACTGGATTAGAAGTCATCGACTCTAACCCCTCGGCCACGGAGGCGGTATAGAATTTACATATAAGTTGGTTGTATAGTTACAAGCAACGTTACGTGCACATAATAGTTAGCACAATAAACTGTTTTTCTTTAATATAAAAATATTTCTAGTGCAAGGAAACGATCGGATGCGATGACAGATTGTAAATAACAAACAAACACCAGTTGGGAACCTCATTTGCAGATCTAATAAAGGAAATAATGTGCAAACAAGAGAGAATCTCAAAGAGTCACACTTCTTTATCGATTGTTGATGGCATTTATTCTATGACAATACACTGAATAAATATGCAACGAATTCTGAATTAGACTTTCACGACGTATGAACACCTCATAGGGCACTCAGAGGTCGCATTTGCATGTGCTATAAAATAATAGAACGTGAAGCATTAGCATATGTTTATGACGGTACATGATAATTGATTATGATGTATGGTGCAGACTAGCAGTGAAATGCAGGCTTCATAACCTCTGATCCCTTTTCCAAATTCCATTTTGTTCAGCTCCGTCCAATGTTTTCTCGTTTAGGGAACACGCTTTCTATTACTTGAGAACCATACGCCGTTTTTCATGGGATGGCAAGGAAGTGTCACATTGCTTCCAGGACAACCTCTTTTTTATGAACACATCTGTGGATATTTCATAATTCAAAAAATTTGCGATTTCATGTTTGAATGTTGAATTCTGCTTAAGCCGGTGCTAGGGGCGCGGACGGTAGTTTGCACTTGACTGTCCCGTACATTCACAGGCTCGATCAAACCGAGCCTGCAATATTTTCAATGTTGCTGTTTTGGACTTACTTTAGTGATTCTTATGTTCTCCTTCTCTTGCGATGTTGGACTTTCTTTAGGGATTCTTTTTTTTTGCAATTTTACAGCTAATTCAGCACATTTAATTGTCTGTGTATATTGCTTTAATTTACCTCTCGATCGCGACTTATACAAACAATATTTAACATCCAAACATTACAAAATATGTTTATTGATTTAAGATTGAAAAACATCTTCAAATGTATTTTAAGTAGAATATATCATGAAATTAATTTTATACACATTGTTCATCAGTGGTTTGTATATAAAGTGGTCTAAATTTACATGTTATGTCAGAATTTACGTTCTTATGAACACTATTTCATATCTATTCATTATAAAAGATTTGTAGCAACTGAAAACAATATATGAATACATGCTGTAAATTTGGTATTTTTTTTTTTTTGAAAACCTAAGTAGTTGTCCCCATTATACTAATTCATATAGCTATCAATAAAAAACACAAGCCGTAACAAAGCAGGTTTTTTCACATCATTGTGGAATATGTTTCCTACCACTTTATGATTTCACACACCATTTTTATTATCAATAACTTATGAGTAAGAAACATCAATGGTGTGTTCAAAAATACTGTTTATTGAACGTTCAAGTTAACGTTTCGTTGTTTTGTGTTTAATTCATTGTTGATAACCTAGCAATGAAACCAGAAATGAACTGTTTATACATTAGGAATAACAGATAATAATGCATCTTTTACCTACTTTTGCATGAATGTATTTGCCATGATATATCAGTCTGAATATGAAATATTTAAAAAAAAAAATTTGAACCGTGACTACATAAATGTCTTGCCTTTGCAGATATTTTTGGCTAAACTGCAGATGCTTTGTAAATATCAGCTTCTTTAATTTATTTTTCTTTCTATTTTGCTATTTCCAGACACTTTCCTTGCAATAGTTGAACATTCAATTTAACATAACCGTAGTGAACTCACGAATCTTTCGATATTAAGTTAAAACAATGTTCCCTTGCCAATATTATTTATTAGACACCCTAAGTTAGAATTATTCAGCTCATCAAATCAAAGTACACGGCCAATGACATTTATCCTGCCTGTATTGGTGCAGATTTTATTTCAGGAAATAACATATTGTTTTAGGAGAAGAATAATTCTCATACATTTGAAGCCTGTATTCTCTTATATGACATTTTTATATTTGTTTTCATCAAAATCGTCTATTGTTTACAGTCAATCTATTTGCAAAAACATGACCAAACACACAATTCATTATATCGTCTAGTCATGTCTCCATGTTACAAAATAAACTGAATAGTTTTATCAACCATAAATATCATAAACTAGCTTTAGGTTCTTTGTTTCTTTGCCGAGTGGTTAAGGACTTCAAACCACTTGTTTCTCAATGCTGTGGATTTGAGCCGCGTCAGTTTCTTCGAAACATTTTCCACCTAGAAACCTACGGAACGTCAGGGTTCTACGCAGGCATCCGTTTGTGCCTGAATTAATACACGGACGGCATTTGAGGTCTTCCTCCGCCAGATAAGCTGGAAAGTCGCCTTATGACCTATAAAGTTTTTGTGCGACGTAAAACCCATCAAAAACTTGGTTTCATCATTTCAATTTGACAAGAAAAGACACTTTATAAAAATGTACAATGATAAGCAAAACAAAGTATGCACTCATTAAATTGGTCATGAAAATTTTTTTAGTCAATAAATTTCAGTTCACTATTAATATGATAACTTCTCTATATTAGAAAGAAGATGTGTTAACATTTAAAACTATTTTCTATATAAATAACATATTTCCCGCGTTTGAGTCGGTACTCCTGATTCCGAAATTTGCAAAATATATACAAAGAATAAAATTACTATTTTTATGTATTTTTTCTATAAAATCTTATCGTTAAATATCAATTGTGGTATATTTTTTCCGACTAAAAAAAGAAAAATATAATTGTAACACAATGAAAGTATAATTCTCCTTCCACTTAAATCATGTTCATAAAGCTTCAGGTAAGAAGCAAGCTGTCGTTTACGTTAAAATAATGGGACTTTTTTCAATTAATTGCTCCATATAAAACGATTACGATTCAAATGCAAGAGGTCCAACAACCTTAATACAGAAATAAAACGAATAATCAGAAAAGGTAAGAAGGCCGTAGACATATATGTCAAAATGTGAATAATTTTTAAAGGTAATATTTTTTAATCTTTTATCTATTGTAAGTCAGTTATACAAATCCCGCTAAGAGTGGTCTTTTGTCGCTTTGCTTTTTTCAATAAACCTCTTTCGCGTCAAATAAACATTCCTTAGGTTTTGCTACGATTTCCTTTATATCAATTACATTTTGAATTGTTTCCATTGCGTCTGTCTTTCCTTATTCCTATATGGATGTTATTGAACAACAAATAATTTATTTATATCTAACCGATTCCCTCGGTTTTACACAATATAATGTCAGATTACATTTATCTGCCCATCTATTCTCATATAACTTGAGACCGTATTAAATAATAAGATTTCTCTGAATCTTTTTCTTGATTGACTAATTCTGTCTATGTTATGCCAATTTGCCTATTCACAATGCCTCTCATACGACAATACAAAATATCCTGTTCATGTTAGACATAATACAAATATTAAATTAGGAAGTTTGCCTATGGTAACGAATGTGTTTCTTAACAACATAGTGCAAATCATTCCAAATTTAAAATAATTTTCAAGTGATTTTTTTCTACGGAACACAGTATAAAAGACAACCTTCCGAAATTTTGAGATCTCTTATCACAAACTATAGCGATACTACACAAAGAAATAACTTTACTGATACATGTTCTTCGCAAATCCAAGGACAATGGCATTGCCGAAAGCATTAATCAACACTCAAGTTCAATTCTACGACCTTAGATGAAAGAAAGAATTTCCTGTATCGGTATTGCATTGTATTCTTAATGGCAACACGTGTTTAGTGTCCAAGTAACAAATAGTTATCTTAACTATCTTAATTGAAAATTGGCAATAAATGTTTCAGTATTATTTTGACACGTCCCTATCTATACATTGAACTTCCGACCTCACAATTTCTGTGTCCATTGGTGTCAAAATTCATACAGAAGAGATGATAAGATATATGTTTTAAGACATTCAGTTATCATTATACAGGTCTAAGTACAGTAATTAGGTGTCAATAATAATTCATATATTTGAAAGATATATAACGAAATAAAAAATAAGCTTTTAACTGATTGCTAGTTTAATTAATACTTCTTATAACTTTTTTAGCAATTCTGAGGCAGTATATAATTTTCATCATTATAAATACTTTTTATATCCCTAACAAAATACCATTTCGTTAGCAGAAAATAAGTCTGAGTGACGTACTTCAAGTTAAAGTGATCGTGTGTTGTCTGTAACAACATAATGCACACTAGCAAAACCTTAATCAAAATATAGAAAAACTTCAATTAATTAATACAGAGTAACTTCAATCTCATCATTTTATTCAAAATATCCTAAACTAATCTTGTTTATCTAAGAATTTACATAATCATAAACAAACGGAGGTTCTTTCGTGCAAAAGTTACACATCAAAGAACAAATATATTCACTAATCAAATATATCTACATACAAAGGTCAGTATGCTCTACTACAAATCAACCGTTGATGGATCGAATAAATGTAACATCCAGTGACGCAAGAAATGTACCAAGATTAACAACAAAATAAATCATATATCAACCTCAAGCTTAACAGTTGAGAGAGATATTTACATTTTTATCCCTCCAAGCACTGCTTTAATCCATTTTCCGTGGCGTTAAGCTATCCAAGAATCGTGCGCCTGTTTAGATAAAAAAAGGAGAACATCGGAATAGTAATACAAGGGTCGCTGGTTTAAATCTCATACAAGGCGTCATTATCTGCAAACATTAGTCCTCTTTTGTAATATGATTTTTTCTAAAAAGTGAATTTAAGAAGGCTGTTTTGTCCAGAAATGTTTTTTATAAATCTATCATTTTTGATAGAAGTCTACGAAAGGAGAATACAAAGTCACCCAGATGTTTTTTTCAAGAACTCGCATACAAAAAACATATAAACTTGAAAAAAACGAAAGTTATGATTCATTAATAAATACTTTTATGACAAGATGTTTTCTTAAATATTTTGCGTTATAGTAAAGCAGAAAACAGATTGTAACTGATAAAAATAATAGACACCATTGGCAACATATAAGAACACATTTTTAAGTAACTCACATGACAAAGCATAGCAAGATAAGATAGAATTATATCGCGTGATAATCTCGCACAAAAGAGTGTTCGTTAAGTTGGAATTTAAGTGCTTCTGGCGGTTTTATAGCGTTCATACAAAAAAAACTTTGATAGAATACAGTGACGGGCTGTAAATAACAAACGAAAGCCCAACCGGAACCTCATTTGCGACTTCAAATTGACTAAAAAGAAAACAGAAATATCAAAGAGTCAAACACTTTATAATTTATCAATTGCTATAAATACTTATAATATTATATTGCTGTAAATAGATGTGCACATAATTGTCAATAAAAAAGAGAAAAGCGGAATCCCTAGCAGCGGGTTTAGAATAATTCGATACATCATTTTTTTTATTCCAATGTTAGTAATATTCATTTTGTGTAGAAAATGTTTATTGTACTTTTGCCCTCAACTTGTTCATGTTAAGCAATTTTCCTTTCGGCGATATTCTACGCCACAGGGCGTTATCATCTAATGTTGTTAATTTTATTTACATAAACAACTTAAATTAGGATATGAATACTAAGGATTTAACCATCAAAAAGTATTAATCGTGGAAGATATGTTTTGATATTTCATATCTAATATTTGTCTCTGTATCATTTAGTATCTCATCTCAACGATATTAATTAAATTGCAGTATCAACCATCATTTTTGAAAAGAAAACCGAAATTAATTGTGCTGTAAAAATTAATATTGGTGAAAATAATGATAACCAGAACCCATTAAGAATGTATTTGTGAAAAACGCTGTTAAAGTCAATACCGGAATTTCTGTTTTGCACATTATATCATGATACAAAAATATCTTAACAATTGAAACTTATATATTAAAGTCACATAACGCCTCAGAAATGAATATATTTTTGCTTTTGTAGAAAAAACAAACGATAAAGATGGATTTAATAAATAGATACTAATCACCTGGAGAAAGTAGTGAAATTATGATTTCTAAAGATAGCAAAATGTAAACAAATTGGTATTTTGACTTCCATACAAAATATCAAATTGCTAAAACGGAAACGATGTTTCAGCTAAATGGCAAACATTTTTACAATAAAATCAACATAGAAAAAGGGTAATTATTCTGCAAAAAAAAACTTTTCATAAAATAGTTTTAGGATAATCTGCCCTTTTACAGAAATTAAGTCATTTCATGACAATAAAGATGTATACCAAGTTTGATGTGAGCAGCTTATATTGATTCTGAAAAAAGATGCACCTTAACCAGGGTTACAAATGAAAACGGCCATAACATTGCATTAACTAGTTTTAGGAATATCTGTATGTTTCAAATGGTGTCTTTTTATGATGAAAACTATGTGTACCAAGTTTGAAGTGAAACGCTTTTATATTTACGGTGAAAAGGACCTTAACGAAAAGTTAAACCAACGACGACGCTGATACCGACAAAAGTGTCACGACAATAGCTATATTTTTCGAAATGTCGAGCTCAAAATGCTTTGCTTTGACAGTATTTTTCCCAATACTGTAAATGTTCTGCAACAAACTCTCTTTATGTTCGTTTTTTCATTTATCTTTTGTTTGTATTTTATTTTTTTTCCATACAAGATTTACAATAATAAACCTTACATGCACTTAACGAACTAGTGTCACTGTTTAGCAAATCCCCCCTTCCGTTGCCAATATTAATTCATAAGACACTTTGGAATTATATTAGATGATCAAATCAAAACATTAATCTACACTGGTGTGGTTTTTATTACAGGAAATGTCAGATTGTATTAAAGCAGGGATAATAAACATATAATTATACAAATCTACAGTCCATATATTGTAATATGAGTATGTTAGTCATTCACATAGTTTTTTGTCAATCAATCTTACTATGAACAGTTGAGCGGCCTCACAAACTATACGATATATTGTTTAATTGTGTCTTCATTGAATGTACAAGACATGTATTGTATTCTAGTACAGACATACTCTTGGCACAAGTCCATAACAACATTTTGTTGTTGTTGTTGTTATTGATTCGTTTTGTGATAATTTGCTGTTGATCATTTTTTCGATTTAATTTTTTTTTTTAAGCGAATAGAAGTTAGAAATTATGAAACAAACTTATTTTAGAAAGAGTTTTTTAATTGCACGTACAAAACATGCATGTTTTTCATCCAATTTCGTGCACGTTAAAGAGGGATATCAAATTTCTTCAAATTCTGCTAATAAAATAACAAAATCTGATATAACGGCTTGTACCAAAGTAGATAATGAAACTCTTTTATATGTATAACAAAAAAATTATAAAAAAAAACACAGTAAAAATCATGACTCTATAGGTTTTAGATGTCTGATGCAAAACCTTCTTTCTGAACATTATTCATTTTCCGTGTGGAGTTGCATGCGTAATCTTTTTATTCTTAATTTAAAATATATTTACTAATTTATAAGCACTTTTAGTGTTAAATAAGTACAATATTGACAAATGACGAATCTGATCGGTTTCCTGGAATCACTCTCTACCCTTTTTTATCAAATAGTTTTTAGGATAGTAAAATCACCAAGAACACGTGAATTTGAATAAAATATGTTACTTATCAACGTTTCGGCTTACTCCTTCATCAGGTTTACACGGAAAGCATTTTTAATCAAATATGACACACACCTATTTCAGTCAACAAATATTCTCAGATATGTTTTTCTTTTTTCCTTTTTTTCTGACCATTTCATTATAAAACTGTGGGTGTTTCTCAACACTTCAAATGTTAGATATAAGTAACTGTTTTTGAACAAATGACAACATATTTTTTGATGTCTCTTTATTATATAACTGATAAAATCATCTTTTTTACAAACAAGATGATGAACTTCATTTATTTTTTCTATTTATATATGATAAGGTTTTATAATGTTAAATTATAAATGACTTGAAACATTGTCACTTATACATCTTATACCTTAAACCGGGAATTGAACGAATATATACATTTTATTTATATTAAAACATACCAGAAAATTAATCTACATCATGGAAAGGTGCTCCAAGAGGACAAACTTTTACTAAATTTAAAAAGGAAATTTAAATTTAAAAAGGAGATTATAAGAAATATGAAATAAGGCAGAAGGATAAATAATAAAAAAAAACTAAAACTAAGGTTATTAAAGAAGCTCACTGATGATGTAAAACATTTCTTTTAATTTCTATTTCATTTCATAAATATTATTTTAGAATTCTGTTTTACTAATTCATAAGTATTTTAAGACTTCCAAAGCCGAGTTTTCAGTTTGTTTTACTTGATCCGATTTCCTGCAAATTGATTGCATCTGACGGTGTTTCTATCGCGTCTGTCTTACTGTATCCCTGTCGCATCTACAGAACAACAAATAATTTATTTCTATCTAACAAATTCCCTCGGTTTTATACAATACAACGTCAGATTACATTTATTCGCTCATCTATTTTCATATTACTTGAGACCGTATTTTGTAATATGATTTCACAGATTCTATTTCTTGATTGACTAATTCAGTCTATGTTATGCCAATTTGGATAGTCACAAAGCATTTTGTTCCTGAATAGGAGATGTTCTATTGATGTTGGACATAATAAAAGCAGTACATTAGAGACCTGGGTAATCAGCATTGTTACAGAAATACTTCTACACGATATTGTGCAACAATCTTCCTATTCAAATCCTAACAAACTCGAAACAAAAAAGGAAACAAACACAATTCTTTAGAATAATACGGGAAACATAATATAAATACAAACATGGATTGTCTTTGCAATTGTAAGACGATAATTTGAAAGTTTTTTTAAACAACTCAAAAGGAGTAACAAGGGAGTTATTTTAGCTGATTTTAAAAGGATAAATTATTTCCGTATTAGAGTCTTTTTTTTACCTATTTGTTGACCTACCTACTTTTTGTTGCATGGGTAGCGTTTTTTGTCGCAACGTTATGGTTTGTTAATGGGTTGTTAAACAAATGCTATTACATTTTGTAAGAACAGTTTATACGTAATAGATTGTCAGAAATTTAAAAACTTGGACATTCTCATTGAGCGAAGTATTGGGAATAAGACTGAAGATTTAAAAAAAAAACAACATGTATTATTGGTACTATGACGTTAACAACTGATACTAATTGATTTAAACAAGCTTTCGCCACTATTTAGACGGCGTTATTTCATGTAAACATCGTTAATCAACACAACACTTCAATTCAACGATCTTAGATGAAAGTGAGAATTTCTTAGACCGTTATTATAACGTTTTCTTAATAGAAACACATGTTAATGTCGGAGTTACAAATACTTATCTTCGCTATCTTAATTGAAAATTGACAATTAATGTTTCAGTTCAAGTTTGATACGAGCCTATCAATTCCCTGAACTCTTGACCTCTCATATTTGTGTCAAAAGAAGAATTTCAAACAAGAACAGAAGATAAGTTATATCTATCTGAACACCTGAATAACATTGTAAACGACACGAAAGTGTTTTTTGTTGTTTTTGTTATTGTTGTTAGCTTTGTTATCTTGTGTTTATTCATTTTTGTTTATTTTGGTTTGTTTTATAAGCTTTAAATATCAATAGCAAAACATGTAAGCCTTACTGAATATTACTGTAGTGTTTAGAGGAGAATATTGAACTGTCAATTTACACTTATTTTCCTAAAACACCAAATTATTTACTGTTTTGAGGTTATTAACCCTTTCACTGTCATAGGGACGGCATATGCCGTCTCTATTATTTTCGGCGTATTTGTCATATGGACGGCTTTTGCCGTTTCTATAATAATAACAATTATAATAATAATAATAATAATAATAACAAGCAATTATCATAGTATTGCAAGCAATCCATAAGTCCCCTACCGGTAAGAACCCCAGCAACATTCTGATTTCAATTTTACCAGTGAATGAATGATATGAATGAACTTAAATTTTTTTTGAGTTCTAAGTTTGTCTATTTCACAGTAATGTGTTAAGTTTCCCTGCCTTGTAAGGAAATTATGTTTATACAACCTTGTCATATTATTACGATGTGGGATTTAAAGTAAATCCTATAAGGAATGAAGAAGTTGGAGTAAACAATTCCAATTTCTCGAAAAAAATCTAAGTTCAAGGGGGACATAATTCTGGAAATAGTCTTGCTAGAGTATTTAACCTTCTCAAAAATGTTGAGTGATAATAAGAAACATATATATGAATTTTGAAGTAGATACATTAGGAAATAAAGAAGTTATTTAAAAAAGACAACATTTTTTTCATAAAAATTCTAAGTTCAAGGGAGGTAATACTGATAATTTTTGTGCTAGAGTTGTAAACCTTGTCACATATGATGTGGTTGATGACCAGAAACTTATATTTAAAGTTTGAAGTTAACACCTTAAGAAATAAAGAACTTATAGTGAAAAAGCTGAAAAATTTAAATCAGAAATCTTGAAATCCAGGCTATTTGTTGCCATAGCAACCAGAATTTTCAACATAGGAAGAAAAGAAAAAGATGTGCATAATCTCCAGACTGCCATCTACCCATATTTTAAGTGTCATAAAAATATTTTCAGTACTTTTTGAGTTATCACTGGATCCAGTTTATGTGTTAAATTTGCCATATTTTCAGACTATTTGTTGCCATAGCAACCAGAATTTTCAACATAGGAAGAAAAGATAAAGACGTGCATAATATCCATACTGCCATCTATCCATATATCAAGTTTCATAAAAATATTTTCAGTTCTTTTTGCGTTATCGCGGGATCCAGTTTTGTGGACGGACGGACTGACGGACTGACAGACAGACAGACTTACGGACAGACGGACGTTCTCACAGGACAGTAATTATGTGGCTACTCTATTGTTCTCTCTATTGTTCTTTTTAGCCACACAAAAGAAAATAGCCACATAAAAGCATTACGGAATGAATGACATCAAAGAGAAAGAACAGTTACCTATTGTCCCTCTAGCCACATAATTACTCTCCTGTGAGTGCGGACAGACAGACAGACGGACAGACAGACGGACAGACGGACGGAGGGTAAACCTAAAGTCCCCTCCGGTTAAACCGGTAGGGGACTAATAAATATATAGATAAGTATAACATCGACAATAATTATTATATACTAGCAGATTTGGAAAAATATAAAATTATTATAATACTAATAACAAATAATAATAATAATATTAATTAATAATATAGTAATTTCTTAGAAAACCTTCTAGCAAATTATTTCCCTAAATGAGTTCTAAATTCATATATAAATGAATATTTGTATGAAAAATTATTAATAACTAAGTAATTATGTTACAGAAATTATCATGAAATGATGACAACTTTGTCTTCATTATCAAAATCAATGTATGCTCTTTGATTAAAATTAAACTAATCATGTAAAGAACATATTTTTAGTGCAATAATAATTTACATGTATAATATACTAATATACACATAATATACTAATATACACCCATCAATAATGTTCCTAAGCTACACTCAAATCATTATCACGGCGACAATGCTATCATAATCTGTATCTATCAACTCACTACTTAAATGTAAACAGGTATATGCCTAATCAATTTTATTTTTCTTCTTTTTGTTAAACTTGGCAAAGATAAAAATAACGTTTTTAATGCATGTTCTGCATCGGCAAAAAGGTAAAATAACTCACAACTGGGTTCAGACCTTGATTGACAGAAGTAGCTACATGTATATATCAACTTTGAATATTGCGTATAAAATAATGTTTTCCTATGTTCGTTTAATTTCAAGTTTTCTTACTTTAATATGTATATTTGTTCAAAGATCTTATAGACATTGATCATGGTTTGGGTGTTATCTTAAATCTTATTCCTATACTTAGCACGCAAGTTTGCGTGTTGAGTAAATCAAAAAAGATAATTATAGTAAGTATAAAAGCGTAGCCAATAATAACGACTGGATTCAAGAATATTGATAATATGAATGAAATGTAAACAATAAATAGTGAAGACTGTATTGCTCATTTAAAAGATTACCACTGTTTTACTGAAAAATAAATATTTACGTATGTCCAAATATCACTACCGAAGGATTTGATTCCAGGAAGCAAAAAAAGTCGGTACCGTCGCATTTATCTATAATAACGTACTCACCAATGATCATGCAACGAGGATAATTACCTGATAAAACAACTCGACAATTTGAGTACAATGTATAAAGAAATTAAAGTTTCTATTTGTTTATGAAATCTAGGTTTTTAAGGACCATAATGCAAATATAAATTATATACATAGTAACTTTATTCAAACAAAAATGTAAAATATAAAATATGGTATTTAACAATATAAAGCAATAAAGAGTTTTTAGGTGTGAGACCCCCTAATTGGAAATAAATTTTAGTAATCCTTTTACAAAGTCAAATAAGGACAATTTAAATAAGAGCAAAGTATATTCTTAAACATCCTTTTTTATGTGTCATCTGCCATTGAAAGTGACTATTTTTTCTTATAGAGGGACTCAATTCATGTTTGTTTTGACATGATGGGACCGGAAAAAATATCGTTTGATACATGTTTTTTATAAATAGGTTGACGTTTTTTCAGTACATATTTACAAAATTAAATATAGCAAAACTAGTATCAATAATTTGCCCGACTGAATGTTCAAACTTGAGATATGCTTATGACATTTAGATGTCTACATTATGTAACATACAATGCAGATTAGAGAACATTCATATTATACATGTTAGTTTAGAACTGGAACTGATAAAACAATAAGTAATTTACGAAGTCACACTTCAATATCGATTCTTGAAGCTAGATTTATCTAGGCAATTTACAGAATGGATCTTCAATGAATCTCAAATAAATATTTCACGACGTATGAACACGTCTTAGGGCAAATGGAGGCTGCATTTACATTTTCCATCAAATGTGGGAATAATCAAACAGAATGCGACAACACATAATGAAAGAAAAGCAGAAAAACTTTACACAAAGTTGACAAACAATACAATTTAAAAATGAACCAGATACTTGCCAATATCCGAAACTTCAATCAACGGGGATGTTAAAATGAGCACTATATAATTATAAAGCCTTAAAACTTGTTAACATGACAAGTTTATCAGTTCCGAAACTTCAATCAACGGGGATGTTAAAATGAGCACTATAAAGCCTTAAAACTTGTTAACATGACAAGTTTATCAGTTATTTAACAAAAATATAAGCTTTAAAATGTTGTCCAGTAACTTATCTTAGGATTGTTACATGCTTGGTCCTACTGGATCATTTATTTCGATACTTTATGTTGAAAGATTGGATCATTGGATTATTGGAATCTTGTTAGTAAAGTCGAATAAAAAAATAAAACATAATAAAATAAAACATTGGGACTAAATTGTGGTCTAAGTAGTCGATTAGTGGACTGGCCTTAAATGCTGGCCGAGTTAAGTTACCATTGAAAGAAGTTACAACAAATATTCCTTATTTTAAAAATCGGCCTTAAAGTCTTAAAAATGTTAATACTTCAGAAGCTTTTTTGGGGTCATATAATTGCGTCACCATTTGCTTCTTTTGTGTTTTAACAATTTATGCACTTAGAAGTAAATAAGTAATGTGTATGGAAGTCAAAATACCAATTTGCTTAATATATGTTGCTATCTTCGTCCCAATTAAGTTTACACTCAGCACTTTTTTCTTCAAGTGATAAGCATCTCACATGTTCTAAGTGCAATATTACAACATTATAGAACACAGGCTAGCCCTTTCTATAGACAGAAACATCTTGTTATTTCTGAATCTGGTGCTTACTGTGCCTTGTATGACAGAAAGTCTTAATGTCTGAATGTTCTAAAGTAGGGTTTCAACTATACAGTATACTTTCTTTATAACATATTCTTTACGTTCAATTGATCAGCTAATTTTACTTATTTTCGTTAAAAAATATTTCAAGACGTAAAAATGGATACATATATACATGTTCATAGTCTTATGAAATCTAGAGAACAAAAAAACGGAAGATAAGAAAAGAAAGCACTTTTCTTTTTTGGACCAGACAAATTGATGTAAAAGTACGCTTGCTCGGACAGTACAATAAAAATAACAATATTTACTCCTATATTTGTCTGATCATTGTGAAATATGATCTTTCACGTAATGCATTCTGCAGACATTGGGGGAAAAGCATTTGCTCATTCAATGTAGATTATCTGTAATTGTTATTGAACATTAGCCAAATTATGAATATATCATGGCCGAAACGTGAATAACTTCAAAGGACAAAAAGCAAAGAATGCTCTTCAAATAATATAAAAGAAGTGATCTTATACAATTAAATTTTCGATCAAATTTTGTATCATTATCATAAATCTTCTTTTCTGTCTTTATTTTTTTTATTTGGAAAACCTTTATAAAATGTTCAACTACTATACACATGACTCAAACTGAAAGTTTAAAATATTTATCAATAATTACTGTCACAATGTTCAGAGGTTATCATTCAGTAGGTTTCAATGTTTAAGTCTTTTTATACAACGAAATATGCCGTTTCAACACGTTTTGTGTCAGAAATGAAACGTGTAATAAGAAAAGTTTTCAATGATCTTCTAAAATAGCAAATTATAGCTACTATTTAAGTACCAAGTTTATAAATAATGCACGACAAATAAACAGAAACATAACTTTCGTGCAAGGCATTACAAAACATTAAACTATATATTTACGGGGAAGAGTGTTATTGTATATTTCCGGTATTTTGTATGGTTTTTAAAAATTGAAAACCGTTACAAATTGTAATGTTATCTATACATATTGTTCCGTAAATGCATTTAACACAGAAACAAAAAGAGGCAAAATATATGCAGGTCTAAAATAATCGTAAATATTTAGCATTTAAGTATTGCAAAAGTTATTTAGAATGAAGATATTAAAACTCCTCTTTTCATCGTTGTTATTATGTTTTATGTTGTTGTTTTTTTTCTCCATTATTTAAGTTTATTTAATATAGAAATAATAATAAAAATGTCCAGGTTTTCAATTCTCAACTATGATATCTGAAACGCTTCTTTCTATATGCAAAATAATATTATGTGTATAACACTGTATTTGAAACCTTTTGGAATGCTCTTTATTCTTAACTTTTGTAAAATATGCAATTGACGTCAAATACATATATTGGCCGATCAAGGAATGGAGTAGAAGAAGTTATATTACGAAAACCAGACTTCAGTTCTACGAAAAATGTTTCTGTTGCTAATGTAATATAAGAAACAGCTCAATAAAGTAGAAGGTTCTTTTTGTTAAAAATACAAATATGCTCAATGCATATCAAATATAACAAAAATCATATCTCTCTAAGCTGGAAATAAATCAAATGACAAAATATACTTTCGAAGCAACCTTATTGTACACATAAATTCCCTACTTATATTTAGAAATGACGCAGACAAATAAAATTATCTATTTCTGCATGGATTTTATGATTGTCATCCACAGTATATGCCATAAACATCAAGAAACAATGTCATTGAGATAGTGTAGTCTGCAGCGATAGTGTTCATCTAAAATCATAAATTTCATCACTAATACTGTCTTTGCTGTAAAAAATATTTCAAGTCAACCAATAAATTGAGGAGAACAATTTACACCTATCTAAAGGCATCGTAGATTCTGTCAATCTTAATCTAAATTGAAGCAATTTTTAGTATTTCTTAGTCTTAAATTTGCATGTACATTCAAGCCTTCGCACTTCCGTAATGTTTATTATTAAAATGAAGCAGACTTTCCCCTATAATGATTTATTTGTTTAAGGCCTATAATGCCCTAGCAATGGAATCATTTTTATTTCACAAAAAATAATTTTTGGTATCTTGTTACAGGTTCTAAAAATATTCATTTACCATATCTTTGTTTCTTTTACTTTGTTGGCAAGTGGTATAAATATAGTGAATCAGTATTTTGTATGGAAGTCAAAATACTTCTTTGTTTACATTTTACTACCTTTACGACACATAAGTTATGATAACGGCACATTCAGCGTCACTTTTCAGCTGTTTAACACCAAACAAGTTTCAAAAGTTAATTCAGCATAAACATACAATATGTTCATTGCTATACATATGATATAATGTGCATGTAATATGACAAGAAGACAAACAACAAAATAAAATACATTTAGGAACAATGAGATTAACCCAAACAAACACACACTCTCTAAATCCAATAGTAAGACATTATTAAACACATATTTGACATTTCTAAATACTTTAATAAATATGGATTTCTGAGTCATAGTGCGCTGATGTCCTCGTTTTCAAGATACTAAAGACATATTTAGCTTGCTAAGAGAAAAAGAGTAAAATATGCAGATGTAAATCATCAATAATACGTATTTCCATTAATTTAATTTCAAAATAAAAGCTACAGTCACGTTGGTAGTTCGATCAGACAGAATTTCATAATTTTGTAGGTCGATGTTTAACGATTCATCATATAACATGTTTTGAAAATACTTAATTACTATTATTTTGAAAATAAAAACTTATAAATTACGTAACTTATTCGCAAATAAATTTGCACTATTTTAGCAACATTATTTTAAGAAAAAATATGTAAGTTTATTTTATATATTTCGAACTTGTATATCAAACAACAAATAACAAAATATTTTTCTGGTTATATTGAAGAAAAACAAATAAGCTCATTTTTTTCTATACAAATAAAAAATGAGCATTATCTTCTTATCACTTTTCATCTTAACTTTTTGCAACTCAGAGCATAATTTAGTAATCTAAATTTCAGAGGCTTATTATTCCAATGAACTTCTGACCTTTGAAGTTTGTTAGACAACTTGTCAAAACAAACACCCATAGAGATGAAAAACGTTCATTCGACATCTATTTAGGCAAGGGAATAGTAACATTCGACATTGTTAGGAGTTGAAATAACAAGTTTTAACACATACTGATTCGGGATAGAAAATATTAATGATGTATTATAACATAACAGTATCCGAACCCGATGTTTACTAAATGGCAATTATTGACGTTAGCGATGATGTTCTGATACAAATTACAAACGATTTTAGCACGATAATGAAAATACTGCAGTTATAACTTTCATTTTCGTTTTTGGATAAGAAATTAAAGCCTTTATTATCATTGGCCGCAGCTGGAGCACGTATGTGGAAATATTTCATTACAATATGACCACAACAAGAATAAAGACATGAAATATTAACATCTTTCCTGGCCACATGAATTGAGATAAAGGTACACTTTATTAGGACACAGAAGTACATATTAAAACATTACTATTAGTCTATTGAAGTGAAATGAATCTTGCAAATATTTTTGTGAAGAACGTTACTTCATTAAATTTAGAAATAGTACATTGTAATAATTGATCAAAGGCAAGCATATTTACTCCGGACAAGCTTTATTTAGGTAATGGCCAGCATTAAATTTAAAACAATCCATTTAAAATTTTAAAAAATGAAGTATCAATATACAATAAAATAAGCTGTCAACAGTATAGAACCGGGTCAGACTCGTGTAGTTGACTTGTTGATCTTTGTTATCGTGATCTGAAATGGACCAATCGCCTAAAAGCAGATTTATTCTAGAGGTGAGATATTCCAAAAAAATATATAGAGGATATTCAAGTTTTGTCTATAAATACATGATTTATTTTCATCGAGTGGTATGAAAATAAATATTTCATGAGTGGCGGTAGCCACGAGTGAAATATGGTAATTTTCATGCCACAAGATGAAAATAAATCATGTATTTATAGAAAAAACTTGAATTTTCTGTTTATTATATACATTTGCCTCTTTTTTTACATTAAAATTTGAAAGACTTTCCCTTAAATTTTGTGTACTGGCAGAATTTAAAAGAAAGTAGTCCGGCAAGACACCAGTGAAAATACGGAAAATATGTTTCACTGCAGTGAAAAATAATTTTTTACAGTGAAAATACGGAAAATGAAAATACGCATTTTATTTCATCAATATTTCTCAATATTTCATTTCTAAGTATATAATAAATATAATTTCTTTTTTCCTGCTAAATCGATCTATAAAACAAGAAATCAAGTGTTTAAAATAAGTTCTGTCAGTGTTTATATCTGGTTTATTGTTAAGTGATAAAACCGCACACCGTTACAAATTGCAATCATAACTATAGATCTGCATCCTAAAGGATGCACCAATCACCAGACAAATAGGAAAAGCTAAAAGGTAAGCAAGACTTTTCAAGTTCCATTTCTTTTTTGGTTTCCATATATTTTGTTTTTAACCTTATTTTTTAAGTGGTGTGTATTGTTGTTGTTGTTTTTTCAAAATAAAGTATTTGTTTTTGTATTTGTTGTTAAATAGTCATTGTGCCATTTAATTTAACATACTGAACAAATGTATCTGCTTTCGAGTGACAATTCGTACAGGGGTATACATACATGCGTATATCACTTTCTGAATTAAGAACTTTTTGCAAAATATTTCAATCTTTATCTAGAACATATGCAATTGACGTCACAAACATGAACTAGTCGATCGCAGAATGGAAATAAAGAAATCACATTACGACATCCAGGCTTCTGTAATATGAAAATAGATGATGAAGCTAATGAAATATGACAAATTTCTCAGTAAAATTGATGACTTCTTCTTCAAACAACTATGTTCAATGCATGTCAAATATAAAACATTCTCTTCCAATCAAGTTTGAGGGGTCCAAGGTATTCATAATATATTCAATTTTATAACAACGTTTGTGCACGCAAATATGTTTTACCCATTCAACAAAAACACATATACAAAATTATATGATACATGTCTGCTTTGATGTCATATCTTATATGTATTATACGTGATAACAACAAAACAAAATCAATAGTTAAACAAAGCCATTGATTAAGTGATGCACACGTTTCACAATCATGTTTATCTTGAAAACTTGCATTCTTATCATTAATCTTGTTGATTCCAACACCGATACTAATTTTGCTGATAGATGATTTCAAGCTAATCAATATTAACTAGAGTTCAATGTTCACCTTTCCAAAGAAATCGTTTAGATACTGTCTAATCAAATCAGTTTCAAGCATCCGCTAAAATATTTTACAACAACAGTTTGAGACTCAGAACAAAAGACATATCGCCATCTTCTGAAATTTATTTGTTTATCGGTGATGAATTCCCCGCAAGCAAAGAACTTAAAGGCAACGACGAGAGAGAGAGTCAAGTATGTGAATTTAATATAAATCACTGATTCCTTCAATTTCATGAAAAGTCAATAGCCATTATCATATGGATAACTTTATTGCAACAATGGTTTATAACTCAAAATTAAATCGCAATTGAAAATTTATGTGCGGATATCAACGTTACAGTGTCAATATGTGTTGTCAATTTAAATACCTAAACGGTTATTTTATAAATACATTAAACTTCATCAATACATTTTAGGTATACGTTCCAATAAATCATGCTTTGTAATTGGTAGCTATTTCAAAAACATTTACTTAGTTTTAATATTTTGAAATACAATGTATATTTTAAGTAATATTGGGATTCAAATAAAAAACCTTGAGACAGCATAAACACGTGTACATATTCACACCTTTATTATGGTACCAAATATAATTTAGGTATATAAATGATTCTCAATTCAATGTCAAAATAAGAAAACTATACTTGTAACCATTCAATTGTGTTATTAATTGGGAGAACAAACTATTAATTTAAGATTAGCAAAATAACACAGCGCAAAAAATTGTAAGCTCAATTTCACGAACAAAACATTTCGAATAAACTTCCGACCTCTGAAGTTGGTTAGACAACTTGTCAAAACAAACACCTAGAGAGCTGTAAAATATCAATCAGCTATTTAGCAAAGGAATAGTTATAATCGACATTGTAAAGAGTTGTTATAACAAGTTCTCACACGTTTTTATCTCCCTGTGGCATTAAAAGATAAAACATAGTAAATATATAATAACTTTATCTAAATCAAGACCTTACCCTCAGACACGTCTTAGTGGTGATTGTGTATCTTTTGGTTTTGAATTTTGATGCATTTGATACGATAAACTATTAAATAAGATAATGGTAAACAATACTACTAAGTGTTAGTTTACACGGGGGGGAGGGGGGAGGAATCACGTGACTTTTTATAGTAATACCTTCGAGAAAATGGCGACTGCTGAGCCCCGGTAAGTACCTTATAATATTAAATTAAGGTGACAAACAATTCTTAAATCAAAACAAAACCTAGCGTATCATATGCGCGAAAATGTTCTTCAAATGACAATACAAAGTGTATATATCCTATGTTTTGTGGTTCTTGAGAACAATGTTTGAATTGTGTGAAAATTGCACATGCAGCGATAGTAATTCGCACGAAGCGGTATAATTTGGTACCAAAATAAATGAAAATAAGCTTTCTTTTTGAACTTAAGACACCAAATCAATCATTTTATTGAAATCTGTTATCGTAGAAGTCCATATAAAATTTTGTTCGAAGGTCTGTAGCCTACAAATGTTCTTTGCAAGTGAAACGAACAATTTCTGGATAGTAAGTAGCAAGAAAACAAAACAGTTAGTTTCACGCACAGTTTCCAATAGCTTTATAAAATGTGACGAAACTATTTTATAATTCTTTTGGTTACTAATTTACAAGTGTGTTCCGTCTACACTGACAGAGAAACAAATGTCGAGAAATTATAATAATAATTCATACTATTTCATAATATTCATATTCATGTAATTTCATAAAAGGTTACTTAACTTAAAAATAAATGAGACATTGATACTCAACAATGTACGTTCCTCATTGCCCTTTTTCACGTTAGATCGGACCCACATCCGTCATCTGTAGAACTAGATATACAAAAAATAATTGTGCAGGAGGAAATATTACAACATTATCATTTATTTTTTCAGTACCTGCAATTTAAATGAAAAACGCAAAGGAGAAGACATTCGCCATATTGATATTTAATGCCGTCATAGAACAGGTATACCAAGTTTCTATTAAATTTATTCTTTTATACACTGGCAGATTTAATAAATAAACCCAAGAAGTTTTGTTAAAACGTTATGTATTACTATACGCTTATTTACACACCATGTGCACAAATGTGTTGCGTCGTTTACTCTTACTTTTTGTTTGTGATAGAGTAAGTAAATAAGATATTCAGGGCGTCAATGGCCGAGTGGTTAAAGTCCCTGATTTTTTTATACACATGCTTCTCACCGCTATGAGTTCTAGTCTCACCAGCGTACTTGAAATCTTTCATCAAACTAACTAAACGAAACGTCGGTGGTTTAACGTCGTGAAAGTGACGGTGTGATTTGAAACCCGGCATCTAAGATTGTTTAGCCTCTAGTCTGGAACTGGGAATGATGGACAATAATAAGTGTTAAAAGATCAAAAGCAGAATCTCAAATGGTATAAGAAATAAGTGGGATGGTACGAAAAAATAAACCAAACTTGTGACACTGACGTCGCCGACCGGTTGAGTAAGTTAACTCTCGAGTATTTAAATTTGTGTACTTTCCAATTTATCGTTTTTCATTTAATTAATTGCATTAAAGTCAAAATTCCCTTTTATATATGTTTTTCATTAACATATTTTTAACTTCGTATCAAATTAAATTGGTTAATGAACTCAGCAATCAACGTCTGATCCATAAGATGGATGATGATTCCAAAAGTACTTTATTTCTACTGACAAAAGCTTTAGATAATTCGAAGGGGAAAAATATATAAATTTCAATAAAAATGTCAACAAAAAATATCTTACGACATTTTGTTAAATGTAGAAAAAATTTCGGTGATTATAATGAAAGTTATTTGCTGAATGAAAAATATCTCTCTAGAGTTAACACATGATAAATCTGGTTAATAGCCTCAGTGGGAAAGTTAAAGTACGTTTTCAATTCAATTACAGACTCGCCTTTATTCTGGTGCTGATTAGTATCATCCTAATTCTGATGATGTTATATCATCACAGACAAGGTTATTTATATACTAACTTTGATACCCTCGCTGTTCTTATTTCCTTCTTCCGTATTTGCAAACCGATACACTGACGGCCGCGTCATTTTGTTTGAAAATCTGAGAGAAAAATGATTAAAATTTGCTCAGATAACTACCTAGAATGATAAAAAATGGTCTAACTAAGAAAATGAATTACCAATGTCGTTAATTCAGTCATTAACGATGTACAGATGTCTGAAATGTTGTTAACGTGGCGTCACAATGCAAAGTGCGAAAACCGTAAAAAACGCTATTTTAATGTTGCAAAACAGTTGAATATCACATTTATTTCACTATCAATCGCTTGAAAAATTATAAAATGAAATAAGATAAACACAAAAAAACATACATGGGCAGTGATATAATCACAAAGACCTTAGAACTAAATGATTAATTTCCAACATCTGAATGACATACTGTGCTATATGTATAACCAAGATCATTCAAAGTCAGGATCTATTGCCTAAATATAATATCAATTTAAAAAAAAACTTTAAAATTCTTACAATTAGTTCTATACCATTAATAATTTCCAAACAATATGTCCATTTTTAAAACATCTGATTAAGTGGACAATTATCTGAAGCTTACGAAAGCCGTTAGCCTGCTTGTGGCAATATAATATACCAATGCGACAAGTGCAGACAAAGATTAGTCGGTACATTTGTGCTTTCTTATCATTTTCTGCACAGATCGCTATTTAGTCAGTAATTACTTCGAACTTTTCTCTAAAAATGATGAATGGATTTGAACAAATTGTTAGCGTGGTAAGGATTAATGAATTTGAACTACTTTTGTACTATTTTGGTATTGTAATCGTAATTAATCTTACTAGTTTCAGACATAATTAATGACTCATTTGTTCAATACGGTTAAAGCTAATCAATACAAAGGTTAAAAGTTCAATTAACGGTGGATGTAATACGTACGAATTTCAAATATTTTGTAAGGGTAAGAAATGTGTAAATGAAATATTATTTCAACTTCTCTTGTCTCTTTCCATAATACAGAAAAACCTTTACATAAAATATTAAGACGGACTCATTTTGATTCGATTTTTTAAAAAGATATATCTTATAAATTTTATTATCTACAGATCTTTAAAGGGACTCCACTGAGGTTTTTTGACATGATGGGACTGAAAATATTTTTCCAGATAATTATACCGTTTGATGTACGTTTAGACCACTAATCTTTGTGCAAAATTTCAGATCATTCGCGCACACCGTTTTTCCAGAATAATTATTCAAATTGTAAAAAGCTGATCCAAACTGAAAAGCGTTTAAACGCTTTTCACTCAAATTAGGCTTAGAAAAGCATAAAAATACGATTTTCAATTTATTTCAAAGTATATTTCTTAACTATCTTTGCATATATTACTGTTTAAAGTTGCCAAGCTCCTTTATGTAAGAAATTCAAATGTTATGTTTTAAAACTTTTAGACCTCAGTGGAGTCCCTTTAAGATTTTCAATAATAAGAAAATGATAGAACGATGTAATATGACAAAATGCTTATCAAAGTAGATGATTTTGTTCATACAAATATGTTCAATGCATGTCAAGTATTACGAACATTTAGCTACATAAGTTGGATATAAAGCAGGTGGATATTTTTACATATTGTATGACAAATATATAATTTTTCCAACACCCTCATAGTACATATAAATGCCCCACTTATATAGGAAATGGCGCAGACAAATATATAATTATTCATGCCTGCATGAATTATATGACTGTTATTCACAGTATGTGAAACATAAAACAAAATAAAAATAACTAAGTGTAGCAATCATGTTCACCTCACCTTAAATACATGCTTTAAATCTGTCTTTGCTGTACAATGATTTCAAGTTTAACCTAACAAATAAAGTTGAGGAATACCATAAACACCTGTCCGAAAGTATCGAGACTAATCTTTGAAAAATTAAAGAAGTTTTCAAGCTTACATTTTCATGCACAGTAAAACTGAATGTGTATCATTAAATGTCTGAAAACACAACAAGACAGACTTTCCCTCTTCCAGAATTTATTCCATATAAGCAGCTCCTCGAATTTAATATATTAAAGACAGAGAAAAAGTATAATATTCAGACGTCATCATCATAATCATCATCATCATCATCACTAAGAAGTATTTCAATTAATTTTATTTCAAAACACATCGGTAGTTCGATAAGACATAATTATTTAATTGTGAAGGTCAATGCTGCACGATTCAACATACTTCAGGTTTTATAATACTAAAAAACACATGCATTAGTATCCCAAAAATTACAAAATCAGAAAGAAAGAAAGAAAGAACGGCATCATCATGATTTGTCTATTAGTTAAAATACTAATAATACATGTATATTTTAGAACAACATACGTTTATATAACTATAGTTTTGCAAATTAATTTGTCGAGTTTCAATATCTTAGCAAAAAAACTTTTTTTGAGGAATTATGTAAGTTTTATTTCATATAATCCAAACCGGTATATTAAATAACAAATAAACACATATTGTCTTGGATTTATTAAAGTAAATCAATGAAGCTCAAAATTCTTATGTTAATATAAGTTAAAATTGATAAAACCGGTGCTAGGGAGCTCATTTAAAAACATTTACTGACAAAGTTCATTGTAGTCATTGTTCAAAGGAATATTTATAATTTACTCTGAAACTGCTAAATTAGTACAATGGGTTTGTTCAATATTAAATTTGAAACAATCCATTCAAAATTTCAACGACAATTTTGGTATCAATATAAAAAAACTGCCAACAGTATAGAGCTGGTTAGACTGCACAAATGAAAGTCAGATTTATTCTACAGACTGAGGTATGATAGTCTAAATATATATATATATAGTTTCCCTTTTCCTGCTAAATCGATCTATAAAACAATAAATCAAGTGTTTAAGAGAAGTTTTGTCAGTGTTTATATCCGGTTTATTGTATGGTGCTTAAAACCGTACACCGTTACAAATTGCTAAATCATATCTAAGATCTACAGCTTCAAAAATACACCAAACGCTAGACAGATATAAAAAGCTATAAGGTATGAAAAACTGTTCCAGTTCCCAGTTCTTTTGGTATATTCGTGTTTGTTGTTGTTTTGTTGTTGTTTTGTAAAAAATCATTGTTAATTTTCAAATAAAGTATTTGTTACTGTTGTTTTTGTTCCTGCTGATTTTATTACAAATTTGAATTCTGCTTATTTATTAAGAAGAATACAATCTTATATGACTTCAAACTAAAAATTCTCTACTTTTCGCAAACAATTCCTTCTTAATTTTGTAAATATGCAATTGACGTCAAAAACACAAACTGGTCGATCACAGAATGAAAATAAAGAAATCACATCACTACATCCAGGCTTTTGTAATAAGAAAATAGATGAGGAAGCTAATGAAATATGACAAAATCCCTCAGTAAAATTGATGACTTCTTGTTCATTCAAGTAAGTTCAATGCATGTCAATTATAACATTCTCTTCTAGCTAAGTTTCAAAAGAAATCCAATGCATATTGGTACATATTGAACTCTCAAAAAAACGCCCGTGCACGTGCCTATGTTATACTTTTTCTATAAAATAATACAGACAAAATAATATGATTCATGTCTGCATTGGTATCATATTTTATGTATTATACACGATAACAACGGGACAAAATCAATATTTAAACAAAACAAAACCATTGATTTAGTGAAGCACAAGTTTCACTATCATGACCATCTTGAATTCTTATCATTTATCTTGTTGTTTCCAACACCGATGCTATCTTCGAAAGATTTAAAATAAATCAATATTAACCTGAGTTCAATGCACACCTTTACAAAGGCATTGTAAATATTGTCTTACTAAATCAGCTCCAAGCAATTATCTTAGTTTTGATACACAGTTTAACAACATACGCATTTGCTAAATGTTTTACAACAACAGACTGAAAATCAAAACCAATTCTCTTGGAATTCATTCGTTTATCGGGGAAGAGTTCCCTCAAGGCAACGACCAGAGTGAGAGTAAAGTATGTGCATTTTTGATCAATCACTGAATCCATCAATTTTATGAAGAGTTCAATAGATAGGCTTGTTGCAACAATGGTTTATAACTCTACATTAAATAACAATTGAAAGTCTATGTGCGAATATCAACGTAATCATTTATTTGTTGTGGTTGAATTTTATACAATACCCTGACATGATATAAAAACTAGTGGTTGTTTTATTAATTCATCAAAACTATTTATAGGTAAACGCTGAAATAGAGCATTTTAGTTATTGCTAGCTTTTACAAGAACCGCTTCTTAGTTTCAATATTTGGACTTGTACATTTAAAATATTTAAAAATATTATATACACGTTTATATATTCATAATTTAATTTTATAACCAAACATAAATTTAGGTACATAAATGATTTTGAATACAATTTAAAAACTATACTTGTGTCCATTCAATTGTGTTATAAATTGAGAGAACAAACTATTAATTAAGCTGGAAAAAAAATCGCAAAAAAATATAAGGTCCATTTTCAGAAACAAACAATTTCAAATAAACTTCCGACCTCAGAAGTATGTTAGACAACTTGTTAAAACAAACACCTAGAGAGATGTAAAATATCATTCAGATATTAAGGTAAAGGCATATTCATAATCGACATTGTTAAGAATTGGTATTACAAGTTCTCCCAGTGGCATTAAAAGATAAAAAATGAATATATAATAGCTTTATTGACATCAAAACATATTTCCAACAGACACAGCTCAATGTAAATTGTCTGCTGGTTCAGTATTTTGATACATTGTTACACGATTAACGATTACAAAAGATAATCGAAAACAATACTACTAACGAGTATGACTTTTCCGTATTAATAAAATCACATGTCCATTGTAAAAATGAATGTTTTGTATTTTAAACTTTACTATAAATTGTCCGTACATGTATTTTCACCTCTTTCTGACATTTGGTAAACATGTATGCCTTAGTTTCTTTTATTGACGTTTGGTTAAGGATTCTAACGACAAAAGAATAAATAAACAAATACATGAATCATACAAAATAATGAGGTAAAACTAATGTTGATAAAAAACTGTTCTTAAAATCGTACTTCATTTAAATATGCTTTATTCCAAAATATTATGTCAATGATTTAAAATTGAGAAAACTGAGAAAAGATCGCCATTCCGAACATGATTATTCCAAGGGAATAAAGCAATTATTAAACAAAACATGCTTTGAAAGCATACAATAAGGATAAAATACATTTAAACCTGGTTAAGCTGACAAGCATATGATTTCTCTTCATTTCTGTTCACTGAATATTTACTTATTAGCAGCAATAAAACAAAGTTTTAACTCATAAATACATGTAAATTCACATGAAGGAAATGATATTGAATATAATGAGGAAACTTCAAGTACGGTAAGAATAACATATGTACATGATCCATTAAGAGCAAATGTTAAACGTATATACAGATTGATGTGGAGTGATAACTTTGAACGGAATAATGTTGAAAATTATCCGTCTTTTAACGATATATACAACAGATGATCAGAGCTTCATGAAAGATATTAAAATCAAATTAAAGGGATTTTTATTTGTAAATTGTTACAAAAGTATCTCTTTATCACTCATTAATTAAAATCTTTATGCTATATCATATGTTAAATATTATAAACGCTATAAGAAATATCATTAAAACGTCTCAACGACTGTTGTTAATATCTTTATAATTGTATGAATAGATAACATCTCAAACTAAACAGTTAGAAAATTCTCATATATGATCTATATGCAGTGATTTGTACGTTTATTTTTTTCTTACATTTGTATCTTGTACAAATTGTGGCATTTGTTAAATAATAATGTTTTAACAGAAATGTAGAAACTTATAATTCAAAATAACATTTTCTACATAGACAAAATTATATGATGCATGTCTGCTTTGATGAAATATTTTATATGTTTTATACGTGATAACAAGAAAACAAAATCAATAGTTAAACAAAACCATTGATTTAGTGATGAACAAGTTTCACAGTCATGTTTACCTTGAATATTTGCATTCTTATCATTAATCTTGTTGAATTCAACACTGATGCTTATTTTGCTGATAGATGAATTCAAGCTAATCAATATTAACTAGAGTTCAATGTTCACTTTTCCAAGGAAATCGTTTAAATACTGTCTAACTAAATCAGTTTCAAGCAATTATCTAACTTTTTATACAGTTTTTAACAAAGTATGCATTCGCTTATATATTTTACAACAACAGTTTGAGACTCAAAAGACATATCGCTATCTTCTGAAATTTATTTGTTGATGGGTGATGAATTCCCCGCAAGCAAAGAACTTAAAGGCAAGAGAGAGGGAGAGAGAGAGTTAAGTATGTGAATTTAATATAAATCACTGATTCCTTAAATTTCATAAAAAGTCAATAGCCATTATCATATGGATAACTTTATTGCAACAATGGTTTATAACTCAAAATTAAATCGCAATTGAAAATTTATGTGCGGATATAAAACGTTACAGTGTCAATATGTTGTTGTCAATTTATTTAAAATACCTAAACGGTTATTTTATAAATACATTAAACTTCATCAATACATTTTAGGTATACGTTCAAATAAATCATGCTTTGTAATTACTAGCTATTACAAGAACATTTACATAGTTTCAATATATTATAATAAATACAATGACAATTTAAAATAACATTGGGATTCAAATAAAAAACATTTTAGACATCATATACACGTATACATATTCATACCTTTATTATAGTACCAAACATTAATTAAGGTATATAAATGATTCTGAATTCAATGTCAAAATAAGAAAACTATACTTGTAACCATTTAATTGTGTTATTAATTGGGAGAACAAACTATTAATATAAGCTTAGCAAAATAACACAGCGCAAAAATTTCACGAACAAAACATTTCGAATAAACTTCCGACCTCTGAAGTTGGTTAGACAACTTGTCAAAACAAACACCTAGAGAGCTGTAAAATATCAATCAGCTATTTAGCAAAGGAATAGTTATAATCAACATTGAAAAGAGTTTTTATAACAAGTTCTCACACATTTTTTTATCTCCCTGTGTCATTAAAAGATAAAACATATTGAATATATAATAACTTTATCTAAATCAAGACCTTACCCTCAGACACGTCTTAGTGTTGATTTTGTATCTTTTGGTTTTGAATTTTGATGCACTTGATACGATAAACGATCAAATAAGATAATGGGAAACAATACTAAGTGTTACTTTAAATATGAAGAATACTCAAATGTTCAGCCCATCCCTTTAAAAACATTTTTTTTGAAATTGAATGTTTCGCATTTGAAACATTTATCAATAGATTACCCGTACAAGTAGGTTCATTTTTATCATTTATTTCTAATATTTGAAAACCATGTGAAGTCTCTTTTATTGACCTTTTGAATAGTCAAGGTTATATCAGAAAAAATCAACATGTCGGTTTTGTCATGAGGGGTCTTTTGTCCAAGTATGAATTAAACATGTAAGTAACCAACAATGTTCTAACAATTTAAGCAAATCTTAATAATTTGACATTAACAGTCAAGTTAAATTCAATGTCAAGGTTCATTTGACCTTAAAGGTCAAATGGATGTTAATCATTTTTTTAGAAATCGTCCGGTAGTTGTGCTCACTGATGAACACAATTCAATTTTAAATAATAAATAAAGTTATAGCCAATCATTGTACATGTAAAAATCAAGCGTAATTCATTAACATTATTTGTGTCTACTTGAAGGACTTGGCCAAAGGATTGTTATATGAAGACAATAGAAAGTTAAAATAATAACAATGAAGAGCCTTTAAGTTCGAGAAAAAATAAAACTGTAAAGTGTAATATAAAGACAGTAAAACATGATCTCTTAGGCGCAACTGTAAAACGTATGTACAGATTGATGTGGAATATTTAAAATAATCGGTATATTAACGATATGTAAAACAGGTAATCATAGCACTACAAAAGATATTAAAATCAAAAGACGGATTTTTATTTTGTAAATTGATACAGACGTATATTTTAATCATCCATTAATAACAAATCTTTCTGTTATATCAAATAATAATGATTATAAACGCTAGAGGAAATATCATTAAAACGTCTAAATCATCGTTGTTTAATATCTGTATAATTGTCTCAAAAGATAATGTCTCAAACAAAACATTAAGCAAAGTCTCATATATTATTTCCGGTATGATCAATTAACTTATATCAATATGCTATTTCCTGGAATATGTTACAAGCATGCATCAGTTTTAGCTGTTACTAAACACTATATATTGAGATAAGAATATAACGTTTCAAAGCAATACCAAATAGGGAATCAGTGGGGTGGTACAAGAACTTAACGAAAATTCTAAGTTCGAAAAGGGGCATTATTTTGTCAGAATCCTTGGCAAATGTTATTTTCTCTAGCCTGGAACTGGGAATGATGGACAATAATAAGTATAACAAGAGCTGTCGGTAGGACAGCACGCTCGACTATTCTAAGTACTTGATAGTAAAAGAGCCTTGATAATGTTAAATTTTTTAAGATCACAAAAGGGCTATTTTTTTTTATAAATTCATGTTATAGGCCTTATAGAGAGTCTAATTATACAGTATTGGCTTGACTGTTCGGAAGGTAATGTCACAAGGGTGTTTTATTGAGCATAATAATACTAATTACCTATGAATACATAAATTTGACAGAAAAGGTACAAAGGCTTCTAATTAAGATGTTTTATCAAGTAAATCACTGCTTTATTATTATGAATGCATAAAGTTGTCCCAAAAAAGGCACAAACTCTTCAGTAGTAATTGAGATAACAGCTTACAAGAAAAACTTTACCATGAATTACTAAGTTGAAAAAGGGGAGAAAAATCAGCCTAAATGCAAGATAAAATTATGGATCTTTGTCAGTGACCTACAATTATGACCCTAAATGCATATGTGAAGTTTAAAATAAATATCTTTAATAGTTATTGAGATATGTAAAACTTGCATGTAAACATTAACCAAGAGACTAAGTAGAAAAGGGGATATGAATCAGCCTTAATGCAAGATAGAGTTATGGAACTTGGTCAGTGACATACAATTATGACCCTCCAGTTATGACCCTAAGTGCATGTGTAAAGTTTCAAGTAAATATCTTTGAAGACCTTTAACCTTAAACCAAAATTTCTAAGTTTCAAAGGGGCAAATAATTCTGCAAATATTGCAGACAGAGTTATGCAATTTTGCAAACTAATGTACATTGTTACTATAAAAAAGTATTTTAAATTTCAATTGAATATCTCAAGCAATTATTGAGATATTTGACTTTACAAAAAAACTTTAACCAAAATTTCTAAGTTCCAAAGGGGCATTATTCTGTCAATATTGTAGGCAGAGTTATCTTACTTGTCAATCTGATGTACCTTGTTACTATAAATAAGTATTGTAAGTTGCAATTGAATATCTCAAGCAATAATTGAGATATTTGACTTTACAAAAAACTTTAACCAAAATTTCTAAGTTAAAAAGGGGCATAATTCTGTCAATATTGTAGGCAGAGTTATCCAACTTGTCAATCTGATGTACCTTGTTACTATAAATAAATATTGTAAGTTTCAATTGAATATCTCAAGCAATAATTGAGATATTTGACTTTACAAAAAACTTTAACCAAAATTTCTAAGTTAAAAAGGGGCATAATTCTGTCAATATTGTAGGCAGAGTTATCCAACTTGTCAATCTGATGTACCTTGTTACTATAAATAAGTATTGTAAGTTTCAATTGAATATCTCAAGTAATGATTGAGATATTTGACTTTACAAAAAACTTTAACCAACGCAAACGCCGACGCGGACGCCGACGCCGACGCCGACGCCGGGGCGACTACAATAGCTCTCATATTCTTCGAATAGTCGAGCTAAAAAGATCAAAAGCAGAATCTCAAATGGTATAGGAAATAAATGGAATGGTACGAAAAAATAAACCAAATTTGTGACACTGACGTCGACGACCGGTTAATTAAGTTGACTCTCTCTAGTATTTGAATTTGTGTTCTTTCAAAACAATAACTTCCAATTTATCATTTTCCATTCGATTAATTGCATTTAAATCGAATTTCTCTTTTTAAGGTTTTTCATTGACATATTTTCAACTTCGTATCAAATTAAATCGGTTAATGAACTCAGCGATGCAATAAACGCCTGACCCATAAGATGAATGATGATTCAAAAAGTACTTTATTTCTACTGACAAAAGCTTTAGATAATTCGAAGGGAAAAAATAAGTACATTTCAATAAAAATGTCAAAAAATAAATATCTTACGACATTTTGTTAAATGTAGAAAAAACTTCGGTTATTATAATGAAAGTTATTTGCTGAATGAAAAATCTCTCTCTAGAGTTAACACATGATAAATCTGGTAAATAGTCTCAGTTGGAAAGTAAAAGTACGTCTTAAATTCAATTACAGACTCGCCTTTATTCTGTTGCTGATTAGTATCATCCTAATTCTGATGATTTTATAAGTTATTTATACACTAACTTTGATACCCTCTTATTTCCTTCTTCCGTATTTGCAAACCGACACACTGGCGGCGTCATTTTGTTTAAAAAAAGAGAAAAATGATTGAAATCTGCTCAGATAACTACCTAGAATGATAAATAATGCTCTAACTAAGAAAATGAATCCGAACACCAATGTTGTTAATTCAGTCATCAACGATGTACAGATGTCTGAAGTGTTGTTAACGTGACGTCACAATGCAAAGTGCGAAAACCGTAAAAAACGCTATTTTTATGTTGCAAAACAGTTAAATATCACATTTAATTCACTATCAATCGCTTGAAAAAAAATAAAATGAAATAAAATAAAAATAAATAAATAAAAAAAAAACATGGGCAGTGATATAATCACGAAGGCTGTAGACCTAAATGATTAATTTCAAACATTTGAAAGACATACTGTGCTACATGTATAACCCAGATCACTCAAAGTCAGGATCTATTGCCTAAATATTATATCAATTTAAAAAATAACTTTAAAATTCTTACAATTAGTTCTATATCAATAATAATTTCCAAACAATATGTCCATTAATAAAACATCTGATTAAGTGGATAATTATCTGAAGCTTAAAAATGCCGTTAGCCTGCTTGCGGCAATATAATATACCAATGCGACAAGTGCAGACAAAGATTAGCCGGCATGTGTGTGCTGTCTGACCATGTTCTGTACTGATCGCTCTTTAGTCAGTAATTACTTCGAACTTTTCTCTTGAAATGATGAATGGTTTTGAACAAATTGTTTTTAAGCGTGGTAAGGATTAATGAATTTGAACTACTTTTATACTATTATTGTGTTGTAGTCGTAAGTAAGGATTAATCAAGTTCAACTACTTTTGTACTATTTTCGTATTGTAATCGTACTTAATTTTGCTAGTTTCAGACATAATTAATGACTTATTTGTTCAATACGATTAAAGCTAATCAATACAAAGGTTAAAAGTTCAATTAACGGCGGATGTAATACGTTCGAATTTCAAATATATAGAAAGAGAAAGAAAAGAGTTAATCAAATATAATTTTAATTTCTCTCCTAAATAAAGAATAACCTTTACATCAAATATCAAGATGGACTCATTTTTTATTTTCGTTGAAGATTTTCTTTGAAGATATATCTTATATTTTTTTTTATATATACATATATATTTATACAAATATTGCCTAAATCTCTATAAGATCTTCAATAATAAGAAAATGATAGAACGATGTAATATGACAAAATGCTTATCAAAGTAGATGATTTTGTTCATACAAATATGTTCAATGCATGTCAAGTATGACGAACATTTAGCTACATAAGTTGGATATAAATCAGGTGGATATTTTTACATATTGTATGACAAATATATAACTTTTTCAACACCCTCATAGTACATATAAATGCCCCACTTATATAGGAAATGGCGCAGACAAATATATAATTATTCATGCCTGCATGGGTTATATGACTGACATTCACAGTATATGATACATAAAACAAAATAAAAATAACTAAGTGTAGTTTGCAGTAATCATGTTCACCTCACCTTAAATACATGCTTTAAATCTGTCTTTGCTGTACGATGATTTCAAGTTTAACCTAACAAATAAAGTTGAGGAATACCATAAACACCTGTCCGAAAGTATCGAGACTAATCTTTGTAAAATTAAAGCTGTTTTTAAGCTTACATTTTCATGCACAGTAAAACTGAATGTGTATCATTAAATGTCTAAAAACACAACACGACAGTCTCCCTCCTTCAGAATTCATTCCATGTAAGCAGCTGCTCGTATTTAATATATTAAAGACTTATTTTACTTGTAGAGAAAAAGTATAATATTCAGACGTCATCATCATAAACACTAATAATTATTGCAATTAATTTTATTTCAAAATAGTAACTATAGTCACACCGGTAGTTCGTTCAGACAGAATTATTTAATTGTGTAGGTCAATGCTGCACGATTAACATACTTCAGATTTTAAAATACTAAATAACACATGCATTAGTATCCAAAAATAACAAAATCAGAAAGAAAGAAAGAAAGAAAGAACTACATCATCATGATCTGTCTATCAGATATAATACAAATAATACATATATATTTTAGAACAACATACGTTTAAATAACTATATTTTTGCAAATTGATAAGTCGAGTTTCACTATCTTAGCAAAAACATTTTAAGAGGAAATTTGTAATTTTTATTTCATAAACAGTTCTTCAAACTTGTTTTTTTAATTCCAAATAAACACATTATTTCTAGGATTTATTAAAGTAAACAAAGAATCTCAAAATTCTAATGTAAATATAAGTTAACATAAATAAAATCGGTGCAAGGGGCTCATTTAGAAACATTTACTGTAAGTCTGTTAAACTGAAATGCATCTAGCAAATATTGGCGAGGAAGCATAATTTCATTAAATGAAGACAAAGTTCATTGTAATTTTTTTTTCAAAAGCAAAATTATTATTTACTCTAAAACTGCTAAATAAGGATAATGGATTTGTTTAATTTCAAATTTGAAACAATCCGTTCAAAATTTAAAGGACTATTTTGGTATCAATATACAAAAAACCTGCCAACAGTACAGAGCTGGTTAGGCTGCACAAATGAAAGTCAGATTTATTCTACAGACTGAGGTAAGATAGTCTAAATCAAATATATATATATATATTTATATAGTTCCCCTTTTCCTGCTAAATCGATCTATAAAACAATAAATCAAGTGTTTAAGAGAAGTTTTGTCAGTGTTTATATCCGGTTTATTGTACGGTGCTTAAAACTGTACACCGTTACAAATTGCTAAATCATATCTAAGATATACAGCTTCAAAAATACACTAAACGCTAGACAGATATTAAAAGCTATAAGGTATGAAAAACTGTTCCAGTTTCCAGTTCTTTTGGTATATTCGTGATTGTTGTTGTCTTGTTGCAGTTGTTTTGTAAAAAATCATAAATGTTGTTAATTTTCAAATTAAGTATTTGTTACTGTTGTTTTTGTTCCTGCTGATTTTGTTCCAAATTTGAATTCTGCTTATTTATTAAGAAAAATACAATCTTATATGACTTCAAACTAAAAATTTTCTACTTTCCGTAAACAATTCCTTCTTAATTTTGTAAATATGCAATTGACGTCAAAAACACATACTGGTCGATCACAAAATGAAAATAAAGAAATCACATTACGACATCCAGGCTTTTGTAATAAGAAAATAGATGAGGAAGCTAATGAAATATGACAAAATCGCTCAGTAAAATTGATGACTTTTTGTTCATACAAGTAAGTTCAATGCATATCAATTATAACATTCTCTTCTAGCTAAGTTTCAAAAGAAATCCAATACATATTGGTACATATTGAACTCTCAAAAAACGCCCGTGCACGTGCCTATTTTATACTTTTTCTATAAAATAATACAGACAAAATAATATGATTCATGTCTGCATTGGTATCATATTTTATGTATTATACACGATAACAACGGGACAAAATCAATATTTTAACAAAACAAAGCCATTGATTTAGTGAAGCACAAATTTCACTATCATGACCATCTTGAATTCTTTTATCATTTATCTTGTTGTTTCCAACACCGATGCTATCTTCGAAAGATTTAAAATAAATCAATATTAGCACGAGTTCAATGCACACCTTTACAAAGGCATTGTAAATATTGTCTTACTTAATTAGTCCAAGCAATTATCTTAGTTTTGATACACAGTTTAACAACATACGCATTTGCTTAATGTTTTACAACAACAGACTGAAAGTCAAAACCAATTCTCCTGAAATTCATTCGTTTATCGGGGAAGAGTTCCCTAAAGGCAACGACCAGAGTGAGAGTAAAGTATGTACATTTTTTTTTCAATCACTGAATCCATCAATTTTATGAAGAGTTAAATACAATTTTCATATGGATAAGTTTGTTGCAACCATGGTTTATAACTCTACATTAAATAATAATTAAAAATGTATGTGCAGATATCAACGTAATCGTGTTTATTTGTTGTGGTTAAATTTTCATACAAAACCCTGACATGAGATTTAAACTAGTGGTTGTTTTATTAATCTATCAAACTATTTCTAGGTAAATGCTGAAATAGAGCATTTAAGTTATTGCTAGCTTTTACAAGAACCGCTTCTTAGTTTCAACATTTTGACTTGTACATTTAACATATTTAAAAATATTATATACACGTTTATATATTCATACTTAAATTTTATAACCAAACATTAATTAAATACAATTTAAAAACTAATCTTGTGTTCATTCAATTGTGTTATAAATTGAGAGAACAAACTATTAATTAAGCTAAAAAAATAATAAATCGCAAAAAAACATAAGGTCTATTTTCAGAAACAAACAATTTCAAATAAACTTCCGACCTCTGAAGTATGTTAGACAACTTGTCAAAACAAACACCTAGACAGATAAAAAATATCAATCGACAGCTATTTAGGTAAAGGAATATTCATAATCGACATTGTTAAGAATTGGTATTACAAGTTCTCACACATTTTTATCTCCCAGTGGCATTTAAAGATAAAAAATAAATATATAATAGCTTTATCTACATGAAAACCTTTCCAACAGACACAGCTCAATGTTAATTGTCTGCTGGTTTAGTATTTTCATACATTTGACACGATTAACGATTACAGAAGATAATCGAAAACAATGCTACTAACAAGTATGACTTTTCATATTTATAAAATCACATATCCATTGTAAAAATGAATGTTTTGTATTTTAAACTTTACTATAAATTGTCCGTACATGTATTTTCACCTCTTTCTAACATTTGGTAAACATGTATTCCTTAGTTTCTTTTATTGAAGTCGGGTTAATGATTTCTAACGACAAAAGAACTAATAAGCAAATAACATGCAAAATAATGAGGCAAAATTAATGTTGATAAAAAACCGTTCTTAAATTCGTAATTTATGAAAATATGTTTTTTTCCAAAATATTATGTCAATGATTTAAAATTGATAATCTTCTGCTCATCAACATAAATGTAGCAGAGATTTTCTGTCGAGTACACAGTAAGAAAAAAAGAAAAGAGCGGAACACTTTTAACATGTTAAAGGGTCACTCCGGTTGAAATAATCATCATTCCTAACATGATTATTCCAGGGGAAAAAGCAATTATTAAACAAAACATGCTTTAAAAACATACAATAAGGAAAAAATACATTTAAACCTGGTTTAACTGACAAGCAGATTTTTTTTTCATTTCTTTTCATGAAAATTTTAACTGAATATTTATTTATAAGCAGCAATAAAACAAAGTTTTAACTCATAAAAACATGTAAATTCACTTGAAGGAAATTATATTGAATATAATGAGGAAACTTCAAGTATGGGTAAGAAAAACACAGTTATGTACATGATCCATTAAGAGCAACTGTTAAACGTATTATACACAGATTGATGTGGAGCGATAACTTTGAACGGAATAATGTTGAAAATTATCTGTCTATTAACGATATATACAACAGATGATCAGAGCTCCATTAAAGATATTAAATCAAATTACAGGGATTTATTTGTAAATTGATACAAAAGTATCTTTTTATCACTCATTAATTAAAATCTTTATGCTGTATCATATGTTAAATACTATAAACAGTATAAGAAATATCAATAAAACGTCTCAATCACCGTAGTTTAATATCTTTATAATTGTATGAATAGATAATATCTCAAACTAAACAGTAACCAAATTCTCGTGTATCATTTATATTCAGTGATTTGTATGTTATCATTTTCCTTTGAATCTTGTACAAATTGTGGCATTTGTAAAAAATTAATGTTTTAACACAAATGTAGAAACTTAATGTTCAAAAAAATATTTTCTATGAAATACTCTTACATACGCATTATCATTTATTTCTCTTTTTTTCTTTCATGGAAAGGTTTCTTGGAAAGAATGCGCATTTACAAACGATTGGTGAATAAAGTGTCATTTGCGTCATATGTGTTCATTATATTCATTCTATTAGCTCCGCAAATATGATTTCCCAATTTAAAATCCTTGTCAATTTTTTGCTGACAATGTGCCATTTTTGTAATTTTGTAAGTTTCATTTTTTTTCTCATTTCCAGGTTATTGGTTTTTGTGCAAGATTTGTAAGAATAAAAGTAAAAACAGTTTTAATTAAATGCTCGAAGAGTATACCATTATCTTAGGTTTTAGATATATAACAAATCAATGATAACAAATGCGTCGTTCATCCTTAGTGTTTTTGTTTTGTTTTATATTAATCATTGTTTATTCATGTTACAAGTTTGTAGTGCAATGGACCGTTCCGATTATTTCCGCCTATTGCGCAATCCCTAGTGATTGTTGCTATGCCTCACAAGCCAGCATCCAAAATGGCGGCCGTATCAACAACAACCGACTCGCTAGAAGATGTGCCCGATAATATATCTATTAGTTTTCTACCTAATCACAGAAGTCTTATGGAAAGGATTATAAAAAGAGGTTTAAATTACTATCTTCAAGGCTATGTCCATCAAATTAAGGTTCATATTGACGATAAACCCAAGGTAAAGGTTGTTGCTCGGTGTTGGAGATCTATGAGGAAAAACGAAAAGCCGCACACGCTACACATTGAGATTCTCAAAGATATTATAACAGAGTCGTACTGCTCTTGTAAGGTTGGGTAAGTAATCAAATACGTAAAATTGACAACAACTTAAGTAGGCTTTCTTAACGGATTCTGTATTTCTGTATTTTAGAATAAAAAAATGAATTGCACCCCTCCCACTTTCAAAAAAAAAATAGTCTAATAAATAAATAAAAAATATAAATGAATTAAAAATGTATAGACTATACACCATTATGTAGATCTATTTATTAAATAACTATGTCGGATTTTTTTTATTAATTCTCTTCAGTAAAGAAAAAAGATATCGTAGACAGAAGAGTCATGGTGTATTTTTTTCTGTCAACTTAATCAAAACAGATCTAATGATAACAAAAATGATGATCATCATCATCATCATCATCATGATTTATCACCATCATTGTTGAATCACTGTTTGATACAATAATAATGTGCAGTCTTGTATATTTCAGATTAACAGGCCACTGTTCCCACATTATTGGTCTAGTGAAAACTCTTCAAGGACTGAAACTACACAACATCAGTAATGTACCTGACCAGTTGAGCTGTACAAGTGTACCCCAGCAATGGCATGTTCCAAGAGGAGAGAAGATTGAGCCTGTCCCACTTAACCATGTTGTGGTGGCCAAAGCTTGTGAGACAAGGAAGAGAAAACCAGTTTTATGCCAAGTTGACACTCAGTACAAGTAAGATTTTAAACAAAGTACAAAAGTAACTACACGTATGTTTTTTAAAATTTCATTCTTTATTTATATTATATAACTATAACAAAAAAAACCATATAGGTGTTTTACTTATATACATTTTAACAACAATGTCAGATACTTGTACATTTTATATGTATAAAATTTGTAAAGAATGTTTTAATTTATGAAATCTTTCACATAAATTTACAGGCTTCCAGAGGTTACCAGCAATGATATAGAGCAGTTAAAAGGGGCCAAAGGCACACCTCTTGAATACCTTCTCTCATCAAAGAGGCCATTAGTTACAACAGATCTTGGTCAAGTTCAGCTTGGTTCATTTCTGTCATATCAGGTAATATATTTTTACATACAATATTTTAACATCTATGTGATATAGATAAGATTTAATTGAAGATACTCTATGCTCATTCTTGGGTAAAATGTTTTAATCACAGAAATGTATTGAAATCTATGATATTCTTACTGAATATGTTGAATTTGGATAAAATATTATATAAACTATGTATAGGAAGTTGCATTCCCTTTAACAGGTCAAGTAAAGTTGGTCTTTTCTTAAAAAAACTGCCAGATTTTGTAATGACACTATACATGTATATTCATATTGTGACCACCTATAGTATGTAGCATTTTAAACATAACATATTTATTTTGTGTGAAGTCAATACATGTTTATTTTATATTTACTGTGTACTAATTATCTATATTTTCTAATATCAAATTTGAGCATAGTATATCTTTAATACAAATTCAGCCAAAATCAATCAAGTAATAACATAACTACTAATTTGGCAGTAGTATGTTAACATTTGTTAAACAAAGTTATTGCAACTCAGACAGTCATTTGTCTTTTACAAATATTCTCTGATGTAATGTAAGTATTGCACAAACAGACCAGATCTTATTAGCTTGTTTAAATAATGATGTAGGAATTTTATGAGACAACAATTTATATGTCTTCACTTTAGCTATTACTCTTTCAACATGAACTCTGTGTTTGGCAATTTTTTGAGTTAAATAAGTATCAGATGAAGACATTTGTGATGAACAAGAAGAAAATGGGGGAATGTTTAACACAAGGCCAAGTTTATTAAGTTCCTCTTGTATTGTAAATCCTGTATCAGCCATTATACCATCACCTGGATTAATGTAACCATGGTTTAACAAATCTTTTAATATGGCATAAAATCCACTTTCTTCACAGATCATTTTGTCTGATATTGAACCAGTAAAAAGCTCAGAAATAAAAATTACAGATCCACTTGGGTCACACCCAATTAAAGCTTTAAGAGTAGTAGATGATTTGTAATCACTGTACATTTGACTTTGAAGAGTTAATGCATTTGGTACTTGAGTTTTGAATTCTGTTCCATCTATCATAATTAAGGTTGTAGGAAAATCTTTTCTAAATTCTGCTGGCATTCTAGATATAATATCATCCCTTGGGGGCCACAGTGAAATCTGACCAAATTTAAAATATAAAATATCTAAGAGTTTGTTAAATACAATGCCTGTTGACTGCAAAGATAAACTTAATCTCATTGCCAAATCTTTCAGTCCAAAATCATGCCTCAATCTGCAGAGTACAAGAAGAAGTGCATCTTCATTTGATAGTAGCTTAGTGTCAGTCCTACCATATTTAACAGTTTCTTGTGAATTTGGAAACAAAAAAGAAAACAAAAAGAAAAAGTTGACATAAGTTATTCCAGTGTAATATTTAAACAAGTTTTTCATATCCTTTTCCCTATTTCTAATTCCTTCTGCAGAAAATGCTTGTTTCTTTTTCATATCTCTTTCCAGATGTTGTAATTTTGATTTCAGTCTATTAATTTCTTTGTCTTTCTCCAATAATTGAATTTTTAGCTGCAAGTTTTCCTCATGTAGATGAACATCTTGATTCTCTGAAATAATATATATGCATTTTGATTTCAGACAAGAAATTTGAAGTCAATGGTTCCTGTAACAACAAATGGCTGTGGTAACCTCTGTGTCACAAACTCATCACAAATTAGACTGCCTGAAAAGTTTCAGCACTTAATAAGTCATTATACAGTTACAGACCCACAGACATTAGAGCAATGTACAAGAAACCAGGCAATGTCTGAAACATGGCATCAAGCTAGACAAAATAGGCTAACAGCATCAAACTTTGGTGATATCATGTTAAGGAAATCTCCCCCTAATGAAAAATTACTGTCACGTTTATTTTCTACCAGTAAAGATATTCATGCCCCATCTATATCTTACGGGAAAAGAAATGAGAGCAAAGCCAAGTCTAAATATCTAGCTCAGTTTCCTGGAAGACACATTCATGAATGTGGTTTTGTTGTAAATAATGAGTTTCCATTTTTGGGTGCAACCCCAGATGGAAAACTCTGTGATAATGGAAAAGTAGGGATTATAGAAATAAAATGTCCCTATAGTGCCAGAGACTTGACTGTTGCTGATGCTTGCTGCCAATTAAATAATTTCTTTTTACACACTGATCAGAATGGCCAGGTTGTACTGAAATCAAATCATGCATACTATGCCCAGGTTCAAGGGCAGCTCATGATTACAGGTAGTTCATTCTGTGATTTCATTGTATATTGTCCAAATGAGTCTGACTTATTTGTTCAGCGTGTTGAACCAGATGTTGAATTTATGACAAATATGCTAAATGTATTAGCCAGTTTTTTTGAACAGTATGCTCATCCTTTCTTACATTGCAGTCATGGAAATGTATAGTTTCAAACTATATTTAATGTGTGAATGACATATTACAGCTTATATGGCCATGCATAAATAACTGTTTGCAATATAACCTTTACATAGAAGTTTGGGTTATATAAGTTTACACTAAATTATACTTGGCCATATAAATATGATATACATGTGCAAGTTACATATTGACATTTGATTAATGTGTCATGACCAATAATACCTTTGTCTGTTTGGCAGCCAACTTCACATTGTCCACTTAGTTCATAATTTCTTTGATTTCCATCATCTGTAGTTGTTTGTACATTTCTGAAATAATTAAAGAAGATGCATTAGTATCAGTAATTATGACTGTTTCATAATTTACAAAATTTATATTTGAGCATGGAGTGAAGTTCATTTCTATTAGAAACAATTATCAATTTGTTTATTATAACATACCCTTATTTGTTACAAACACACATGTAATATTTAGTACTGTGTTAATTAGCATACTATTGAGTAAAAAGGCTTCTGTGTAGGCTAAGACAAACATGCATGGACTCTCTTTCAAAATTTTCATGTCAATGTGACAAAATTCTACTGAAGTTACAGTTGTGTACAGTCAGTTTAACAAGTTTTTTATTTATCTATTAAATATACTGATGTAATAAATTTGTTGAATTTTATTTCACTTTTTGATTTTACAGATATGTAAACAAATTCAGATGATTTAAATAAAAAGTGCCATTGTTCAAAGGCTTATCATTAATGAATAAATACAAAATTTGAAATTTTAACCTTACTCTTTGTTTTTTTCTTGTTCAACCAAAATGTCAAATGATATAGGTGCTTCCAAGTCCAACCGCCTGCGCTTGGGTGGTGGTCTGGTAGGAGATGCCAATGATCCATCAGCTGGCAGGGGATCTGGATATTTATCAGTTGGCCCATTTTCTCCCATGAAGTGCTGTAATTATGTGAATAAGTGATTACTTGTGTTAAAAAAGAATAAATAAAAATAACAATACTGGAGGTAGAGCTCTATATGACATATAAATGAAACAAAAGATCTGTATACAGTAACCATTTATCCATCATAATTTATAAAATGGCTTTTCAGTATTTTTTGTATGCTTAACAAAATAACCAAATATTATTTTACTTATTTGGTTAAAAGATCAGTCCTCTAACAAATTATATTATTTTCATGGTCACTATTTTTTTGTAACTTATAGCCTACCACCCATGAAGTTAGCCATTTAATGCATGATGCATCAACATATGCTTTTTTTACTGAATTGATAATGAATGTTCTGACAAAAGTCAAAGAGAAAAGGTATTATGAAAATATAAAAAAGCTTGGAGCAGTTTATAATTATTTTTAAGGCTGGCCAGTTTTAGGCTCAACATTATTCAGGCATAGACTAGTTCATTAGGCAATTTCATAAGTTGCTTTGAACTGTCAAAATGAACTGACAACAACATGTATCCACAAAGTGGCACACATCAAACAAATCAAAAGCCAGTCTGGCTTGGTAAATCATTTCATGTTTAAATCAGCATTTCTTACAGATTCACTTACCGTTGAACACACGACTTTATTTTTGTTAATCCTGCTGACATTTAACTGTTCATGCGGTCGGGCGCATGCCTTTATCCACCGTAAACACTTCTCAAATTGAGTTTTAGGGTTAGGAAATGTTATGAATCTGACCCCAATCATCTTATCAGGATACCTGCAATCTGCATTGCATGTTCCCCAGGCACATCTACGCACCATTTTGAATAAAACCGCGGTATTTACTTTTGATGTAGCAGTTGCCAAGTGAAAGCTTGTGAGCACAAGATGGCGGGTAGCAACAAGCAATACCGCACTGAAGTAAACGGATCACTTTCATTGGTTAAAAATATCCGTCGCGGAACGGTCCATAAACCATGTTTAAACTTAAAATGAAAAATCTAAAAATATTCAAATTTAATTTAACATATTGAAATCCTGTTCTATTAAAGTCGACACTTTTTTCTTCCTATAAATGTTTTACATCATTAAAATATAATTTCTCTTTTTGGATATGTTTTTCAGTAATACATTTTTTAACTTCATGTCAATTAAAATGCGTTTATAGATATCAATTAGTTTAAAATAAGCGATGCAATTTACCCTTGATTCATAAGATGGATGATGACTCAAAAGTACTTAATTTCTTGAAATGAATCAATTTGAAAAAAAAAGCTTTAAATAATTCGGAGGAAACAAAAATAAATTCCAATAAATATGTCAACAAAAATATCTTTTCGACAATTTAAAACTTCTTAACATCTTCTTTAATTAGAATGAAGATTTCTTTAATGACAAATCTCTCTTCATTGTTAAGAATTGGTATTACAAGTTCTCACACATTTTTATCTCCCAGTGGCATTTAAAGATAAAAAATAAATATATAATAGCTTTATCGACATGAAAACCTTTCCAACAGACACAGCTCAATGTTAGTTGTCTTCTGGTTCAGGATTTTAATACATTTGACACGATTAACGATTACTGGAGATAATAGAAAACAATACTACTAACAAGTATGACTTTTCATATTAATAAAATAACATGTCCATTGTAAAAATGAATGTTTTGTACTTTAAACTTTACTATAAATTGTCCGTACATGTCTTTTCACCTCTTTCTAACATTTGGTAAACATGTATTCCTTAGTTTCTTTTATTGACGTTTGGTTAAGGATTTCTAACGACAAAAGAAAAAATAAACAAATATCATACAAAATAATGAAGCAAAACTAATGTTGATAAAAAAGCCGTTCTTAAAATCGTAATTAATTAAAATATGCTTTTTTCCAAACTATTTTGTCAATGATTTAAAATTAATAATCTTCTGCTCATCAATATAAATGTAGCAGAGATTTTTTTGTCGAGTACACAGTTACAAATGTAAATTTCTTTTTTTAGAAAAAAAGAAAAGAGCGGAACACTTTTAACATGTTAAAGGGTCACTCCGGTTGAAATAATCATCATAACGAACATGATTATTCCAGGGGGAAAAGGAATTATTAAACAAAACATGCTTTGAAAGCATACAATAAGGATAAAATACATTTAGTAGAGAAAATAAGAATCCCTAAAACCTGGTTAAACCTGGTTTAGCTGACAAGCAGATAATTTCTCTTCATTTCTGTTCACTGAATATTTATTTATTAGCAGCAATAAAACAAAGTTTTAACTCATCAATACATTTACTTGTAAATTCACATGAAGGAAATTATATTGAATAAAATGAGAAAACTTCAATAACACAGTAATGTACATGACCCATTAAGAGCAACTGTTAAACGTATATACAGATTGATGTGGAGCGATAACTTTGAACGCAATAATGTTGAAAATTATCTGTCTATTAACGATATATACAACAGATTATCAGAGCTCCATAAAAGATATTAAAATCAAATTACAGGGATTTTTATTTGAAAACTGATACAAAAGTATCTTTTTATCACTCATTAATTAAAATTGTTATGTTTTATCATGTGTTAAATATTATAAACGCTATAAGAAATATCATTAAAACGTCTCAACGACCGTTGTTAATATCTTTATAATTGTATGAATAGATAATATCTCATTAAAAAATTCTCAGATATTTATATGCAGTGATTTGTACGTTTATCTTTTTCTTACATTTGTATCTTGTACAAATTGTGGCATTTGTAAAATATTAATGTTTTAACAGAAATGTAGAAACTTATTGTTCAAAATAACATTTTCTACTAAATACTCTTAAACGCGCGTTATCATTTATTTCTCCCTTTTTTCTTTCATTAAAAAGATTTTAGGAAAGAAAACGCATTTACAATCGATTGGTGAAAAAAGTGTTATTTTCGTCATGTGTGTTCATTATATTCCTTCTTTTAGCTCCGCAAATATGATTTCCCAATTTAAATTCCATGTCAAATTTTTATTGACAATGTGCCATTTTTTTTAACTTTGTAAGTTCCATTTTTTTCTCATTTCCAGCTGATGTTGATGCTATTGATGTTTGTGCAACATTTGTTAGAACAAAAGTAAAAATGTTTTTATAAAATGTTTGAAGAGTAAAGCATTTTCTTAGGTTTTAGATATACAACAAATAAATGAGCCGCGTCACGACAAATCCAACATAGTGGGTTTGCGACAAGCATGGATCCCAGACCAGCCTGCGCATCCGCACAGTCTGATCAGGATCCATGCTATTCGCTTACAAACCCTATAACAAGTAGAGAAACTGATAGCGACCAGCATGGATCCTGATCAGACTGCGCGGATGCGCAGCTGGTCTGGATCCATGCTGGTCGCAAACGCATTACGTTGGTTTTGTCATGACGCGGCTCAAATGATAACAAATATGTCGCGGAGGCCCTTTAGCTGGAAAGGCATAATCTTATGTTGTAAGTACTTGTTGCTTATCCTAATTGCTTTTGTTTTATATTTATGTTACAAGTTTGTGTTGCAATAAACCATGTAAAACTTAAAATGAAAAATCTAAAAATATTCAAATTTAATTAAACATATTGACATCCTGTTCTATTAAAGTCGTCACTTTTTCTTCCTATTTAGGTTTTACATCATTAAAATCAAATTTCTCTTTTGGATATGTTTTTCATTAACACATTTCTAGCTTCATATCAATTTAAATGCGTTAATGAATATCATTTAATTTAAACTCAGCGATGCAATTTACCCTTAATTCATAAGATGGATACTGATTCAAAACTACTTTATTTCTGGAAATGAATCAATTTGAGAAAAAGCTTTAAATAATTCGAAGGAAACAAAAAAATAAATTTCAATAAATATGTCAACAAAAAATATCTTTTCGACAATTTAAAACTTGTTAACAGCTTCCTTAATTAGAATGAACAATTTTAAATGAAAAATCTCTCTTGGAGTTAAAACATGATAAATCCGGTTAATAGTATCGTGGGGGAGTTAAATTTCATCTTAAATTCAATTACAGACTCGCCTTTATTCTGTTGCTGATTAGTATCATCCTAATTCTGGTGATGTTATATCACCACAGACAAAGTTATTTATACACACTTACTTAGAAACGTAAATGAATCAACATTATCTAACAGTATCGGAGATTTCCCTATTATAACCAAAGGAGGCCGGGGAAGCGTGATTTATTCCTCAGCAGACACACTCGCCGTTCGGAAACTTAGAAATGTAAATAAATGAACATTATAGAATATAATATAGACTTAAAAAATCATAAACATTTCGATAGAAACTACATGTAAATGATCTTAAATTCTTACCATTGATTCTATATCAATCATTATAATAATAATTATGTTTTATGTATCATTAAATAAAAACATCGGATTAAACCGCTACAGTACCTGAAGCTAACGAAAGCTTTTAAGTCATGCGATACGATCTATCTTTTTTTAAACTACCCTCAGATTTCTAAGAACTCATATTTTATTTATGCAATACTTCATCTGCAAAATTCCAGCTATTTTGAATAGCAAAAACTAAATTGTTATAAACATAACTATAACTCCGCGAGTCGTATGTGTTGCCTTGTGAACAGTATAGCTATCACTTAGACATTTTCTTCTTAAATATAGGTTTTTTTAAAAACACCGCTTTTAGAATGTACATGTACCTTGAACTTAAGTGGCATTTGAACTGATTGTAACGATGTTACATCAAGATTACTAAAACTGTTATATTATCAAAAATTAAAATAGCATGGAAGAGTTTTTAACAGACAGCTCAAATGGAGGACTCTGTGATGGATTCTTCAGTATTGCAATTCAGGTCAATGAAAAAAGCTTACATACCAAATTTGGAGTCAATCAAACTTATAGTGACCAAGTTATGCTCTGGACAAGCCTATTAAGTAAGAAAATTAACAAAGAGCAATAACTCAAAAATAAGAAGTGCAGAGTACCAGTTTTTTTGTGCACTGCACTTCTTCTCAATAAGATCTATCATCCTATGAAGTCTCAAGTCCATAACTTTTATACTTTAGGGGAAATGGACTGGACAAAAATAAAGCAAAAAAATTAACAAAGGGCAATTACTTAAAAATGATCAAGTACGGAGGACCGGTTTTGGAATATTGCACTTTATCTTTATGACATACATCATCCCATGAAGTTTCAAGTCCATAGCTTTTATAGTTTATGAGAAATGGTCCAGACAAAAGTATGAAAATTAATAAAGGGCAATAAGATCTAACATCCTATGAAGTTTAAAGTCCATAACTTTTATACTTTAGGAGAAATGGCACGAACAAAAATAAAGTATGAAAATTAACACGGACAAAAATAAAGTATGAAAATTAACAAAGGGCAATAACTCAAGAAAATGAGAAGTGCATAGTATCGATTCTTGTGCACTGCACTTTGGTTTATTGAAGGAAGCATACATACCAAGTTTGGAGTCAATCCGACTTATTGTGACTGGGTTAGGCTCCTGACAAGCTTAAGGGTACGCCGACAACGACGCCGACGACAAAAGCAACCCCTATATGTCGCCTTCTTCACGGCGACACAATAAAAGTATGAACGTTGAATACAATTCGTAGATTCATCTCTTCTTTTCAAGAAAACAATTATTGGTATATTAAAATTAAATGACAAAGAAAAAAAACTATAGCTATAGAGTTCGAGTTGAACTAAAGCCATTCAATGCATCTAGCAATTATTTTTTTATTAAAAATATGACTGTTTTAAGTAAGATATGTCGTAAAAAATCTAACAAACTGTCGGGACTCTCATATATTCAAAATAAAGCTCAAATTCATTTTGTTGTCCTGATCGAAACACATAAATACTATACTAATCAAATCATCTTAGATTATTGACAGAAATCACTTCTCTTTTTTAAATTTTACAAATAATTTATTTTTATTTGGCGATTTTATTGTTATATCGAGTGAAAGTGTTGAAATTCTCATCAATTTAATCCTGCATTTTTATTGATTTAAACCAAAGAAACTAGGTCAACTTATCCATTTGTTTTATGCTATCGGAAGTGGTAAGGCCATTGATCACGTGTCATTTATAAAATTGTTCCAATGCGAAAAGTATGTACTTATAGATATATAACATAAATGGTTAAAACAATTAACTTTATCTCGAGTTGTTTAAATTTTGTGTTTAATTTTGATTGAGCGCATCTATGGCTATCAGAACGGTTGATATCTAAATATTTCACTTCTTTTTAATATTTGAACAAGCAAGAATTCGATACACATTTAAATGCTCTAATTCAGAAAGCAATGGGTCACACGTGGCTATTATATCCATTTTATTGTGTAGTTTTCTTACATTTTGAACATTTTGCACAACAAATAAATATTGCAAATTAGAGAACGAATTTATAAATAATTACCACAGAAAGACAAAGACTATTAACACTTTTTGCTGCTGCCTGTCATTTTATTATTACATTGTGTTTCAAATAAAATGTTTTGCCAGAAAATGTCAATAATGATATTATTATAATTCTAAATAAACAAAAACCAGAAAGTGATTTCCTAGTATCAAAAATTTGCGATTCAATGTCAGCTAATTTAAGACATTTCATTTGTTAAATGTTCATATAATCATTCTCTTTTCAGTAACTTAGCACTCCTTTTGTTATTTGTTTGACACATCTAGGTATGCAGAATATTTGTTGTTGTTTTTTTTGTTAGGAAATCTGGCCCTGTAAATAAGCGATTTACCATGCAACGTAATTCGAACATTTTTCAAACTTATTAAATCTTTTATGGATATTACTTTACATGTGAAATTATAGCAAACACTGAAACAGTTATTTGCAGTATTATACATACTTTAACACTCGTTTCATTCTAGCCACTAGTCATAATTTTGTTATCATTACGTAGCTATAGATGTCATGAAGAGAATAGAAATCACTTACTTATTTGATAAATATTACGGGCCTCCAACGTTACCTGTTTTGAACATCGTTGTAGAAATAAAACAATTGATTTGTTTTTTTTTTTGGGTTTTTTTTAAAATAATAAAAATAAAAAAAATAATATATCAAAATTTTCCCAGCCAAATTAAAAAATTTTTGACAAAAAATGCATAAAATTTATAAGCCGAACAGTATTTGGGAAGGGCAAAATGAAAAAATTAAAGGTTTTTTTTTGAAAACACCCATTTAAAAATAAAATTTATAATTAAATTTTTAAATAGGGCTTACGATATAAAAGTAAAAAATTTTAATTTTTGATTTTGGACTTAAAAAACAAACCAAATTTTAAATATTTTTACAGTTTGCCCCCTTTCCCCCCCGGCATTTGCTGTTTTTCAAGACTTTTTTTATAAAATAAAATTATTTTCCTTCCCCAATTTCGGGAATTTTTATAAGACATTTTTTTTCTAAAATTTAAGATTTTGGGAATTTGTTTGGGTCAAAACGGGAAAGGAAATTTACATTGTACATTGAAAATTGAAATCCCAAGTTTTTGGGGAAAATTTCCAAAAAAAAACCCTGGGGCAATTCAATAATTTTGGGAAACTCAAACAGTTAAATTTTTGAAATTTTTTTAATTTACCAAAGTGAAACTGTTCCAAATTTAAAAGTAGGGAAAATAAATTTACACAAAAATTTCCCAAAAGTAAATCTGAACAAAACCAAAAAAAAAGTTTAATTTTTTTAAACAGCAAAGGATAATTTTTCCCCATTTTTTTAATTTTTAATTTAAAATTTGAAAAAAAATTACCCATATATTATTTAAAAAAATATTTGGGTAAATTTTTAAAAAAAATTTAAAAAAAATTAAATAATGGAAAAAAAACATTCAAAAATTTTAAGTTAAGAAAAAAATTTTTGAAGTGCTCTAGATAATTCGTTGTTACCACTGTTTATTAAAATGAGTTAGATGATTAAGAAATCTGAAAGCCTATCTGGTTTCAAGGATCATATATTTTTAATCAAGCAACGTAAACAATTGTAGTGTTTCAGAAATCAATAAAGTGTTCGTTGATATTCAAACTGATCAATGAAGGTGAAAAGTTCAACCAACAATAAATGTAAGACACTCAGCCGGTACAATATGTAATATGATACTTAAGATAATACTTTAACAATATTTTCCCGTATTTTTATCGATGCTCCTCCTTTAATGTCGTTTTTAAAATCACCTTGTTTACAGCACAAACGAAAACGTTATACCTTTGTCCTTAATAGAAACATTTATTTCATATGTTTAACTTTACTTAAAAAAAACAAATCGGTTAATCTAAAGTAACATCCCAAAAGCAACAATTCATTACATTAATTTCTTTTATTGACAATACATTTAACTTCTTCAATCAAATGAAAAACAATTTGAATCCAATTTTAATGGTCATGAAATTATTTCAGTTAATTTCGATAATGTGAGGCATTGTATTTATACATACTCGTATATTGGTATACCTAAAATTCGTAACGACAATACTATTCTTTTATTTCAGTTAAAGAACTTTAACTGTCATTCTTATCTTATTTACAAGTTCTACAAACTATTCACTAACAACAAAATAAAGGGAAAATGAATGTATCAAATAGAAGACATTTCTTTAACTTCTAATTTAGACAATGAATTAGTGACGTTTGAAGAAGCCAATTGCAAAGTTATGAAAATATCATTTCATCACTTTGCTATCCACGTTTAAGTAATTTTATTAATACTAATCATTTATATACACAAAAATTATACACAAGTTTTTTCTATAATTGCGAATAAAGAAGACGCTCATAATTCAAAATTACAAATAAACAAAATATAATCACTTAAATCAAGCAAATTTATTTTCCTCCTTCTTGTATGTAGCTATATCATCTCCTATTTATAAATTGTACAGTTTTCAGCAAAACAAACTTTCTTTGCGTATTTCTTTAACGTTATAAAGGACACAATAAATTCATGTTTCAGTAAGACGGTTTTAGCAATAAAATGCGTCAAACTTAAAAGACGTTTCGAGAAGAAGAAAAAACATTTTCTTTTATTGCAAACTGTGGTTTCCGTGAGTTTCACCCATGCCGGATATGTCAAGAAATTATAACTATAATCAGATAAACAATTGCTAATAAGTTAAAGGTTTTACATGATCAAGTTTCAGCATAAGTTACTAAAATGAAAGAATAATTCAAAAGAAATCTTTAAGTATACTAGTATGTATTTTATACAAGCAACGCAAACACCACGCTGTGTCAGATAACGCCGATAACGTCAATTATGGTAAGATTATTTCAAATGGATCAATAAAGGTGAAAAGTTCAATTAACAATTAAACATAGCACGCAAACCTGATGCATATAAAATTAGAAACCGAAGATCATCTATTAAATAAATTTATTCATACATTATTATTTTATATATCTTCTTACTTTTAACTATCCTGGTTCTAAAATATTTATACCAACGTTTTTCTACAGCTCTCAAAGAATTTCATAGTTTATAATAATAAAATGTTTCAGATTTAATCTTTAACATTTCAATAGAATCATTATAACATTCGCCTTTTATCTATATCCCCTTTAACAAAACAAGGTTGATATCTTTATTATTTATCTGTTATAATTCGGAATCAATAAGAATAAGTTTTCAATTGTCATGCAGCAATCCCAAAAGCAATAATTTAATACGTAAATTTCTATTGATGATAAATTAAGTGTTTTGCTTCTTATAATAATTTACGAAGAATATAAAAACCATAAAAAACTTTAACGTGAATTAAATGATGAAAGGCATTTGACATTTGGCATTTGTTTTGCAACATGAAAACAACAGTATATCCGCCGTATGAATACATCTTCGGATGTTTCTAAATTAATTATTTCACCATTTGTATGTTTAAATCTTGAATTATTCATACGTTGGTGGTAGGGGGGCGTGGACGGTCGCTAACACTTTCCTGTACCGGCAATGAATCATTGCGACATTTGCAATTTTGCCGTTATTTTTGCGTTCTTAGGGCTTCTGTTTTTATACTGTAATCAACTTGACCTCCTTTACTTTTATTGGTAGGGTAAAGTCTTTTAACAGGAATATAATTCTTCAGCACAGAAATCGGTCAATACGATTTAAAACAGAACAAGTCAGAAAGAATCATGCTTCTTGTTTATTTAATTCTTTTACTTAATTCCCAAAAGATTAAAAATGCTTCTACTGGAAATAACCAAACTTTAAGACAGTGTGTTACATGCATATTCCTATTTGTACAAATGAAAATCAAAATAGCGTGTAGTAAAGATATAAATTGAGCAAGTATGAAAAAACCCATCTTTTATGATTTATAAATAACGAATAATATAACTTAAGAGTATCATCCTATAAAATTTACAATTTGTTACAATAAGAAGCAACATTAATTTTCAGTATATACAGTATTTAATAAGCAAAGGATCCAGTTTATCCGTCACAAAGAAAGAAAATAGAAATTACCCTTCCATATCCGGTCTATAAACCTGAATAAGAAAAATGCCGTGTTGTAAACACATATATCAATGGCACTGTCAAGGTATGTATCAATAAGCAAATTAAATTATGAGGTTGAAAAAGAAGACTAAGAAAAGAAGAGTTTCAGTAATGTCAGATTATAATTACCCTTTTTCCGACAACATGCCAACATTGTGTTAGGTACCATTTTATACCATTAATTGATCAGCATGATATGGACAGCCAGACTGATTGACTGATTTTGTCACTTTACATAATTTGCAAAAGACAAATCTGAGTTCTGTAAATGATTGTGTTACATTTTCATTCAGTTTTCTTTCAAATGGAATGTTTAAGAACTGGAGAAAAACTACCTGCCACTGCCAATACAAGTGTTTCAAAAGTGTTCAATTGGTTTCTTTTTAAACAAACCATAGTCAGCAAAATAATTTTTCATTTACAGCTCATTCAAAACGAAAAACAACTACAGATATGGTGTTAATTTATCCTCTGCATTAGGATTTCAAGGCAGTAAACACCACATCCATGATACTGACTATACACCGAGCCTTAATAACTATAAATACTAGGTCTATTGTGATACGTAACATGCTGAGATAAAAATCAAACTCCCTAAGCATTTTACATGAAGTTCTATTTCATCAGCTCAAATATTAACACAAATTACTTCTATCTGCAAATGATTTTTTTATTCTGTACGAGTATCTACTGCATTGTTCAATCGTTTTTCCGATTTATAATGTTGATTTATATAAATATCTTATCAATTAAACCAGGTAACTTCTTTCAACAATTTCAATTGAGCCATGGAGCCTATTCATTCCAGGTCAACAAAGATTCATTTCAGTTTTATTTATTTGCACATATTGTCAAAGCAAATAATTCGGAATACGTCAATGTAATAACAAATCAAAAGATACACGTATATTTAAATAAAAAAGTTCTTTAATGATAAATGTAATAAGAAAAAGCCAAAATAATATATTTAAAAAAGTACTTTACTTTTATTTAACATGAGATATCTTAACTGTTTTGCTGATATTTTTTCTTTTTTAGTTGCTTTTTTTCTGTTCAAAACGCCGATCTAAAAACATGTTTGGTCATATGTGGCGTTCGATCTACTCAACCGGCATTCCTGGAAATACCAATTTCCCCGCAACTGACTACATGACTCACATGGTTTCTGAATCAGTGAAGGGAGACAAATGATCATTAGACTCAATATCTGAGACCTTTTGTCACAAAGATATTACGCCTCGCAATAGGTTCGAACAATCGACCCTTGGATTAATAATCCGATGCTCTCCCTATTGAACTAAGCGGAAGAACAGGACTGATCTTTATAAAACAAATAAAGGAAAAACAAATCGAATCGCGTTGTCAGTAACAACGAAAAATTGCACAACATTATTTGAAATATAAAAAAAAAGATTAAGAAATACAACTTTGATTTTAATTCTCTCATTCCCTTACAAGTGGAAACGTAATTTAATTCGTATCATTTTAGACATCTATTATTGACATTAAAATCACTTACTTATATCAGTTTAATTCACATATTTATGCAAACATAAAAGTACAAGAAATCTAACCGTAGCCAAATGTATAAATTTAATGAAAAGAAACCGGTTAGCGACAAAAATGTCGAACATTTATATTGAAAATTTGACTTAATTCCATTGTTTTAAATATTTCAAACAATCCATCATTTAAGTCAATATTTGGTAGGAGATTTTTCGCTTTTTTCCAAGGCAAAGAAATTATTTTGCTGTTTAAAAAACAATAAGCTATTCGTTTGCACTGCGTTTAGAAAACATTTTTTTTAAAAAACACTCATAGAATAACCGCCATCTGCAACATGCATAAACAACCCTAGGTTTTAATGCCTAATGAAAAACATCGTCCATTCTACGTTTGTTTTTTCTCTCGCAGTTCAAATCCGGTACAAAACAAACATAAGAGAAATGTCATAACGAAAGTAAAGATGCACTTTTAGGACAAGACCTTTTCTACTCCTTGACAGCTTTGTGGTTAATGATAGTTAATGATAGCTAATGCATATGTCTTAAGACTTGTTTACGTCATTAATTGGGCACGGATATTCTTTCAATTTCACCACAGCTTAACAAGTTCGTGAATATATGGAAAAGTATAGTAACTGTATGTTTACATATGTTATGTTATGTTATGTATGTATACATAACACAACTTACCTGTGATTTTTTTAAACTTCTATAGAACTACCGGTATGTCGCTATCTTAATGGCAGTGTTTGTCGCAATGCTAAAGGTTAAGGTTTCCGAATATTACCTTATGTTTATCAGCAGTACCATATACTTTGGTAAATAACTGTACTTACACTTTCAATAACGAACGGTTAAATTAGGACATTTCTTTAAACTTCAGACACTTTTTTTTATCTGGCGGTGTGCCGCATTAATATCACAATACATTTACTAACTCACCTGAAGTATTATAGAATTTAAACCATTTACCTTGAATAAGATTTTTAGGCTTATTATCAATCAAACGCAAGCTTCTTCGGGGAAAATATCAACAGTTCAAGTAAAGATTAGATGATTATCATGAATTGCTTACATAATGTAAAAAGACTTTTCAAATGTAGTTTTCTTCCTAATGTTCTTCCGCTAGCGGAATTGTTTCACATATTAGTCAGTAACTATCATCTCTATATTAAGTCAAAAATTGAGTTGAAATTTTATCGGGATCCATACAACCAATTTATTTCCTCATTTAACACACACAGAAATGTTTCTTTGCTTCCAGTAGGATTGTGAAATATTTCCCCCCCTTCCCATAGAAAACAAAATCATCTAAATTATTAACAATAAAACCGTTTTCAGGAAACACAAATAGTATTTTTCTTATTTATTTGACATTGCTAAGTATGCAGAAAATTGTTGCTCTGCAAACAAAAATTCAAACAAGGCAATTTAAGAAAATGTATTGCGTCGTAATTTGTAGACATCTGAAATTTATCTAAAAGTAAATGCACGAACAGTCTTATTTAAGTGTATTTTCATCGTAAGAAAATGGCAAGAATCTAATGCGAGCTGTTGGTTGGACAGCGTGTTCGACTATTCTCAGCGTTTGGGTCAAGATAATGCAATCTCTTTTACATAAAAAGGATGTTTTTTTTCAAAATCCAGTTTTGGAGATACCAACTTACACGCGAAAAGATAACCAAACATTTTCATACTTCAATATTGAGCTATTCTTAAGTCGTTATTTGGGATTGTGGACGGAAGTATGCAATTACCACTAACCTTCATTAACAAACTCAAGTAAACCGAGCCAACAACCAACACTTAAAATCATAATAAAACATGTTTCCAGACTTTCTGCAATATAAGTGTTTAATTCTAATTTTGTTTAAAGTCTTAAGTTTAAAGTTTTAATCTACTTAATCTACTTTTAGCTCCACCATATGTTCCTGTGTATATTGAACTAATGTTGTAGTATATAACGCTTTATTATGAAATATCTAACAGATTAAGGTGCAAAATAATGTTGTTCAAAAATGTAGTCGATTCTCCAAAGGGCTGTACCATTGAATATCCCGGTACTTAACATACATAAAAATTGCATATTAACAGAATAAAATTTTCGAGAACAGAATAGTATAAAGGAAATAAACAATCACATTCATATCCTCATCCCTAGCATTTAAACAGACAAATATCGAATACAAAAACAGTAAGACCTTTATAGCTCAGCATTTGAGCAAAACAGGAGAAACAAATGAATAACATTTTAAGATAAGGTACCGATTATTATTAAAAGTAATAGTTTATAGTCGTTTTGTTATTGGTCGAGGAATGTGGTTAGTGTTTTTTATTCAAAATCATTAGTTTTAAGAATATGTATCTGGCCTGTTTCAATTTAAAAACATCTTTTAAGTGCTATTACATAGATCGAGGAGTTCAAGATTTCAGTAAAAGAATATATCTGTCAACTACGAAACATAAATGCCACGTAGCTTGGAGAAAAATTCTTGAAAAGAGGATATGTCAAGAGTGCAATCAAACCAAAAAGTCACTTTAACATGACATCTTACCAATTCAAATGCAAATCGTGATACTTCAAGTAAAAGTATTACTAAACAAGTAGCTTAAAGTAAAGATGTCATCACTGTTTACTATGAATACCTAGGGAACCTATTCCAATACGTTTAGTGTTGAAGATTCAATACCGTTTAAGCTGCAAATTGTAGACGTCAGATATTGCACTTCCCATTGTATGTATTTCTGAAACATACTCAATAAAACCGAGTCTGCCATAGTCAGCAATTGTATTTGTTTTCATCTATCTTCGGATGTCCCTTTTCTTTGCAGGCTTTTTTTTATAAAGAAAGCAATGTAAATATTTTCACAATATTTATAAAGGATATACAGTATTCATTTACCATTTTTGGCCGGGTTACACAGGTGCAAACCGGGGTTATAGTATGGTGAATGTCGGGCGGGGTGGCGGTATGGCGGCGGCCGGGGGAAAACTTTTCGTAACAGTTTTCTCAGCAACTAGCCTCTTGATATTTTGCACACAGAATTGACATGTGGTCCCATACCGTGGGATTCGATTTCAGGTCTGTTGCTTGTCCACTTCATGTTTACCGACTTAGTTAAATTTTCGACATAAATGGTCAATGGTAGGACATTTTCGAAACAGTTTTCTCAGCAACTACTTATCACAGCCTCTAGATATTTGGCATACAGCATAAACATGTGGTCCCATACCGTGTGATTCGATTTCAGGTTTGTCGCTTACTACTTTCTGTTTACTGACTTAGTTAAATGTTTGACATTTATGGTCATGGGTAGGAAATTTTCGTAACAGTTTTCTCAGCAACTTCTTATCTCAGCCTCTTGATATTTGGAATACAGCATAGGCACGTGGTCCCATACTGTGGGGTTCGATTTCATGTCTCGCTCATTCACTTCCTGTTAACTGACTTAGTTAAATTATTCTCATTAAGGTCAATGGTATTTTTAACAGCATCATGATATTTGGTATACAAATGCAACCCGCCCTTTTTCTGTCTTTGACCCATTTTTCTTATATAATGGGAAAATTCGCGAAAAGCATAATGTACTTTTATATAAATGGTATGCATGTAAATAAAATGAATGTTTCTATTTCATATTCATTATGTTTTTATTGTTGTTACTTTGTTTTATATTTGATGTTTATTCTGAAAAAGAAATTTGTTATATTTTTTCAATTTCATGTAAGATATATTTTAAATGAATGTCATTCTGTATCAAGAGGTAGAAAATCTATATAAACTAGTCTGAACATATACGTGTAAATGTACTTTTATTTTTTCAAGGATGTATTTGTACTTGGTTAGTCTATAATATAGCATGATGGAGTTATACCTCTAAAAAAATATTCAAGAATTTTTTTTTTGGAAAACATTGAGTTTTGCTTTTAAAGAACTTGTTTTGATATGTCCAACTTAAATTCATTTATAATTTTCCAAACAAAAAGAAAGGCTGACATGAAATTCAAGTATGTGCAACATGGATGACAAATAGTTCGCTCTCATATTCTCTGAAAATACATAGGATATTGCTTTCTTATAAAAAAAAAGGCAACAACAACAAAATGCAAACAAAACATTGAAAACAAGACTCTTACTGCACTACAGCACATCAAGGATAATAGAAACTACATAAGTATAACATATATCGAGGCCTTGAAAATAAATCAAAGTTGATATGTGAATCGTTAATAGCAATCAATATAAGACGGTGACACTAGACTTATCTTACACATTTAAATGATCCTTTTGAATGAATATTAATTTCCATAAATTACAAGCAACTTTATGAGAAAGTTTATTCATATATATTATATAGAGGTCTGTAAACATATACAAAACATGATTCTTTTGGTTGGGTTTTACGTCGCACCAACACAAAATAGGCCACAACTGCAAGAGGAAGATAACGAATGAACACCTGAATAGAACCACTGAAATTCCGTAAGCTAACTGGATAGCTTCATCATAACATCCAAAGTCATTGTCGGGATTCGAACCCACAACGGGGAGGGTCAAGTGGCAAGTGTCAATGGCATTAACCATTCGGTCACAAACGCCCCATTATGATTATATCAGGAAAACAAACCTTTCATCAAGTACTTGAAGCTTTCAAATATGACGGGTGCCTATAAAAATAACTGAATATAATTGTTGAAGTGTAATATCACCTGTTTTCAAGGATGCAAAATTAAGTTTAAACGTGTGAAAATACACATATTTCATTGAATATGACAGTTTCTTCAAGCTCTTCATTTAATTATATTCAAAGGACTCTTGTAAGTTAAATGTATTTCATATATCGTTAAACTGCGTTCTTTGCGACATAAAGCAAATTATAGATATTTTTTAAAGACATGGCATATCATCATTTAACAATCTAATATCCAGATCCACCTTGTCATAAAACAACAATATCAAAATGGCGTTATATGTTTCTGGTCGAGACATTTCACTTTTCATAACAGGATCAGATTCAATAAAACCTTTTGACTTTTTTATTTTTCACTGTCGATAGTTTTCTCTTTGAACATATCTTTAAGAGTAGCTAATGACGTTATTTAAACATTAATAACAATACAATATTTAAATACAGTCACACTGATTTGTGACACGTTTCAATAATATTTTTTACAAAACTAACCATTTTAATAACTTAAAGGTTGGCAAATGTGATAGGTGATGTGAAAAGTAACGAATTAACCTGGAAAAAAATATTTTAATAAACCATTTCGTCTACGGGTAATGGGACATCGAAAAAATTATTAATATAATCAGATAAACAATTACTAATAAGTTAAATGTTTTACATGATCGAGTGTCAGCATAAGTTACTAAAATGAAAGAATAATTCAAAAGTTATCTTCAAGACTATATATCTTATACAAGCAACGCAAACACAACGCTTTTAAACACGTCGATAACGTCAATTATGGTAAGATTAATTCTGATGAATCAATAAAGGTGAAAAGTTCAATTAACAATTAAACATAGCACGCAAACCAGGTACATATAAAATAAGAAACCAAAGATCATCTTTTAAATAAATTTATTCATACATTATTATTTATATATCTTCTTACTTTTAACTATCCTGGTTCAAAAATATTTATACCAACGTTTTTCTACATTTCTCAAAGGATTTCATAGTTTATAATAATAAAATGTTTCAGCTTTATTATTAACATTTTCAATAGAATCATTATAACGTTCGCCTTTTATTTATATCCCCTTTGACAATACAAGGTTGATATCTTTAGTATTTATCTGTTATAATTTGGAATCAATAAGGATAAGTTTTCAATTGTCATGCAGCAATCCCAAAAGCCATAATTTAATACGTAAATTTCTATTGATGATCAATTAAGTGTTTGCTTCTTATAATAAATTACGGGGAATTTAACAACCATAAAAAACTTTAACGTGAATTAAATGATGAAAGGCATTTGACTTCATACAATAGTTTTTTTTATAATAAAAACGCTGTTCAATATTTTTATTGACTCATCTATTACAGTTTTGCAACTCGAAAACAACAGTCAGTATATCCGCCGTATGAATACAACTTCGGATGTTTATTATAAATTAATAATTTCACCATTTTTTATGTTTAAATTTTGAATTCTACATACGCTGGTGGTAGGGGGTGGGGCTTTGACGATCGCTTACACTTTCCTGTACCTGCCATGAATCATTGCATCATTTGCGATTTTGCCGTTATTTTGGCGTCTTTGGGGCTTCTGTTTTTTGTGCTTTTTTTACTGTAATCAACTTATTAACCTCTTTTACTTCTATAGGTAGGGTAAAGTCTTTTAACAGGAATATAATACTTCGGAAAAGAAATCGGTCAATATGATTTAAAACAGAACAAGTCAGAAGAATCATGCTTCTTGTTTATTTAATTCTTTTACTTAATTCCCCAAAAAATAAAAATGATTCTACTGGAAATAACAAAACCTTAAGACGGTGTGTTACATGCATATTCCTATTTGTACAAATAAAAAACATAAGAACGTGTAGTAAAAATATACATTGAGCAAGTATAAAAAAAACGCATTTTATAATTTATACATAACGAATAATATAACTTATTATCCTACAAAATTTACAATTTGTTATAATTAGTAGCAACATAAATTTTCTGTATATACTGTATTTAGGAAGCAAAGGATCCAGTGTATCCGTCACAAAGAAAGAAAATAGAAAACACCCTTCTATATCCACTCTATATATCAAAATACGAAAATGCCGTGTTGTAAACACATATATCAATGGCACTGTCAAGGTATGTATCAATAAGCAAATTAAATTATGAGGTTGAAAAAGAAGACAGTTCGATGTGAACTAGAATTTTTGTTTCCGTAATGTCAGACTATAATTACCATTTTTCCGACAACATGCCAACCTTGTGTTAGGTACCATTTTATACCATTAATTGATCAGCATGATATGGACAGCCAGACTGATTGACTGATTTTGTCACTTCACATAATTTGCAAATGACATTTCTGAGTTTTTTTAAGTGATTGTATTACATTTTCATTCAGTTTTCTTCCAATTTGAACGTTTAATACTGGAGAAAAACTGCCTGCCAATATAAGTGTTTCAAAAGAGTTCATATAGTTTTATATAACACCATAGTCAGCAAAATAATTTATCATTTACAACTTATTCAAAACGAAAAACAACTACAGAGATGGTGTAGATTTATCTTCTGGATAGCAACTTTCTCAGGATTTCAATGCAGGTAACACTACATCCATTAAACTGACTATACATCGAGCCTTTAAAAATAACTATAAATACTAGGTCTATTGTGATAACGAAAGAAAGCATCACACAAGCTATCTAACATACTTGATAAGGAAACTGATATAATAATCAAACTCCCTAAAGTTCTATTTCATCAGCTCAAATATTAAAACAAATTACTTCTATCTGCAAAGGCAATTTTAATTCTGTACGAGTACGAGCCATATATGGCGGTTGATCAGCCTAACCGGGGTCCTAGATTAACCAAAAAGGATTTTACCGTTTTTCACGCAAATGACTACTAGGCTCACATGATTTTTAAATCAGCGGTGAGAGACAACTGGTCATTAGACGTTTTGCCACGAAGATATTACGCCTCGCCAGGAGGTTCGGACCAACGACTCTTTGATTATTAATCCGACGCTCTCCCTATTAAACTAAGCGGGAAAACATGACTAATCTTTATAATACCAGTAACAATTCGAATCGCGTTGTCAGTAACAAGAAAAACATTAACACTAAACAACTTACATTTAAAAATAAAGAAATACAACATCAATAATAATTTCTCTTATTCCCTATTATTTTAGTCACTAATTAATGACAATAAAATCACTTACTTATAATCGCTTAATTCACATATTTATACAGTACAAGAAATCTAACAAGAGCAAAATGTATGAATTTAATTAAACGAACCCGGTTAGCAATAAACATGCCAAACAGACATATTGAAAATTTGGCTTAATTTTCTTATTTTAAATATTTCAAATAATCCCTCAGTTAGGACAATGTTTGGCTGGACATTTCTCGCTTTGTCCTAAGGAATTACTTTACTTCATAAAAAATGAGCTATCTCTGACGTTTGCATTGCGAATAGAAAACACTTCAACAAACACACATAGAATATCCGCCATCTGGAATAAAGATTAAACCAAATGCATAAACAGGTTTTAAATCAAAACAACCTCTTTCCTACGTTTTTTTTCTCACGCCGTTCAAATCCGGTACAAAACAAACATAAGACGAAAGTAAAGATGCACTTTTAGGACAAGAGCTACTTTCTACTCCTTGACAACTTTGCGGTTAATGATAGTTAATGATAGCTAATGCATATGTCTTAAGACTTGTTTACGTCATTAATTGGACACGGAATTTCTTTCAATTTCACAACAGCTTAACAAGCTTGTGAATATATGGAAAAGTATAGCAACAGTATTTGTATATCAAAACAAGTAACCTGTGTAATTATTTGACTTCTTCAGTACAACCGGTATGTCGCTATCTTAATGACAGTGTTTGTCGCAATGTTTTAGGTGAAGGTTTCTGCATATTACCGTATGTTTATAAGTAGTTCCATTTACTAGGGTAAATCAATGTACTTACACATTCAATAACGAACGGTTAATTAAGGACATTTCTTTAAACTTCATACACATTTTTTTTAAATCTGAAAGTGTGCCGCTTAAATATCACAACACATTCACTAACTCAGCTTAAGTATTATAGAATTTAAACCATTTACCTTAAATATGACTTTTAGCTAGTTGTAAATCAAACGCAGGTTTCTTCGGGAAAAAATCAACAGAACAAGTAAGGATTAGACAATTTACCATGAATTAATTACACAAAGTATAAAGACTTGTCAAACGTAATTTGCTTTCTCATGTCCCTCCGCTAGTGAAATTTCTTTTCACATATTAGTCAATTACTATCATCTCTACATTAAGTCAAGAATGGAGTTGAAATTTGATCGGGATCCATACAACCAATTTATTTCCGTGTTTTGAATTTCCTGATTTAACACAAACAGAAATATTTCTTCCCTTCCAGCTAGAGTTGAGAAATATTTTCCCTCCTTCCCATAGAAAACAAAATCATCTAAAATATTATCAATTATACTGTATTGTTTTCAGGAAACATAAATAGTATTTTTCTGATTTATTTGACATTGCTAAGTATGCAGAAAATTTTTGCTTTGCAAAAGACCTTTCAAACAAGGCAATTTAAGAAATGTATTGCGACGTAATTTGATTCAGTTAAAATACACCAATACAACACATATTTCTTTAATCTTTACTAGATTCGACTGTTGTCTTCATCAGAATAACGTACAAAGTATTACAATCTGAAATTTATCTAAAAATAAATGCACTAATTGAACGTCTAATTTAAGTGTATTTACAACTTAAGAACATGGTCAGAAAGTACTATTAAACATGTAGCTTAAAGTTACATTAAATAAATATGTAAAAATATTTTGCCGTCGGCCTAAAAATCAAACATTCTACAGTTTCATTAACCTGTTTAATAGTATTGTTGTAAATCTCATCAAATATTGTTCATAACTGGAAACTCCACGGTAATACTAAAGTTCGTATACGAATTTTAACATGCAAATGAAGACTATAATGAGCTCGTGTATGCGCTACGTCACAGTTTTATAGTTGCTATCCGGAACACAGCAAATGTGATATTTTCTTGTGCAAACACAGTTTTACCGTTTAAGCTTCACGGTGCACTAAACCTGGGGTTCAGTAAAAGTAATCATCTCGTAAAAAGATTAAATTTGTATGAAAATATCCGTTACAATGCGGAAATATACCGTTAAATTAGGACTGCCACTTATAGTCATGTTTGTTGATTTAATATTGATGTACGGATGATCCGAAGGCGGAGTTTTCATGCAAACAGAAATTGTACATCCCATTTCGCCATAATGAGGTTACCTATTTTCATGCTAATAAACTCATTTTGGTTGTTTGGACACCAAAATAAGACCTGGAGTCGATATAAAACCCATTTTATTAATGAAATGTCGCTATTTAGTTTTTTACGAAATTTATTAAATGTAACTTTAATGTAACGAGGTCATCACTGTTCACCTTTTATGAATACCATGACATCATCTCACTTGTTATTCCAATACTTTCAGTGTTGAAGAGTCAATACCGTTTAGGCTGCAAATTGTAGGTGTAAGAGATATTGCACTTTCCATTGTTTCTCATTAACGTACTCAATAAAACTGTGAAGCTATGCATCTGGTAGTCTGCGATATTCAGCATTTGTTTTTGTTTTCATTTATCTTGGGATGTCTCTTTACTTTCCAGAGTTTTTATTAAAGAAAACAATGTAATTGTTTTCTCAATGTTAGTATTTCAATATTTCTATAAAATGGGAAAACTCGCGAAAGGAATAAAGTTCTTTTACTGAAATGTTATGCATATAATAAAATAATTGTTTCCATTTGATGTGAATTATGCTTTTTTATTTTGGTTTCTTTGTTTTATATTTGATGTAGATTCTAAAAGAAAAGATTTACTATATTTTTTTCAATTTCATGAAAGATATATTTTAAATGTATGTCCTTCTGTACCAAGAGGTAGAAAATCCATAGAAACTTGTCCGGACTTATACGAGTACATGTACTTCTATTTTTTTCATGGACGTATTTGTACTTGTCTAGTCTATAATATGGCATGCTAGTGTTTTACCTCTATAAGAACTGTTCAAGAAATTTGTCTTTAGAAAATCTTAATTTTGCTTTTAAAGAACATGTTTTGGTCCGTTTAAATTTAATTCATTTATAACAATTCTAAGAAAAAAATGACTGACACGAAATTCAATTATGCCACATGGATGATAAATAGTGAGATCTCACATTACTCTGGAACTACATGTGATATTGCTTTCTTATAATAAAAAAAACCTTGAAAACAAGACTCTAACTGCACTAAAGCATTTCAAGGACTCTAGAAACTACATAAGTATAACAAACATCATGGTCTCGAAAATAAATTGAAATTAATATGCGAGCACACAGACTAAGATAATTCTATCACTTATAACTGCTAAAATATTGAAGACTTCAACAACTCACAGACATCTTTCTTAAATAAATCGTTTATAGCAAACAGTATAAGACGGTGACAATAGATTTATCTTACACATTTAAATAATCCTTTGATTAAATATTAATTTCCATTAATTACAAGCAATTTTATGAGAAAGTTTACTCATATACATCATATAGAGGTCTGTTAACATATACAAAACATTATTCTTTTGGTTGTGTTTTACGTCACACCAACACAAAATTAGCCACAACTTCCAGAGAAGGACCACAAATGAGCACCTGAAAAGGTTCTTGTCACGATCCGAACAGCGGTGAGGGTCAAGTGGCAAGTGTCAACGGCATTAACCACTCGGTCACAAATGATTATTTCAGGAAAACAAGCCTTTCATCAAGTACTTGAAGCTTTCAAATATGACAGGTGCCTTTCAAAAAGCTGAATATACATGTGATTGTTGGAGTGTATATAACACCCGTTTTCAAGGATGCAAATTAAGTTAAAACGTGAAAGTACATATATTTCATTGAATATGATAGTTTTCACTTAACTGTTTATGATTTGTAAAAACAGATACGAGAAGTATTAGTTAATGAATTGCAATAATATGCACACAATGCCACAAAACAATAATAATTGTTATTCAATTATAATTCAATTATAATTCAAAGTGGCAATTATATTCTTTTGCAAAAATATTTGATCATACCTTTGAGATGTTTTAAAATATTCAAAACCATTCATTCGCTTAAATAAACAACAAAAACAATTTACATATAAATTTAGTGTTTCAAGCTCTTCATTAAATTATATTCTTAAGACTCTTAAGTTTAATTATTTTATTTATCGTTATACTGCGTTCTTTGCGACATAAAGCAATTTATAGATATTTTTAAAGACATGGCATATCATCACTTAACAATCTAATATCCAGATCCACCTTGTCATAAAACAACAACAAAAAATAAGTTTATAAAACCTACAAAAACAAAAAATGATTATACTTTTATAAATCTTTTATTTTATTTTATTTCATTTATTTATTTATTTTTTGTTAAGTAGTTGTTTTTTGCGGCTTATGACATCATAATTTCACAGCTACTGAAACAAAAAAATGCAGAAAAAAACATTATCCGATCTTATATAATTTTGTATGTAGATCGTAAATAAGTTGTTTTGCTTTTCTTAGTATTTTGGTGTTTATTTGTGCAGCATTTCTAATATTAAAGTGTATAAAGCTACATATCTATTGTCTTCTGGTTTATTTTCTTTTGAGCGAATGGCGCATGCACGAAATCATTACTGAACGGTTTACCTCTTACTTAGAATAGCAGCAAAATAATTTTTCCCATCATAATTTATTAAGAAGGCGATTGTTCCGTCGTTAAGCATTTATTTACAGTAAAAATGTAGATTTATAATCACGTAGCCTCACCAATCATTCTAAAACTAATGTATAGCTGTAAGGGCTGTTTCCCTCCATTTTTGCTTTCATTAACACCGCTTTAATGCAGTTATCCCTCTACTGCATTATTATTAAAAAGCTACTCGGGTATTTATCAAAAATAAACAACATAACTATGCTCTCTGAAATATATTGTTTTTATTTAAGATTTATATTTTGCTACATAAATCAGCGGAAATTACCACTTAAAGCGACGGTTGTTTCTTAAGTCAACAGATGGCATGTAGCTAATGAAACACTGAATAATTGTTGGGCGGACGGGTGGTGCTCAAACCTGTATTTCCCACAGGTAAACCGGTATGTTTCTAATATATGTTATTATATATTGCATGAAAAACGAAAACAAACAGAATTAAAAGAAATATTTACAGCATATTTCCTATCTACTGAGATAAAAAATAAGGGAAAACATTAGCTTTTATTGCTCCAAAACTGTTTTCATATGAAAAGCACATGTTGAATATAACATTATCTACATTTTATCATGTGATTTACATGTTTTTATCGATTTTTAACAATAGAAATGGCAATGAACTTTCGAACCCGGTCGATCCCGGGAAATATATCCCAAACAATCATAAAAAATTACGGAGGCTATCTTTTTGACAACTTGCTAGTTGGAATATTGTTAAGCTGTCCCTTGAAGGAGATAAAACAAACACATTTCAGCATATACAAATAATGAAAATGTCTTGAACATGTAAGATACAAACTTTATAGGTCGTAGGAAAGTCTGACTCGGCTAGCTGGCAATATCTTAATACAAAACAATTATATAAATAAATTAAACTAAACCTTCTTACTTCTGATAACGCAAACAAGGGACAAACAGGTGCACATACAAAATACGACATAAACATATTATCAGATACAAAATGCCCTTTCAGATAAATAAAGCGGTCTTTTATACTTAAACCTCTAGTGAAATGTTGTTTGGTTTTTGTGTTGTAACTATTAGAAATGGTTTCTAGCTAAATGATCAACTGACCATCATATTCTTATTGATTTCTTGTGGAAACCATCTGTTTCTTATCAAAATAATTACAAACCCTAATCTTTTGTATCTCAATTTGAATCGCACAATGAATGTTCCAATCAGTTTTTGACAAACCAATGGCTTTGAACTCCCGACCTCAATACATCATCCAGAAATGAGAGCACCAAATCTGACAACTAACTAGTCAAGGGGTGATTATTATTTGAGAAGAGTGTGAAAAAAACCCAACTAAACATGATTTGCTGCTTACAATATCAGCTTACAATGAAAAAGCATTTACAATTAGATAAAACAATTTCAATTCAATTTTTTATTGCAATTCAGTTTATACATAATTATAGCAAATTAAAATAAAAAAAATGAAAGAAAAATACAGGTGGACATGAAATATAATATTTCTTTAGATAATACATGATGTTGCATTAGAGAAAATACTAATGTAATTTGCACAGTAACATAACGAAAAGAATACATATATTTGTATTGATAATGGTAAATATCTTCGAAAAAGGCTGACATGTAATTATCAAGCATGGGGTATTATCAAGGTAGTATGGTCAATATTGAGAAGTTGTCGTCTATCACAATATTTGGACTTCGATTATTCGAACCCTTCGATTGTTTGAAGTAAATTTTCAATGCCCCGCAATTCGTATAATCGAGGTTGGACTGTGAATAAAGCTGCTCCAGGTCAATATGGTAATGTTTTGTCCCCGGATAATGACATTTATACGAATGGCAAAAAAGAGAATGTTTAATCAATACATTTTTTTATATTTATTTTTATCTATTTTATTTATTTTTACTTTATTTTACACGTATATTATAAGTTTTCTTAAAGTGATTAGTAAACTAAATTACTCGAGGTATTAATTCAATCAGATCAGAGGCTATTACATTCTGATTTTTAAAATCAAACTGCCGATAAAGTGTGTTGATCATTTTTATAAATAAGCAATGTAAATGTGACCACTAGTTTCCCGAGAAATTGTCTATACGTCGTAAAACAATTATACAAGAAACATTGTACACAAGTATGTATATTATTAATTCAATGAAGGGAGGCGTTTTCAAGTGGTTATTTTATAATTTATAAAATTTATGAATAACTGAAAATTACATTTTTTTATCAGTAACCGATGTGATATAATAATTTTCTTTTACTGGTGTTTCTTACATTAAATCAAACACATCCATATCGATGAAATAACGTCGAATACAATTAAATTTTTGAATAAGGATAACACTGGTAAGATCAATATAGTGTTTTTCGATATTGTACAATCCAATAGGAAAAAACTTTATTGTTGTTTCGTTGATTTTAAACAGGCCTTTGATTCCGTGTGGAGGGTTGGATTATGGCAAAAATTGAGACAAAATAATATAAATGGAAAATGTTTTAATGTCATTAAAAGTCTTTATAATAACATTAAATCGCGAGTGGTAACTTCTGAAGGATGTACGCCTTTTTTCGACTGTCTTGTTGGGGTACGTCAAGGGGAAAACATGTCTCCTTTTTTATTCTCAGTTTTCTTGAATGACCTTGAAAGCTATCTTAATAGTAGTGGTGTAAATGGAGTTTCTAGAGAAGCTTTTGTTGAAGGGGTGCGGGTTTATTTGAAACTTTTTATTTTACTTTACGCTGACGACACCGTCATATTCAGTGATAATGAAGAAGATCTTCAAATTGCTTTAAATAAATTCAAAGAATACTGCGATCAATGGAAATTAAACATTAATGTAAACAAAACAAAAATTATGATTTTCAGTAAAGGCCGTTCTAAAAGTTGTTACGTGTTTACAATACGAGAAAACGTTCTTGCAGTTGTAAATGAGTACAAATATTTAGGTATATACATTAATAAAAGTGGCTCTTTTTATAAATCTAAAAAATTGCAGAACAAGCAAATAAAGCTATGTTTGCATTGTTAAGGAAACTTAAATTGTGAGCTGTACCATTTGATTTACAAATTGAACTATTTGAAAAGACAATCAAACCAATTTAATTTTATGGAAGTGAAATTCGGGGATTTGGCGATGTTTCTGTTTTCGAAAAAGTTCAACTGAAGTTTTACAAATATATTTTTAATTTCAAAAGTCTACACAGTCTTATATGGTGTACGGAGAGACAGGCATTTTTCCTTTAAAAATTCATATTAAACATAGGGTTGTACCATACTGGACAATACTTATTGATAATATAAATAGTAATGAAACAAAAAACTATCATCTAAGTTGTATATTGTTTTAAGGGAACTACAAAATAATTATTTAGTTAAGTCACTCTGGATAGAAAATGTTAAACAATATTTATGTGAGACAGGTTTTTCTGGAATATGGTATGCTCAATGTTTTAGCAGTAGTAAATGGCTTATTAAAGCAAACTTTCAAAAGTTAAAAGATATCTATATTCAAAGCTGGAGAGCTGAAATTAACAATACGTCAGACTCAAATTTGTATAAATATATAAAAGAAAACTTTTGTAGAAGCGCTTACATAGACACATTACCTCTGTATTTTGCTAGGAAATTTTTTATGTTTTTAACAAGGAACCATCGACTTCCAATTGAAACGGGACGTTGGCAAAACATACCCATAAACGATCGTAAATGCACTCTTTGTAGAGATATAGGAGATGAATTTCATTACATTTTTAAATGTCCAATATTTGAAAACGAAAGAAGAAAATATATAGATAATTTTTACCGACAAAGACCAAGTATGTTTAAATTCATAGAACTATTAAACTGTAGAAATATGAAGAAATTAGAAAATTTAAGTATCTGTTGTAATAAAATTATGCAATATTTTGTTTTTTCTTGATTATTCTCTATGTTACATATATTGTCTATGTTATGTACACTGTAGATTAAGGTATTGGTAGATGAAATATGTCAACATACTAATATACCATGTTTATGTATTAGATATTAATGATTTCTGTTTAAAAACAGTATATTCTGTAATTTTTATTCACATAGTTCACATAGGATGTTTATGAAAGGTTCACTAAAACTTATATGTCACATTGTGAAACATTAAAATACTACATTTTTTAGAAAATTTAGAATATTTACTATTCTTCTGAAATGACATTACTGACAAAAATGCTCTATATGCTGCAAATATATTGCATTATTTTCATGTTCTTGTGTATCATGAAAGAGTTAAGTTTATATTGTTAAATATACAAAATTAAGAATTATATATTGACTAAAGCATATAAATATATTTATTTATTTGGCATTTGAATTATTTAAAAGAAAATTTGTTTCTTTGTTATACGTACTTAATATAAGTCTCTCTCTATCTTTCTTAAAAAGGTTGAAATTATGCAACATGTAATCAATCACCTTTGTTGAAATTTGAAAAGTATAATATCTTAAGATATTTGAAATACTATGTCATCTCGGCTATATGTATAATATATATAATTTCACACTTTTACATTAAGTATTAAATTACAATCTTTATGCTATAAGTACGTTTCGCACATTTTATTTTTCTCTCAAGCAAATCTAAGATTCAAATATGAAACTTTCTGTTTCATTACAAACAATTGATACTGAAATGAATGTTAAATTGTTAGAACCTATTTATAACCTGGATATCTTTCGTGTTTGTTTTTTTCGATAGGCTTTCGTTTCGTTTTGTTCAGGTTATTATGAAAGGTGTAAACATTCTATTTGATCCATTAGTCATACTAAATATTTTACTATAATATATATTTTTGCTCACCAAATTGTAACTATATATTACTATTATCCAAAAAATTTTTAATGTAATATAGCCGTTTTCCATTATGTATTTGTATATGTTTATGTATGTATACTGCTGATGTTTCCCGCTATTGTGGGACTTGTGCATTTTGTAAATAAATTGAAATTGAAATTGAATTGTATTTTTTACCGATTATAATTTAAAAACGAAATAGGAAAAGAAAATCCTTTTTTTGCATTCCGTCTTTTTTACAAAAAAAAAGGTTGGAGTTTGCACTTACTTGTTAATTATTGTTGTGTTTGTCGCTTTGTCTTCGGAAATACTTTTAAAATTCTACAGTCCATTTAATATGTCAACTTTTGAGAGCATTTAATTTGATGAAAGCTTTGACTAATTCGATAAAAAGACAAAGTAATATCAAAATATCTGTCAAGTCAGGATAAAAAATGAATTTCTCAAGTTATGGGCAAAGTCACTTTAATACGTAATCTAATCGCTGCGTGATACTTGTCGTATATGATTTAATTCCAGGCCAGAAAAGTAGGTCACAAAGACAATTTTATGTTATTACGGATCATAAAAGATGCATTTGCGAGATATGTTTTATGCTACTAAAACCTGTCTGTGGATTTATTTTTAATTTTATGGTTTCAAATACGAATGCAATTAAATATTTTAAAGGTTTTTTCTCCAGAGATTGGTTGCTTTACACGAAGATGTCCTGATTGCGACGGTATTCATTATTCAATGTTTTAGAGAAATGACGATAACAGTAGACATAATGATTTTTACTTCTCTGAAAAACGATAGCATGAAAGTAGTATTTCGATATAAATAGTTTCAATGTATTATAAAATTTCGACAGTGAAGAAGTTCCTGCAGTATTTGAGTCAGCTTTCTGGAACTAACAAGTTCTGGTGTCATTTAAAGAAATGTGACTGAACTTATTCAAACTTTTCCATTAAATTAATATAATGCCAGTTTGAATTCTAGATGTTTAACCTTAAACATAGTGAAAAGATTGTTAGGATTTGCATTCCGTAGCCCGTTTCATTGTCCCGTACATTTTTTAGAAAATATATTTGCAATTCAAAAACAACCGAAGGAAAGCAACAATTCTAATTAAGTAATAAAATTTAATAAAAAAGTCACTTAATACTTAACACATTACTAGTATGACAAAAACGTATTATTTGACGATTTTTAAAAGCATTGAATTCAACAATAATTGGAAACAATGTTTCCATTTTTAACTGGATACATGCAATTATATAAAAAGCATCGTTAATGAATAATAATCACGACATGCATCTTTCTATACACATGTTAAGAAAAACGAAGTAAACCTTTTAGGTATCGTGTTATAATAATAATAATAATAAGAAGAAGAAGAAGAAGAAGGATAATAACCAACATAATTAAATCAATGTTTTTAAAAGGGTGATTTATGAATAGGAATGGGCACAAATGACGTGCCAACAAAAGTACACTTACATGTGTTTATGGTAAAAAAAAACAAAGTTTAAAATATTCGATATTAAATGGTTCATAATTTATAATAATGTGTCATTGAAAGTATCAGACACATGCATTCAAAGATACAGGAAAGATTAAAAACATGCAAAAATGCATTCCAAGTATTAAAACACTTCACTCTCACTACCCTTTTTAATTATGAAAATGGCAAAAATGAAAGATTTCATACTACCATTTCGGAATAGACAAAAATCAATAATCTATCTTTACAAATAAATAAAGTCCGCCGATTAAGAAAGAATATTAAATACATTCATGAGCGAACTGGGAATCCCCTGTAACAGAAAATATATGAGTACTGTAAACAAGTTATTCTTGAAACATTCAGTGAAACTTTTAACTTTTAAAGTTTAGAATACTATCAAAATATTTTCCATAACACAAGAGTATTAAAAAAATAATAAACCGAATTTCTAATAAAACTATAAATAGAATGCCATACTTATAAAGCAATTGAACTGTTTTGAACCATGCTAGATTTACATTATTCAACATACAAATAATAAAGCCAAATATGTACCCTTTGTATGTAAAGTAAGTAATCAATTCATCTGAACAGTTTCATTTAGACATTAAGTCTGTGGCTCATACCGTTCTGCTTTAATATTTTTTAGTTGTTTATTAATGTCCAAAGAAAATTTATTATCACATTAAATGCAGACTGATCAACTGATGCAGTGCTTTGATGTTTAACAGGAAAATGTGAATTGGGGAGGACTGATTGTTCGTCAAGGTAATCACAAGTCATTAGTTAGAGTCGCCGTTCGTTTATCTTCTATACTGTCAAAACGAAGCGCCATTAATCATTCTTATAGTGGCATGTAGTTGTGTGTTTTGTTTTGTTTTTTAAAGAATTTTCTTTTTGGCGTTTTGATTGTTGTTCTTTTATCATATTATTTATCTTTCCTCCTTTTTTGCTCATTATATGTAGTTGTCATATAACTTGTTTATCTATAGATCTAAAAAGGGATAAGTCAAATAAGTGTACTTTAATAAAAGGAATAAAATGTGAGCATGTCTTTCTACCATATAAGGATCAATGCAAGAAAATTGTTCCAGTTTATCTGGTTGTTTATTCGGGTTTTTATGAATATACAGTAAATATACAGATATTCATTTGGAAATAAATAAACAATACTTCTATTACTACTTGACAAAAGAAATGGCAATGAACTCTCGACCTCAGTAAAAACGATGAAGGACATCATTTTGACAGCTTTCTTGTCGGAGAATTGTTTAACTGTCCCATGAAAGAGATATAATAAACACATTTCAGCATATACAAATAATGGAATATGTTTCATAATGAGAAGACGTTCACTGAACACATCTCCCAACAAAACCGAGCCACAAAGTATATGTATGTATTGTATGGTGACCAAATAAAAACTAGAGAGGACACCAAGGGCAGAGCAAGACGGGGGTGTCCATTTCTATTACTGTGAATAATAATAATAACAACAATAAATCATAGAAATATTAATGAGAACATGAAAGAAATGTATGACATAAACATGCCAATAAGGTGAAGATATAAATTGTAAGGACAAGTGACGAGGTATTTAATGGAGCAATAAGAAATTCCACAAATTACAATTTGGAACATAGGGATAAAAATGTCATCATTAACCTGTAAATAACCTAACATATGCATTAAGGGAAGAAGGGAACCAACCTAAAACTCTCAGCAGTCAACCCACTTCTGGGAGGATTAATTCGATTATGATTACAATTTATGACATCATTTCCGAAGGCAACAGCGTGTGTTTCTTTATGGTAGACATCGCTTTAATTAAATTCATGTTTGTTGTAGAATTGAAAGGAAAACTAGGCTACGGGTGTTCATTGTGAAAAAACCTTACTTTTCGAAGAACATAGCATTATTACTTTGGATGTTATTACAAAAGAGCTTTAAAAAACTCATTTATTTATTTATTTTGTTTTAAGGTGTATCAATGCAATATACATTATTATATGTTTATGAAACTATTTTTCAGCAAAAAAGAAAAGGCACTGGACAGGTCGAAAGGAAACTGTCTTGAAGAAAACGAGTGTTTCTTGTCAGAATATATAAGTTATTATCTTTTGTATCTTAATTTGCAACGCACAATGAATGTTTCGATTAGATTTTGACAGACCAATGATTTTGAACTCCCGACCTCAATACATCATCAACAAATGAAAAACGGTCAATCCACCAGCTACTTTGTCAAGGGCTTTTTTTTCGAAGCATCGAAGAACAGATCATACTTAAATACTTAAAATAAATAAAGAAAATTAACAAACTTGATAATAAGGAAAAAAAGCAATGCTGTTAACCAAATAATGTATCGTAGGTCTTTACAATGCAAAATACGCATAAACTCAACACTCTACAATAATACTAATACAATAATGGAATATGAAAATATGGAATTATAGTTGAATTATTTGTTATGTTATGCATACCGAGTATAACAAGTAATATCAAAGTTTTATCAGAATGTTCAAACTCTTCTTAGCCTTTGTTTTCATAATGTCCAAAGAGTAATTTTTAAATTCAGCATCGATTTCTAGGTGCATCCGCCTTGAAAGACGGAAATTATGTCGTTGAGCTATTGAAGTATAAGCCAAAATGTGAAATCTTGTTGGCATGCTTAAAGTTTGCATTACGCTAAAGAGTATTTTTGAATGACGTGATAATGACATCATTGCCGACAAAAAAGAATAGTAAATGGACAATATAAAAGAAAATGTCGTCATCTTGTCTCTTACTAATTTACTAACATATAATTAGTTTTGGAACATCTGGCGGTCTTGGGTTACACTTGTGTGAATGATCAAATAATAGACAAATATGCTATCATTATTTTATTGTATTTCTAATCTACTTAAGCATGATTACAGTTGCAGCCATTCCATTGATTAATATTTGTAAAATACATAATGAAAATTTTTTAAATTATTTTATTTACGTTTGCATGCGTGATCTAAAGCGATATCTTAAATACTAATTTCTATCAGTTAAAATGCATTCGTAAAAGCACGTGAGCAAGATTAAAACGACTTGTTAATATTTATGCCCGAATTTACTGGTGTTGCTGCTCATGTGAGCCGCTGTTATGGATGTTTACATGACAAGTTACGATAAATAAAGTCATAAATAATATTAACAACGTTTTATCTGATTGAATGTCAGAGAGTACTGACAGCAGTTAATCAGTAGTTTATAAGATGGATTTCCATTTATACGATATCTGACACAGTTTTTTCTGTGACCTTATATCTTAAATTTTCGTAAATGGATCTATATTTTAATGTCAATTCTGTACAATGGCACAATCTTTACTGTTAATACAAGCAATGCATATTTGAATATTATTTCCTTAAACTGTTCATGGTTTTATTTCCAACAACATTGTAAAGGGTCTCTGGGTTTCAGCAATGGTTTCTTTATAACTGATTGATCTAAAACATCATCTTCCACCAAAGTAGCAACATATTTTTGAAATAGGGTTACAGCTCTTAGCTACTTGATTGTATAACGTTAACATTTATATTTCTGTAAACGTCTTTAAATATATCTAATTATAAAAGTTTCATTTAAATCACTGAATCTATTGTCAAGGAAATGAACCTGAAAATTAAGCTATCAGATTAACACCCAGTTATATTTGACTTTCTACAAATTTTTTATGCGCATACGTATGTTTGTAACAAATTCATAACGATTTAAGTATGAGCTATGTGATAAATTATATTTAACAGACCCTGCACATACATCAAAAACATGAAACAATTTTTAAATCATTCAGAAATGAATAATCTATATAAAACATCTGTTTTCATATTTGATGGTCAATATTTATTCTCTTAAACAGGTCTAGGGATTGCATGACTGTGTAATGTATCAATGGTTATCCTTCCGCTATGAATATTTACAAGATACATATTTATAATGATGTGATAAGCATGTTAGTTGTTTTATAGTTATGCTAAAACATTTAATGTTCATACATATTAATATGAAGAACCATTAAAACTAATTATGAACTCAATAAAAAAATGCTAATAAGGAAATAAGGGTAAATTAAGTTAAACAGGTTACGTGCAGAGGAAAATGAAAACTGGTGTACACTAAAAAGCGAAAACAAGACGAAGACATAACAAATCATGAACACTAAATTGTGCAATGCATTTAAACATGCAGAATCGCAATATAAGCATTATAATAAAAATATATGTCATGCAAAATTAAACATGCTTCAAACAGTTCACACCAACAAAATTATATTCCATTCTTTATCACTTGTTTTATAAGTGTATAGACTCTAATCAGAAAAAAACATCTTTTTCAAGTCTCATTGAGAGTTATTATAACCATTATTCCTCTTGCATTTCGATGTCTGTCCGAATTCCCTCATGGTGTGTTGTCCTTCTGAAAGGGGTTTTAGATCCTGCAGTTATAACCACGTCGAGATTTAAATCAGACAGTCTCCAAGAATTCCCCTGGTGCTAATTACCACTGTCAGACACAACTTAGCTTCACACTGTAATAAATATGATATCGTTTGTAGACATTCAGAGACCATGACTGTCACTTCAAAGAATTTCTCTTTTGATGACTGGTTTAGTAGTTAAACTGGAAAAAGTGTATATTATTTATACTATCTATTGAAATAACTTTAATGTTTTTACAATGCACAGAAGTGGCAAATTTTTTACTTTTATCAAATCATTTAGAACCCCATTTATTAAAAAATGACTTAAAATCTTTTTTATTTAAAATAACTTTACATGTTGGTAATGAATGTCCCTGCATGACATGAAATCTAATACAATTTCAGTCTTTCTATTTTTCTTTGAATAATTCAATTATTTTAATACAGTACTCTGTCTTCTTGTTGCCATTGTTTTTGCTGTAACTGTATTTGTTGTTCTTTTAATTCCTTTTCTTCTTATTAATATTCGTCTATATTTGTTATGGTGGATTAAGAACATTCAAAATGTTCATTGAAACCAATCAGAAAACATTTGTTCATCTTTGTAACGTTGTCTGTGTGATTGGATAAGTGGTACTTCCTTGTCATTTGCAGTGTATTATTGGCAAAACTTTCAACCAACAATAACTATTAAGTTTTTTCATCAAACGATTCATTATATATATCGTTCTCATTTTACCATAGATCTCTTCAACTGTTTCTTCATAAGCATTGAGCAATTTACCGTATTGAATGCGTTTGGTGCATTTTTGTTCCCCTTACAGCAGATTCCATCAAATGTACCAAATTAGTCCTGTAAAAATGACATAAACAAAGGTAAAAATAATTAAACGACAGAAGTGCTGGAGGAAACAGAAAAAAATACAATGAAATAACTACAACAAAACCAACACCAAAGCATAAAATACCAATAATATTATCTTTTAATAAATCTCAGTTCGTGTAAAAAAATAAATGTATGAAAGAAAGCTAAAAGAATTAAATATGTAAGCTATAAAAGCATGGTGATTAAAAGGTTATATCGTAAGTTATGTGGGGTTCAAGTGCATTTAAGTGTCTTGACTAAAATATGGGTACATGTATAGTATATAAAAGCAGTGAAATCAAGCATACATTAAAGAATTTATTCTTTAAGCATATCTTATTCGTCTGTTATGAGAAAGGAAATATATATGTTACAAAAAAATAAGCATTTAATGTATAAGTATCTCATCATATATCGATTTCTTTTTAAGAACCTTGGGCCGAGCAGCTATAAATCAAGTTAAGTTATCATATTAATGACCTTAATAAAACAATGAAATAATAATCGATTTAGTCTCAAAACAACTTTTTTTTAATTCAAATTATCAAATTAATTATTTAGAGACAGGATGACCAACGGAGTGACTGCCGCGACAATGATTCCAAAAAAGCCCCCTCCCTGAATTTATGTGGTGTAGATAAATACAATAATACAACAATAGCAACCATAAAAAGGGTGCGCATCATTTTATCTATGTCGTTTTTAAAAAGTCCAAGACCATATATAGCTTAAAAATCAAACAAATTCATTCATTTTTACCCTTTCTGAGCACCCATATATCTGGATCGTGTTTGTAATACTGATTTATGGAACATGATATCAGACTGTTAATCTATGTAAGTATTTGTTCACTCATTGAGAGAACAATTTGTTATACATAGAAAGATTGATTCATTAGGAAAAAGAATTCCCTGGTTCTCGGTTAATGGTCAATACTATCAAATAATCGCCAGACTGATAAATGTTGTTCATCCTCATCGTTACATATTTGTAATCGTTAGTATTTGTAAATCTCTTTAAGTATGAATAATTGGAAATAATAGTATACTTTCACTCAGAAGCTGGTCATATTGGTTATGATCTGCTCACAAAAGTATTATCTAAACTAACTAACTTTTCACATACTAACCCATGCCTCTTCTATTTGAAAAATACGAAGAACTGAAAGAATGGAATAAATATATTCTTTCGGAATCTGTATTTTGTTCTTGTTGCGTACATTTAGCCAGATATAACTTTATATTTATATTATTTATATTTAGTAAAATACAATTTGTATATTTTAATCTTTTGAAGTCTGTTAGGCATCAGGAGTAAAATTTTGTTATCATATTTTGGGGGAAAAAACGTTTAAAAATATGTGTTGTCTTTTTTCAGATATTTTATATGAATGTATAAATATTGATCAGGTTTCTTCTGTCTAGGATATCTTCTTGAGACATATTCATGATGATAAACATCTAAAACGTGTTTAAGAGTTTCTCTGGTTGTAATATACAGACAAAAATATATCTTGATTAATCATGGTCGAAAATATTTCTTAACATTCTTGGCCATTTTCTACAATCTTAAAAGTTAATATTCTTCCGATTTCTATCAAATAACAGGCGAGTAAATTGAAGTGATAGCTCTTTACCAAGGTAAAATATGTAAAAAAAAGTCTATGAAACTAAAGATTACAATGTTTACATTTATATTTCAACAAAATATATCTATTTTGCTACAAAATATATCTATTTTGCTATAAAATTAACACATTTATATAATAATATAATAGTCACTTAGGATCTTTGTTTCTTAAGCGGTCATTTCAACGTTTTAAAGTTAATCAACTTTGCGAAAATAATGAATCATTTCTTCATTTTTTTTTCTTCATATGCTCAAATCACCTTCAAATACCACTTAACTGAACCTTTAAAGATTAACTTTTTTTTCTTTTTTTTTTTGCCAGATTAGATCACATTCATTGCAGGTACTGTGTAGCAGGAGACACAAAATTATTAATAAGACATCACAACGCTTTTTTTTAACTCAGCAAGGTTTACTAACTGAGAGACAAACGATGGAGAAGTGATCCAACTAAGTCGTCGCGACACAAAAATCATTAACGGATCAAAACGCATTTTCCATACAAGGGCCATAACTCAGTCAAAACTAATTCAACACCCGTATAAAATGCACATGAACTTGAAGTATCGATCAATCCTGTAGTCTCTTTCAAATAGCATTAGTGGCATAAGAGAAATTGTCCGGACAATCATTAAGAAATAAAATAATTAAAGGGCCTAAATAACTCTGACTGGAGATTGCTGACAATATACACAACAAAACATGTTACTGATAATTCCTAAAGTTTAGAAGAAATCGCATTGGTAGTTGTTGAGGGTAGTCCGGACAAGTTTTGTGACAGACGGACAGACAGACAACGACGAAGAAGTGATCTCTATATGTCGCCGATACTCTGTTACATGCAACACAAAAATTGATTGTGTTTTATCTAATGAAAAAATCTGTTCTGTCCTGTGTACCTCATACTTGTCAATGAATAATGATAATTCAAACAAGTGAAGAAGAGGAAGAAAAATCATCAATAAGCAAACATAAACTCGTCTTAAACCTAAGTTATAATAAACACTCAAATTATATTTCAAGCTATTAATACAATAGTCTAGTATTCAATACACCAATTTATTGTTGAAGTATTGTCCTTGTTTCCATTGTCTCTTACTTGCTGTGCATTATTGAAGATCTTGCATTTGAAATAAAACATGCTCCAATGATGTTTAACAATACGGACACTGACATGATATTTGCTGGAGAAAAAAGAACCCAATGTCCTCTTGTTGAACTCGAAAATATAATACAAAAACTACTCACAGCGGTCCCAAAGGGGTGGTAACATGCAAACTTCCATCAGATTATGCCGTTATTTTATGTCTTATATTTGTGTTTTCTGACACATACATAAATAAGAATTCTCATCATATATTGTTAATAAGAAAATATTTATGTAGGTTTAAACTGTCCTTGTCATAAAGCAATTATATCTAATTTCTATGAAAATGACATATTGTTGCCAGGCAATATGTTAAAATTACAATAAACGAAGAAGAAAATTCTTAACAGCTAATTATTTCACTTCTCTTATCAAAATGGTCAAATTGAAATAAAAAAAAAAAAAATTTCTATTTTGTTTTTTATCATCAATTGCCATCCCAATTATAAGAAAACAGTTCATATTAACAAATTTCCTGCAAGAAAACTTTTAATGTGATCATATAAATGAATTGTCTTCAATATGTTTATACAAATAAGACACAATAAGAAACATTAAGAAAATAATTTGATCACTGTCGTATTGTATTATTTTTTATTGTTGATTTTTTCCATGGAAAGCGTGAACAAACGTTATAAATATCTCTTTCATTAAAATGTTAAATTAAGGTGTAAAGAGTGACATGATGAAAATGTTTTCAACTATACTGTCAAGACAGAAAAAATATAAGAGAAAATCATAAGCATTATATACAATTACATAAAAAGTATATACAGACACTAAGTTAATAGTGAGCGCGTCTATCTTTTAAGTTGATATGCACCTAAACATTTTTGCAATCGCAAAACTAAATCGTAAAACAAATTAATCCGTTTTTTGTTCATATCTAAATTACTATCACTATCTTGATATATCACAACAAGTGTCAGACTATTAATCTTTATTAGTACATGTTCATTTGTCAAAGGTGTTATTTGATTTTTCTTAGATAAATTAATTCATTACAAGAACACTCTCTAGATGTGCTATGAAATAATCACCAGACATCTAAGTACATACTGAGTACATTTTCATTGGACAATTATTACGTGTATATAACATATAAAACACTTGTTTAAATGTAGTTAATGTACAACTATATTTCACATCCGTCCGGTTAGATCAATAGGTAGAGCGTTGAACCGTAAATTGGGCGACCGGGCATTAAGTAAAGCGTAGGACTGTATATCGGGTCGACCCAGGTTCGATTCCCGGACGGTGTAGGTCATTGTCATTCCGATTGATCAGGAAACCCTTTCTATGTTCATTTGCACAATACCTCTGGCAAAAGTTATATCACTTCCTTGCGAAAATGAAAGCGTAGAACTAATAAACTGCTTGACAGTCTGCCTAGGTACGATGCCGAGGCTGAACTATGCCCTGGTGAATTCAAAGTGGCTTTCGGTCATGATTCGGAGGGTAAACTACCAAAACCACTTATTTCGATTCTAACCAAATTATTATTTAAAAACCTTTTATACAAACGATTAAGCATATTTTGTTTTTGAAATAAATTTCTAAAGTCTTAAGTCTATACTATACACTTTTAAATAAGATAATAAGAAAACTATAGCATTATTTCTAACACATCTAAATATTTATTTATTATTTTACTTATTTCACAGTCAGTGATACTTTTTCAGGTAATAAGAATCTAACATGCCCTAAAATAGAAAAAAAACGGATCCCTTAAAACATCATTTAAACGTTTTTAAACTGTTCCCATTTCTAAATTAGAAAAGATTTATTCGTTTCTTAGGCATAGTGTACTTTAAAGGGATATTCAGGCAAAATAATGACAAAATATTAAAATTATCTTATGTGCTCAAATCACGCTAAAATGACATTACTTAAAGTTCCATCATGAATATCTGTTTAAATTCTATATATTTTGGTTTTGTAGCGTAAATAGCTATATATGTTGAACAAAATTTAGATGCCAATTGAATCATCGAAAAAACAAGTCATGTGACTTGAGTTACAATAACAGATATTGTGGATATTGTATGATTGGAACAAGTCTCAGTCATTCATTTGACATGTTCTTTAACGTTTCCAGAATTCACTGTGACAACTACAATGTATTGTGAAATCCTAGCGCTCTAACCTGACCACGCGGGTCAAGTTAGGAAACCACCATTGCATTCTTTATATGGAGAAAAGTTTTGTCGCTTTGACTGTCTAATATATTCATATTGATGGCATTTACAGAATAATGAATGAAAAATTCAAAACTAAGAAATCAAATTTTGCCTGTGTCTCGAAAATTCGAAAATTTATTAATGACTAAATAGTCCAGGCCTGGTGGTCCTAGAAAAGTTTTAAGTTTCTTCCTATTATTCCTTTTGGCATCATGGCTATACCTTTTGGTCATCATGGCAACCAGAATTCGGCATAGAATTAAAGACTTTTAACAACTTTGCAAGCCCTTCAATAAAGGAACAATCCTGGTTAAAATAAGCTTTTTGTGTTGTTTTTTGTTTGTTTGTTGTTACGTGTACATGCAAACGAGAAACGTTTATAAAATAGACGTTTAAATGCAAACTTCTATATCTGCACATTGTTTGAAAAGATATGTTATGCCTTTTGTGTATTAATGCTTAATATTCCCTTGAATCTTAAAGAAGAAATCATGATCAACCATACCTTTTCTACACGATGTTATATATAGAAGATAAATAGTAAAACGGCAACAAAACAAACAAAGGAAAGTGCTGTCATACAAACATAGTCAGTTGAATTTTTTGAAAATTATTGAGTTGAAGTTGAAATTATTGCTGAGCTTTACCCAATTTAATGTGCGCACAACCTGACCATCAAAGTAAAATTGTGAGTACAAAAGTACTAGTATTCTTCTTCAAGTCTGCCTTGAAAATGTTTAACTTACACTTTCATACAAATTTATGCACAGACAGAAGTAATGCATTTTACTTCGTAACGACTTAATTTGCCATTTGATGCATCATCATTTCACGTGATTACATTCATCTGTTGTAATGAAGAGGTCACAGACAAATCTGCCTGCAAAGTTAACGATGCAGAACAAAATAAATTCATTCAAACGATCGATCGAAAACGTCATAACTGATTGATTAATATTTTATCAATCTATTCTTAGATTAAGAAACAATATACAGACGAATTAATCTGTCTATGTAATCAATAAAATATTTTGGTAATTATGTTGAATATCGCTCTTCTTCTGAAATTGATGCTACTTCGGATGCACAACACGAATATATTTGATATGATATGATTGCTTTAAAATATGAAAAACAAGATCATAAAGGAAGGATGGCGTTCAATCAACGTAACTCAGGACCAACGGCAAGAAGCTCAGCAAGACACGGCAAGGAGGCCTAAGCCACGTGAGAAAAAATCCTTAAACATTATAAAAACATAATGATTTTCTTTCAATTGTTTCGTTTTGTTCAACAGCACTCTTTTAACAGAAACAATAACAAACCCTCTTTTAACTAAAACAATAACAAACCCAACGGTTAGGCACCAAAATAATCTTAAGGAAGTATGAAGGAAGTTAGTTTGAGGTTGTTTTTTTTTAAAGAAAATGGTTTAAATGTCAATGACATACAACCCAGAAATAAAAAATAAAGAAAAAGGATAATACAATTTGAAAACAATACTGGTGCCGGACATATTTTTATCATTCAGTTTTATCTGGTAAAAGATAACTAACTTGCAGATTAAAATGAGAACGAATTTCTCTAGAGGGTTATTAACCTTTTTTTTCTTTATTAACTTAATGAAATCACAATGGTTTTTTTTTCAATTCAGCAAATAATTCTGTTTTATCAGTTTAATGGTTTGCACATAAAAACCAAAGCGATTGCGATGGGTGAAAAAGAGCACCAGGAAGACTAGCAAACGCATGTTGTAAGATACTAACATGCAAAATAATAACGCCTCTATTTCTCTTTTGTAATTTGGAATGATTTTCTTTTATATGTATTTACACATTGTAAAAAGTGTATATATTCAGAAAAGTGTTGATCTTTTCTAAGCTTAGACGTACACGTGTTAATGGTTGTTTATGTAATTATCTGTTATATTTCATAATCTGTAGAAGTACATTGTCTATGACAGATCATTATTTGTTTGTTTGTTTAATCAGGTTTTACATCACACCGACACAGTATAGGTCATATGGCGACGTTCTAGCTTTACTGATAAAGAAAGACCTCAGATGCCCTTCCGTGCATTATTTCAGCCATGAACGAGTAGAACCACCGACGATCCGAAAGCTAGCTTGAAAGCTTCCTCACGTGAAAGAATCAAAAGTCCCTGTTGGTTCGAATCCCGACAGGGACTTTTGATTCTTTCACGTGAGGAAGCTTTCAAGCTAGCTTTCGGATCGTCGGTGGTTCTACTCGTCCATGGCTGAAATTATGCACGGAAGGGACAAGCTCATCAGATCATTCAAACAAATGCATTATTATTTTTATCAATCTTTGTTACTATATGAGAAATTTTCCCATCTTATTTTGTTCGAGCATATAGCTTCTCGTTATGTCTTTGAAGACATTTCAAACTGAATTGTTGACATTCTTTTAGCCTGCTCACATATTTTAGAAAAGAGATACTGTTCGTTAATGGAAGTTTATAACAGAAAATATCGGGTTCTGAAGAATAAGGTATGCTTATTTAATTATTTTATCTTTAACAAGAGTATAGATTATATAAAAGTTATGCTTTTACAACACCATTTTAAGTACATATTATAAACTAATTATACGGAGATAAAGCGCTTCAATTTACCAACAAGAGGGCCATGATGGCCCTGAAATAGCTCACCTGTATAAAGGCCCCTGGGCCAAGGCCAATTTTAAACCCAGGGGCTTTTATTTGAACAAATAAATTAGAAGATGTTTCAGGATACATATCTAAGCTCCAGCTCTTTGGGTTTTTTATAAAAATATTTTTCAAGTTTTTACTAAATACATATAGAAAAAAAACTATGACCCCCCCCCCTCGGAGGGGCCAATCGTGACCCCAGGGCTTTTTTTGTAACAAACTTGGTAGACAGTCACTAGAAGATATACCATGCTTAGTATTTAAACTCTAGCTCTTTGGGTTTTTATAAGAAGATTTTTTTAAGTTTTTACTATACACATATAAGGAAAATCAATGACCCCTGGGGCGGGGCAAAACCGAAGGGCCCTTATTTGAAAAAAAAAACTTGGTAGACACCCATTAGAAGATGTTTCATGCTAAATATATCTTAGCTCTACCTCTTTGGGTTTTTAAAAGAAGTTTTTTAAGATTTTACTGTATAAATAAAGGGAAAAACACTGACCCCTTGGGGCGGGGCCAATTATTACCCCAGGACTTTTATTTGAACAAACTTGGTAGACATCCATTAAAAGATGTTTCATGCATAATATCAAAGCTCTAGCTATTTTAGTTTTTCAAAAAAAAAGAATTTTTTAAGTTTTTACTATATACAAATAAGGAAAATCAATGACCCCCTGGGGCGGGGCCAAATTTTACCCCTGGGCTTTAATTTGATCAAACTTGGTAGACACCCACTACAGGATGTTTCATGCTTAATATCTAAGCTCTAGCTATTTTGGGTTTTATTAAAAGAAGATTTTTTAGCTTTTACTTTATACAAATATTAATAAGGAAATTCAATGACCCCCGGGGCAGTGACAATTTTGACCCAAGGGCATTTATTTGAACAAACTTGGTAGACACTGACTAGATGATGTTTCATGCCAAATATTTAAGCTCTAGCTCTTTCGGTTTTCTAAAAGAAGATATTTTAAGTTTTTTCTTTCGGTTGCCATGGCAACCAGAGTTCTGCTTGGAATTAAATTCTTTGAACAATTTTTAAAGTTGACTACCAAAGGAACATTCCTGTGAAGTTTGGATGAAATTGGCTAAGCGGTTTATGAGGAGATGTCGTTTAAAGTAAAAGTTTACGGACGGACGAGACGAAAAGCGATCACAAAAGCTCACCATGTGACAGATGAGCTAATAAACCAACCCGCCATATTTTGTTTTATTTTTTTTGTACAATAAAGAATATTCAATAACTTGTATAGCAAAGGAAAATCCTTTTTTATGTAAATTAACTAAACATTTACTATATGAACAAAACACTAATGTTGTAGCCTGAAAGAAGACTTTTAAATGTCCTTTCACTGGACATGAAAAACAAATCCAACAAAATACGATTCAATAAGGCGCCAGGGCATCTCAAAATACAAACGTCATGCAAATTCAGCTTTATCTTTTATATTCTTGTATGCTGTCATAAACATTGATTTAAATGCATAACTAGGAGTATTTGTAACTTAACATATGGATAGATGTCATTTGTTCTGAATATGTTTTTGTCATAGCTATATTTCTTGATTGTATTTATAAAATAGAGAAAAAAGAATCCCTATAGAACCAAAGATTTTTTCCTAAATTTTACCATTTTTTTTATATGTTAATTCTGAATACTGAATAAAGGGGTGCTAAGGTGCAATGGCATTGCACTTACCACTTCCGTCCAAAAACAGGTTAATCAAACTGATGTTTTAGCAAAAGTTTATCGTTTGGATATTCTTAAAGGATTGGTTTTTTTGGGTTTTTTTGTTGATGTTGTTTTTTTGTTTGCTATTTTTTTCTTCTAAAGGCGCTTTTGAATCCCTACCAGAGACCTTTTTAAACATAGAACTTAGTTTTACAAGTATGCATTTGAGCTAGATTGTGAAGAAAGCTTGTAGCCTGAATGAACTATTCTAGAATCAGCTTCCTGGAAGAAACCAGTACTGGTTTTATATGAGGAAATAAAGTGCTCAAGCCAACGATCCCTTGATTGAGAAACAGGCAGATACCTCAACTACTTGACCATCCTTCCCCTTCTAAATGCCACTTGATGCATCATTTCTATCTGAGCTCAACATCCCATTTACTTTTAATAAGCTTGGGCATGAATTTATAAAGTCAATCTGAATTATTGCTTGTATATATAGATGACCCTAAATATCAACACACACTTTGCCTCTTCTTCCTGACTGATGAGCATTTAGTTTTTTTCCTTATGATTTAAACTTTGATTGCTTGTATTTCAAAGTCAATAAACGGGGTATAAGAAACTTCATCAACTGTTAGGTGCACAAAAGATATTGACATCCCCTTTACTTTTCATTAACGGACTCATTAAAATCGGGTGTGCGTTTTTCGACCACTTTTTCTTCTTCTTTGCTCTCTAATGAGACCTTAACGCAATGTAAAAATGTTTTTTGGTAGGAGGTATATATGTTTTAACAAGACTTAAATATCTCAGACTGAAAATTAGAATGTTAAAGAACAACTTTGTACTTTTTTTAGAACTATCCTTTACATTTTATTTAATACTGACAGGCACTATCCTTTACACTTTTAAGAACTATCCTAAAAAAAAATATTTAAAATGGCAAAACTATCCTTTACAATTAATTTATTATAGCCAATGAGATTCACAGATTTCAGTTTTTAATTCAAAATGGCCAATGAAATTTCTTTCTATATTCAGTTCTTCCCTGTATAATTTACATGAGGTCAAATTGATTTTTAGATGGCATTCGACCAAAGAACATGAACTGTGTTGCAGAGAAGAATCCCGAAATAAAGTTAGCAACTTTTAGGTAACTACAAGTAAACTGATTTTTTTTTAATTTTTGCCAACATAACTAGTGTATACTTTGTGTTGTGTATATCAGACATTGAAACTAATAATACAGATATTTTCACTTTTGGATATATTCTATTCAAATTTACGTAGAAGCAAAATATTCCTCTAAAATTATTGATCAGCCAAGGGAGATGTGTCGTACCTACATACATACATACGAACTAACCCCATCACAGTAAGCTCACACTTTTAACTGGGCGCATATAAGTAAAATGATCAATTTTGATTCTTTTTTCCCCAGAGTTTGTTCGCTGTTGATGACGTCTTTTATGAATCATTCCAATAAATAACATCACAAAATGTTACTAAAATTACATTTGAAATTGCGCATCATACATCATTCCAATTTTGATAACTTTTGTGTTTGGCTGATTCTCGTGCATCAACAAACTTTTAATGTATTATGTATTTCTTTAATAAATTACACTTGCGGGAATTCAAAACCTTGGAGCCTTGGAGCCTGATATAATTTAATTAATCAATATTTCTAACACGAATGTTACAATTATCTTCTCTGCAAAATGAAATATATAGATAAATTCTTGGGACATAAATTTGTAGAAAGTCAAAACAATTTCAATGAGTCCATCCTTTAGAATTTGTTAAATAAAACCCTGGTTTATAGGACTACTCTTAATTGTATATTTACATTTAATTCAAAAGTACATTTAAAGTGTGTGGCATGTTTACCATTCATTCTAAAAAAGACTCTAGTCCAACACTTCATCATTTTTGCACTATGCAAACACTTTTGCTGTTTTGAAACAATAGGTTTCACATATGAGTGTTTTAACAAGAGCATAAATGTATGACGCCTTGTTTCAAATTTTCAGTCCGCCTATCGTTGAAACGAGTTAAATTTACCAAAAACATGTAATATATGTTAATGGTGGTAGGCATAGATGATGTCATTCCTAGAACATATTACGAGGTCACTTAGGTATAGCCTATTCCCTCTTATTCATTATTTGTCTTAGGTGTTACGGCTGTAAGCGGCAGCTTGCCATGACGTTCTACGTCAACAAACAAGCTCAATCAAACGGCCTTAAAGGTTTACTCTTTCATCTTCTCTACTTAAGGACACGTTTACTCTTTCGACGTTTCTACTTAAGGACACAAACAGTCCAGCATATCATTTTGTAGCCATACTGATGTGAAACTATCACTTTTCCACAAACACAAATTTATGCACAGACTGTTATAATGCGTTTTACTTTGTAGTCGCTTAATTTACCGTTTGATGCATTATCAGTTCACATGATTACATTCATCTATGGTAATGAAGAACTCGCAGACAAATCTGCCTGCAAAGTTAACCATGCAGAACAAATATCACAATGTCATAACTTATTAGGTATCATTTGAAAGGTACATACTGACTAAGAAACAAAATGACCTATAATCATTGACTGTAAACAGATCGATTAAATCAATAACATCTTTGGATAATATTTTGATTACATCGTCTCTACCAAGGCTAATAGTATTGTGTACTGTAACACATGAAATAACAGGTTACAGGAGTTGAATTAAATGCAAAATTTAGTTCTTCTTTGTCACCATTGATAAATGCGTTTAAGCTTTGGAGGATTTTTTCTTTGTAAATTTTTGTGCATTTATCTTTTTCAATATTTATACTTTGCTTGGAAATCTGGAACTAATCTTAATTCTCAAAGCAAAAAGAATCTACTTTTATATAAAATATATACTTTTACATTTCGATTTTAACATGAAACTGTAAGGGATTTTCTACTTAGAACACCCTTTTGGTAAACATTATTGTATATAAAAGAGATTCCAGTGAAGTATTAAGTCAAAGATTTTCAATACATTTAGATATATATTTTTATATACTTACTTACTTACTGGCGTTCGCTCTACACGATCACGCCAGTATCCGCGATGAAGGTTGTGGTCCGCCGGAGACGTTGAGGACCTGCGGCGGACCACAACCTTCATCGCGGATACTGGCGTGATCGTGTAGAGCGAACGCCAGTAAAGTAAGTAAGTATATAAAATATATATCTAAATGTATTGAAAATCTTTGACTTAATACTTCACTGGAATCTCTTTTATATACAATAATGTTCACCAAAAGGGTGTTCTAAGTAGAAAATCCCTTACAGTTTCATGTTAAAATCGAAATGTAAAAGTTAATAACCTAAAATTAAATGATAAAAAATTATAAACTAAATAATAATAAAATGACAGATGTGTATTTTTAACTTTCGATTTTTTATTAAGTTGCAAGGTGCGCAAAGAATATTATTAAGGAAATACCCCGGTATCATATAACTGAATTAATGAACTATTCTATACATTTGTTGATGTTAGTATCATGTTTCTCGTTTGATTCTGTCATCATCTGAAAACAATATTATGTTGGTAATAAATATTGATCTGAAGTTTTTTTTATTTTGAACTTTTGAGAAGTTCAGTTTAAGTATTTTCGTTTTGTCACAAAAGTATAAAAAAACGATTCAAATTTCATCATTTTAGATTTTGTGAAATGAAATGTCGACCTCTATTTAACCTTTTCACACAATGATTATTGAATATTCATAAAAGGTTTGCTGCCCATTATTGGGTTATAACAATAGAAGATGATGAATATTGGATTCTGATGAATACGATATGTATACATGTATTCGGTTTGTAACAAAAGGACACATAATCAAATAGTACGGAAATACATTTTAATCCCGATTAACAAATGATATGCCATTGACAGGTACACTTCAATTTACCAAAAAACTGACCCGAAACATTCTAGTTTGTTTGTTGCACATGACAGAGGAATCAATTATATATCAATCGTCATCCGAAACCATTGAAACTACAAAACATGACAATGGTGTAGTCGCCTGAAAGATGAATTCTGAATGTCCTCTTTCTGAACTCGTAAATATTTTCCTTTTCATCAGATACCATTCAATGAGGCCCCAGGGGTGTTTCAACATGCAAACGTCTTTCAAATTAAGTTTCATGTCTTATAGTTGTATATTCTGTCATAAATATAGATTATTATTAATAACTAGAAATAATCGTGAGTGAAAATAGGAGTACATGTCATATGTGCTGGTCAAGTTTTAGTTTTGTTTGGCATTTTTGTCTTTTTGTTTTGTTTTTCAGGGAGAAATTGGCATAGCTTTACTTGTTGTAATTTCATAAAAAATTAACTTATCTTGTACCACTTTCATTCCAATAGGACTGATCTTAACAATGTTAAAACTTATAAACTGGTCTATAAATATGTCTGTAATGCAAACATTGATATTAAAACTGGGAAAGTATAAGTGACTTGGGAGAATCTTAGTTGCTTGTCTTGTCACAAGATATGTTCAAATAAATAATAAAATATCATCAATATAGACTTATGAATGTGTTGTGCCATCGCCTTTGATCCCCTGCTGAGACATTTGAACAAGGTAATTGATGAATTACTGCATGTCAATTAGGGAAACATTCTGCTTACTTTTAATTTAATTTAAATTGATATCATCAATCTGAATTATTTCTGATGTAAATTGGTAACTCTAAAGAAATCAACATTTTCCCTCTACTTTGCCTGACTGGTGAAAATTCATTAATTTTATCTCGTTAAAGTTTAAAGTATGATTGCTTCTACTTTCAAGTCAGTTAAAAGCGTATAAGAATCTCCATAAAAGTCAGAACTGATTAATACAAGTTAATAGTTATTCTATTTTTCTACGCTGACCGACATACCAAATTTTAAAATTTCAAACAAATAACCAAAACATGGCACAGTGACACATTCAGAAATCTTTTCTTTGTTAAAACCAAAATGATTTTTACAGCGATTTTAACATTTATGAAAACCAAATGCCATTATCTTATTTATTCTCTAAGGTAAGCTTAGACCGTTCCAAGGCGGCGCCCCTCTGTGTTCCTCAGATGTATGTCTTTGTTGTTTCATACTGTTTTGATGACACTTTTGTTTGTGTCCCTCGTTGTTATCTCGTCTACGGTAAGTATCTTCCTTTACGCCCCTATTTTTATTTCTTTAATATACCCCCCCTCCCCGAATCTCCTATTCCCTTCGCCCTGTGCCCTTTGACTGTGTATTATTAAATCATTTATTTGTTTTCTTTGAATTCCTTATCAGTTACAAATTGTATCATTTAGGTGATTGGCCTGTCCTGTTTTTCTTTTGGGTCCTCCTGGGCTCATTGCCACTGGTTCTTGTTGCTGGGTCGTGTGGAAATTGCCTTCATTGATCTTGTTTATCTTATTTTGTGATTAAGTATTTAACTTTAATTAGCCTAACGACCTTTCATATTTGAAGTGAGGCTACTACCAGTAACGACTTGACAGTTTGGGCACTCATGTATTAATAAGATGGAAGAATTGCAAATGTCCTCTTCTTGAACTCGCAAATTCGCTACAGTCTCTATTCTTAATATCCCAAGGGGGTATTTACACGCAAATATCTAATAAACTGAGATGCTTTTTATATCTTATATGAGTGGATTTCGCTCGTGATATATTTATTTATGGAAGAACAACTTGAAAATGTGTATAATTGGATACAGAAATGCTTGTTAACAGGTCAAAGCATGTTTCTGTCACTTCTTAATTGCACACAGTTTCTTCCATCTAAATTAACTGAAGAGAAGATGACATTATGTTTCCAGGAAACCGTAGAGTAACTAAAGAATCTACATTAATGTCCCACGGCTTTGGTGGGAATCAAACGTCTCGAAAATGCTACTGACTCAAAATGAAAGAATTTGGAATTCAAGAAAATATTTCATCTACACTGGTTTCATTAAAGAAAAATATTTTATTGTTTAAGTTGAATAGTATTGAACTACCTTTTACAGCCAAAACACACATACTGCTTTAAATTTTTCAGCTATAAAAATATTATATTACAAAATCAAGTCTTTAAAGTTAGAAGGTTGATCAATTTACAAAATATAAAAAAAATAATTCCAAAATACATTGTATAACATGTGCGTGAATTCAATTCTCTTCCTTGATTATGTTTCTTCCTAGACACACATCAGTCTAACACTTCATTGTTTTTGCTGTCTGAAGCTATTCACAATGTGTTAGGTTTTGCCATTTCGTGTTTCGCAATAGTGCATGTATGCACGAAATCTAATAATATCAGTACAGCGTCACTCTGCGTAAATAACGGATGACATTTTTATCTAATTCATAATGAAATGTCACTTTAAATTATTTGAAGGATTGTGAAAATAGTCTTATGTCACTTTAACTTATTTGGAGTATTGTGAAAATATTACAATGGATATATCAGTAAATAATATGATAAACATCACGCCAATGTCATATAAACATACAATACCAATCATTTTGAGCAAAAACAGCATAAAGCATTTCTGAGGCATAATTAATGGACCTTTAAGTTAACAAAATAATATTGTCTGTAAAAGCTGTGAATAAAAGAGATCTCCCAGCTGAACATAATATAACTACATTTCATATGTATTTTACTTCCTTAAAAGAGATTATTCATATATTTAAGAGAGGCTAAATAGCACACATTAATATTTGTAGATTAGCAAAGATTAAAATTGTCTGAAGTATGAACAAGAATTGGTAAAGGAAACAAGTTGTTACTCATACATAAATTTTTATTGTTCAAACAGCCAAAAATAAGATAAAGAGCCAAAATAAAGACATAATGTTTGTTAAGTGAATATTTGACAAATGTATTTGCATCACATTTTGGCTTGGAGAAAAAATAGTAAGTAGATATGGTTATATTCATCAACAATACAATTATCAATAATGCAGGAAATAGCGACAAATTGCATTTATTTGAAACATTTTTTGTTCAAATTCTGGGCAAAGTATGTTGCAAAGAATAGAGCTTCTTCACCAAACTTTGATGAGATATATTTCTAGTGTTTTGGCAATCTTGCAACATAACAATCTTAATAAAGTTTATTTTTGAAAATTTCTAAATGAAAACTGTTTTTATACCCTTAGCCTGGTGGTGGTAACTCACTGTACCCATGTATCAAGCTTGTACTAAGATCCGCTCGCAAATTGTTTGCTACTCAGCCAGTAAATTTTTTTGAAATTCTCCTTTAACATGCTTAATGATTCTGTGCAATTAAGATAATTAAAGTGGTAGTAAGTGTTGAAACTAACACAGACAATAGAAATGAAAATAAAATTCTTATATGAATAATATTAAATTTGTTTTTCAATTCTATAATCAAAACAATCGAGAATCATTCTTGATTTTCTTAACTCAAGAATAATTGAATTTTTAAATAAAATATTTGATGTAAAATCAACAAAATATCTAATCATTATTAAATTCATTGATTCTTAGACTAACAGACTGATTTTCAGAAACATTAACTAAATGAAAAACAAACATGGCATTTAATAACCGTTCCAATATCTAGAAGAAGTTCTAATATATCTAGCATGGCATGGTTTTGAAGCTCTAAATATCAAGAAATATCAATTAGCATCATATAAATAATGTATAATTATCTTTGCGTGCTTCTCTAACAATATATGGGTTCATGTGTACTCAATGGGTTGTGTATAATACTGTCTAAAAGTTATTATTTTTTCCAATATTTTTTGTTTTTAGGCTAAAAATATTCTAATTAATGGAATCACACTCAAGTTTGATTCCTGGAACAGACCATTAATTATGTGAAAAACGACCACTTCATATGAGTCGAACAAGAAACAAATTATCTTCTAAATGCAAAATTGAAAATCCAGATTGCATTATATTTTTATAACAACAGAAAAGCAAATACATAGACCACTTTCACACTTTCATTGATTTCATATATCTTTGAATCAAATATAACTTTTTCACAATACTCTGTATGAAAACTAGTTTCTAACAATTTTGTCCATAGTCTTCATCTTTTAGACTTTTGCAACTGAATAGGGCTTGCTTAAAATAACAAGTTTTCAAAAGATATGCCGTTTTCTTGTTTTCTATGGCAATTTACTCATTTCTGATTGTCATTACCCATTGAACTTGAATTTAATAGAATAAAATAAATTGTGTGAATTCATCAATGATCAGTAAGGTCTTAAAAGGCGTTTGCAATAAACAATTAAACATAATCTGTTAACTATTATTTTCAAGCAATCTATGGACTATTTAAACGTTTTTCCGAAACAGTATTTATAAAACATATAATAAAGATTAAACTCTATTCTTTATTATATGTTTTACAAATACTGTGTTGGAAAAACTTTTAAATAGTTCATAGATTGCTTGTTTTTTTTTATTATTTCCTCACTAAGTGTATATAACATATTTTGGCTATTAAAAAATATCAAAACAATTATCTAACGATTATGTGTTAATGTTAACATATCTTCAGTCAAACCATTCTGAAGCTCACAACTCGAGTTTGATTTTGTATTCTATATTTCAAGTGTTTAGTAATAAGAACTATATTGTCACTAGCTTTCCTAAGTTCTTTAAATTGGCACACTGCTGGGATATACACTCTGTTTGCCTTTTACTTTAGTAAAATGTCCCAAGTCAGTTACTAATGACAATAAATGATATGGACATTGATGTATTAGCGAGAGGAGAGAAAATTAAAATGTCCGCTAGCTGAACTTGGAAAATTGATATAAATACATGTCCCATGTGGAAGGGTTGTTACATGCAAATTTCCAACAAATCATGTCATTCTTCTTGGGCAATTAAAAGAGTGTGTGTCTAATTCTGTCATAAAACAAAAGGCAGGGAAAAAACAGTATTGTTGGATGGGTTTTTTACCACAGAATTACTTGTATACATGTATTCTCACAACAAAATTAAAGTAATTATCTCCAGCCTCATTTTAAGGTGTTAGAGATATCATTTTATGCCAGAAAATCACTTTTTCTACACAGTTTCTATGGAATAGATAAATACAGAATCCCTAATGAAAGCCCAACACTTCAATAGCAATTTTAATATCCTTTTAAGGCAAAAAAGTCTGAATGTTGCTCTTCCTGGTTGATCCTTTTTTTTATATTTAATCCTCATGAAATCCACCATATAATTTATACAATACTACATGTATGTTTTTTAACCAAATGGCTAAATAATTCTTGTATCATTTAAATCAAAAAGAGTATTTAATATACTTAATCGAGATGTCTAATATATCATTGCAAAGAAACACAAAAACAATAGCTTTGTAAATGAGAATGATTTTCAAAAAGGAGCCTTTTTGAGTTTGTTGTTTTATATTTTTGTATCATATTTTCAATTTCAATATTTTGAAATATTATTCCTTTTTAATCAATTCATTCAAATGATAGTATTTTAAGTGACACATTTACTAAGTGAAAACTTTAATAACCTCCATACCTCCAGGAACGTTTATTTTCCTGGTGTTTCTTTTTGTTTATCATATTGATAGAGTATTTTAGTTCAATGTCAATTTTGCTTTTTAATTTATCTACTTCTGTTTGAGACAAGTGTATCACTCAATTAAAGATTTGTTATTCTATTCAAACAAAGGGCATCCTTTTATTTGTATTTTCTTTTCACTTTATTTTTCTTTTTACTTATTTTCTGGCCATGTGTTATTATTAATCCAATACAAAATTTTAGTTTTTTTATCAAATCCATGTTCTCCATAATACTTCTACATCAGATAAAAATGTTTATCTCCCTCTGCACTTACAATACTGTCTTGAATTTGACCAATGAACTGTAAGTCCCAATACAAATCTGGAACAGTCCATGGAAACATTGCAGCATTTTTGAAATACAAAAAAATCAACAGTTTAGAGCCTGGTCATACTGCCTGTGGTATTATGACAACCCAACCCTACTAAAGGGTTCATAAATCAGAGTTTATACAATCATAAACACTGATCAAGTTGCAATAATTATAGAGTATGTATTGTTGTATTGTCATATCACATACTAGTTGGGGTTTTTTGGGGGGTTTTTTGTTGTTTTTTTTCTTTGTTGTGATTGTATTTTTTTCCAATCACATTACCATTGAGAAAAATAAATTGAAGACAGGTGTAAATATTTTATCAGAAGAATTTAATGAAATATAGGAAAACCATCATACATCATCTCCAGACAGATGCAATTATTGCATTATTTCAGGAGATATTTATAGGGCTCTAATCTCAAATATCATCTACAAAAATGTGCAAAATTGCTTCAAAAATAAATTGTGGCAAGGTATTAATATGACAATGCTTGCCATATTATTTTATAATGATACCATCCCTGTGTGAAAAATGGTTGTAAAATATTCTGATTTCCTCAATTGAATTTATCAAAACATACCAGAAAATCTGAAAAGCTATTTTAATCACTCTTTCTCTATTCTCTAAAGGTGTAAATATGACTTCTTTCCTCCATTTTCCAGTCTTTTTATCCAGACTCAAATGTATTTCGTAAAATAACCTGGTAATGTATTTTATTTGATTTAAAGGTTAACTGATATATTTGGTACACTTCACAAAACTTATAAGTACTCCACAGGGTATTACATATGTCAGAATAAAATCAACATATAACACTTTTTACAGTAAAAACTTAATCATAAGGTTATGCATCAAGATTGTTCAGGACGAAGACAGATTGACACAATGCAAATTTTCAATATTGACTGAAGTATAGTTTTTGGAAAATGCAATTTTTTTGCAGGTTGAACTCTTTTGAGTTCTCATATGTTGTGTTAAGAATGTGATTATGTGTGATATATACTCTACAAAATATAGTTAACACTATAGTCAATTTATTAAACTATTATTCTATTTGGAATGCCTGAGAAAGTATCATAGTATTTTTCACATTTTTTTCACTCATCAAACAGAATTTTCAGATACTGTCTTTTTTTTGATACTAAACAAGGAACTATGGTGACAATATTAGGACTTGCTTTAACCTTATTTCATATAGATGAAAATTAAGACTTACTTTTAACCAATTTCATATAAATGTAACTACAGTGACAATACTAGGGCTTACTTTTACCTAATTCATATAAATCATATAAATATAACTAAGGGGTCAATATTAGGACTTACTTTATCTAATTTTGTATAAATGTAACTTCAGGGCTTACTCTTACCTAATTTGATAAAAATGTAACTACTGGGACAACATTAGGACTTACTTTTATCTAATATTATATAAATGAAACTACAGGGACAATATTAGGACTTACCTTTATCTAATTTTGGTGGCGGCCTGTATTTCACTCCAGTTTGACTCCAGAATACTGGTATTGATCCTCGTACCTGAACGAAAGACACACGGTGATGACTGAATTCTATAATCTGAAATATTGAAACATTTATATAGTTCGGATACTAAATTCTTTTTATTTGTATACATAATGATTTATTATTACTGATGGTTAAAATATTCGGCAGATGATAACTATGCACAACAAGCATGTAAAGTACTACCAAAATAATTGAAAGTATGATGTTTGTTGTTTCTTATATATTTTACCAAAATTATTGAAAGTACGATATAAATATTTTACCAAAACAATTGAAAGAATGAAGTTTGTTGTTTCTTAAATATTATACACTTAACAAATATTATAAATGCGCAAGTATAAATGGTGTCATTTGTGACTCAATATTGGCCCGATCATGCTGAAATTTTGAAAAGATACAGCTGAGAGGAATGACATGATGCTTTATTTATTTAATTTCACAACAAACACAAATTCAATGCATATGCTCAATAAATGTGATGGTGCGTTATAACACAATGTTGCAAAGTGACGATGACTGGTTCATGATTAATCAAACACTGCGTATCCACATCCCAGACTGGTAGCATTGTTGCAGGGATGTGACATAATATTTTACTAATTTTGGGATAAATTTGCCGACTTTTTAAAAACCTTTATGCATTTTTTGGTACTGATCCAGAAAATTCAGAAAAAAAATTATTGGTAAAATCGTGTTCAATTACAGCCTATTTAGAATAGAGAAAATAAGAATCCCTAAAGAAAGCCCAACACAGCAAAATTGAAAATATTGCAGGCTCGGTTTGATTGAGCCTGTTCATGGACGGTACTGTCACTGTGCAAACTACCGTCCATGCCCCCTAGCACTGGCTTAAGCAGAATTCAACATTTAAACATGAAAAGGTAAAATTTTGAATTTAGATTTTAACATCCGCAGATGTGTTCATACGGTGGTCACCATGCCAATTTCTACTTCTTAGGTACTTTTTCTTTAGAACAACATCAACATTTTGGTAGTTTGAAACTGAACATAATATCATAAATGCTCGCTGCAGCAATTGATCAACAATGACCGTGTGAGTTTAATGAAAGCTTTTTAAGTAATAACTTTGGTTTAGAAATTATTTAGTTTAACTACAAGACAAGATAATGTCACAGAGGTATTCCAAAGCATTAAATTATATTGTCATTACATCTGAAATAATGAAAGTACATTCCAGACAGATTTTTATATCACTAACGCACTTTTGCAACACATTTTCCAAAAGACTCTTCATTGTAATAAGCTACTTATAACATTATAACTCTCATTTAGTACATTATATCTTTCATTTATTACATTTTAACTTTCTATTGTGTATCATGGCATTATATATTTCTGCTGTATTTTATGGCATTTGTAACGCAGGATATCTTGAGATTCTTTTTTGTTATAATTATTAACAATTAATACAAATATTATCACTGTATTTTTTTCACAATATAAAAGCAAGTATTAATAAAGTTTTATTTGCATCAAGTATATAATGGCAAAAAATCTAGGACTTCCCAAGTAAACACCAGACGCTAATACAAAATGTAGGTGAACATAATTACAATTAAATTTGTTTCAAAATTTGTTTTTGTAAAAAGTTAATATTTGCAAACGCTGCAAGAATAATTGTAATACATATATCTCTATGTCTAATATCAAACTGAATGAAATTTATTCTAACTGAGATCATATGCTTCTAAAATTACAAAAAAAAAATTATTATGTTTACCTTACTCAAAAACTTTAACAGTAAAATATTTATTTAATCTTATTGCATACAAATGTAAGTGAAAGATTCTGAGAGAAGTGAAAAACATAACTAAGACTATTCTCAGAGCTTGGCAGTAAAAAATGGGCATAACTCTGTAAAAAGGTAACTCACAAGCCATCACAGTAGATTATCACACTGAGAACAAGAGCATGAAGTTTCAACAAAGTCCCTTCAACAGTTGTGGAGAAACTACCTTGCAAGGAAAACTTTACCAAAGTGTAACAGTGCATGGTGCGAAAGCCGGCATGATTAAACAAGAGGGCCCTGATGGCCCTGAGGTCGCCCACCGGTATATAGCCCCCCCCCCCCACCCATAAGAAGATGTTTCATGCTAAACATCTTAGCTCTAGCTCATTGGGCTTTTTAAAAGAAATTTTTTTTAAGTTTTTACTATACACATAAAGTTAAAAACAATGACACCCCTGGGGCGGGGCCAGTTTTGACCCAAGGGCTTTTATTTGAACAAACTTTGTAGACACTTACTAGAAGATGTTCCATGCTTAAGATCTAAACTCTAGCTATTTGGGTTTTTTCAAAGAAGATTTTAAGTTTTTGCTATACACATATAAGGAAAATCAATGACCCCCGGGACGGGGCCAATTTTGACCCCAGGGCTTTTATTTGAACAAACTTTGTAGACACTCACTAGAAGATGTTTCATGCTTAATATCTAAACTCTAGCTATTTGGGTTTTTTCAAAGAAGATCTTTTAAGTTTTTGCTATACACATATAAGGAAAATCAATGACCCCCGGGGCGGGGCCAATTTTGACCCCAGGGCTTTTATTTGAACAAACTTGGTAGACACCTATTAGAACATGATTGATGCTAAATATCTTAGCTCTAGCTCTTTGAGTTCTTTAAAAGAAGATTTTTTAAGTTTTTACTATATGCATATAGGGAAAATCAATGACCCCCTGGGGCGGGGCCAATTTTGACCCCAGGGCTTTTATTTGAACAAACTTGGTAGACACCCATAAGAAGATGTTCCATGCTAAACATCTAAGCTCTAGCTCATTGGGCTTTTTAAAAGAAGATTTTTTTAAGTTTTTGCTATACACATATAGTTAAAAACAATGACACCCCTGGGGCGGGGCCAGTTTTGACCCCAGGGCTTTTATTTCAACAAACTTTGTAGACACTCACTAGAAGATGTTTCATGCTTAATAATCTAAACTCTAGCTATTTGGGCTTTTTCAAAGAAGAGTTTAAGTTTTTGCTATACACATATAAGGAAAATCAATGACCCCCGGGGCGGGGTCAATTTTGACCCCAGGGCTTTTATTTGAGCAAACTTTGTAGACACTCACTAGAAGATGTTTCATGCTTAATATCTAAACTCTAGCTATTTGGGTTTTTTCAAAGAAGATTTTTTTAAGTTTTTGCTATACACATATAAGGAAAATCAATGACCCCCGGGGCAGGGCCAATTTTGACCCCAGGGCTTTTATTTGAACAAACTTGGTAGACACCTATTAGAACATGTTTCATGCTAAATATCTTAGCTCTAGCTCTTTGAGTTCTTTAAAAGAAGATTTTTTAAGTTTTTACTATATGCATATAGGGAAAATCAATGACCCCCTGGGGCGGGGCCAATTTTGACCCCAGGATTTTTATTTGAACAAACTTGGAAGACACCCATTAGAACATGTTTCATGCTGAATATCTTAGCTCTAGCTTTTTGAGTTCTTTCAAAAAAGATTTTGTAAGTTTTTACTATATGCATATAGGGAAAATCAATGACCCCCTGGGGCGGGGCCAATTTTGACCCCAGGGCTTTTATTTGAACAAACTTGGTACACACTCATTAGAAGATGTTTCATGCTGAATATCTTAGCTCTAGCTCTTTGGGTTCTTTAAAAAAAGAATTTTTAAGTTTTTACTATATGCATATAGGGAAAATCAATGACCCCCTGGGGCGGGGCCAATTTTGACCCCAGGGATTTTATTTGAACAAACTTGGTAGACACTCACTAGAAGATGTTCCATGCCAAATATCTAAGCTCTAGCTCTTAGGGTTTTTTAAAAGAAGATATTTAAAGTTTTTTCTTTCGGTTGCCATGGCAACCAGAGTTCTGCATGGAATTAAATTCTTTGAACAATTTTTAAAGGTGACCACCAAAGGAACATTCCTGTGAAGTTTGGATGAAATTGGCTTAGTGGTTTATGAGGAGATGTCATTTAAAGTAAAAGTTTACGGACGACGGATGGACGACGGACGACGGACGGACGCCGGACGAAAAGCGATCACAAAAGCTCACCCTGTCACTTTGTGACAGGTGAGCTAAAAAGCTCTCCCTTTTCTTCAAATAGTTGAACTTACAAAAGAAAATACTTGGTTTTATTCAAGTTGTTTATGAATAATAATGGAAAGTGCAACATCTCTCACATATTCTGGCAATATCTTAAATTGTATAATCCTGAACACTTAAAGTAATGGAGTTTATTAGACACCCAGGACCAGAACAATTTAACAACACTTAAAATGAAGAACTAAAGGGCTAAAATAAGCTAAAATGCAGCTGGAAATATCTCATCGGTTATAAACTGTAGGATATTTAATAGATAAGCCAAGTTCCATCTAACCCTTTAAGCTTGATGTCTGAAAGTGAAAATACCAGAGCAGACCATGATCAGTCAGAACAGTGACAAATGGTTGTCACTGTTTGCTTGATTACGTCAGCACATATGAGCCGTGTCACGACAAAACCAACATAATGGGTTTGCGACCAGCATGGATCCAGATCAGGATACATGCTGTTCGTCGTGACACGGCTCAATTATTATTTCCAAAATTTAATAGATATTTGATGATTAGTTAAGTTTGGATTGCAATGGACAAGTCCATTTTAAGATATCTATTGTGGTAAGAGCTTATGCTGACACAATATAAAATGTTTTGTAATTTTGTTTCACATTTCTTGTAGTGTGAGTTTATATTAAACCAGGTATATAGATATAAATAGATAGCATTAAATAAAAAATATTAATTACAGTGATCTTGACTATTATTTCCTTCTTTATTTTTATTATCAATTTCAATTCTTATACATAAGGAAGAACATTCAAAAACTTCATTTTCTTCTGTTAATGCCATGTATTGCTGGAGAAGTCTAATATTACAAATATTTAAAATTTGTTACATGAAGATTTCTGAAAGCTACCACTTCGTATGGCAGAAAGGCTTTTTTGTTTTTTGAAGAAATCATGTTGATTCCAAACAGAGTGTAGGAGCATGGAGCCTCCATGAACTGTAAAAAAAATTGTAAAATATTCCATAATCCTACAACAAAAAACTTGGGTTTGTTTCTCAATATTCTTACATCCTTTGCTAGTATGTAACAGTTGACAATCATAATATTGATTTGGGAAGAACATTGCATGATATGATACAGAAATTGGATAGGAAAATTGAATAATTGACGATATTAAACTCTATATTTTCATGCTTAAAATCTATTTTGGAACACATCTGACATATGCAACCAATATGAGAATATAGCATTACCAATAACGTTGCTACAAAAAATAAAGTTTGATGGTTTATTGGGAAACCTACAGCTTACGTCCTCCTCTACTTAAAATAATCAGCCAATTTGTATATTGGTTACAATTCTCTTCCTTCTAGAATATTCAAGAAATATGTGTATCAGCTAGTTAAATATATATCTATACTTGTAGATGTATTTTGGTATTGGTTCAGTACTTTATTATAGTATTTAGTCATATGAAAGTTGTTCTGTCACTTTTTCTGCAGGACTAATTCACTTATTCCGCAGTTAAAAACTACTGGGTATTTGACTTTGTACTGAGTCAATATACAATGTAATTTTGGGATAGTTTTAAATTAAAATGCATCAAACTTTAAGTCATATAAAATCAAAATGCATCATCCTTTAGATCAATTATCACCAAAATGCTTCATACTTTGGGTCAATTATCATCAAAATGATTCATACTTTGGGTCAATTATCATCAAAATGATTCATACTTTGGGTCAATTATCACCAAAATGCATCATACTTTGGGTCAATTATCACCAAAATGCATCAAACTTTGGGTCAATTATCACCAAAATGCATCATAAAATCGAACCATTTAAAATCTAAAAAATACATCATCATTTAGGTCAATTATCATCAAAATGCATCATAAAATTGCATCATATAAAATCAAAATGTGAATTTCGTATTTTTTAGATCAGTGGCCTGTGGGTTTATTTAAAACAGAAAGATATGCATAAGATAATTAATAAAATGTATTCAGAATAATATTGTATCAAACATCATATATTCATATGTAAACTTTCTTGGTCCAAAAAGCGTTGTTGGGTCATTTCCACAATTGGAATAATTATTCTGGAAAAACAAAGCAAGCAAATGATCTAAAATTTTGTTATTTATATAGACCTTCATCAAATGGACCATCAATCTCGAAAAATTATTTCCAATTCCATCATGTCAAAAAAACTCAGTTGAGTCCCTTAAATAGTTCTTATAATAGCCCAACTTTATTATATGTTTAAAGCCATTTTTCATACACTGCCTATAAAAATCTCTTATGTTTCAATAACAAAACCATGCTGTTGTGTTTACAGACCCATTAAACATTAATCGAGTATGAAGGAGTATGAAGGCGAAAGCTCTTCAAACTAATGGATATATCTCAACTGAAAAGCAAACATTCCATTTACACACCATGTCTTAATGAATTAATTCCTTTCAAGATAGCACTGTGGGAAAAAAAAGCTAAATACTTCTGAAAGTCTGTGCAGAAAGCCATAAATCTTGATCCAATCACATGTGTAACAGATAAAACATTAGAAGGCTGACAGATTTACAGACTGTCTTTCAACATAGCTGATTTATTAGACACAATTTGTACAGCCATATTGACAGATTATTGACCAGGTGGTGAAGAAAATGGAGATATTTTTCTAACCATAAAAACTAATTAACAGATAAGTGCCTCTAGAACATTGACTTATGTACAATACACAATAAACACTCATTGGTCAAAAAATGAGATAAAAAGACTGTTGAAAGGCAATAACAGTAATAAATTATTTACACAACTGGTAATTTGATGGAGTTATTGCCCTTACAAAGACAATTAATAATTATTAACTAGCAATTACGCTGCTAATATGATACCATGTTATTATCCAAATAGAGAGGCAATTAAATACTACACTATATAATTTTTCTAGAGGGAAGGAACTGTTTGAGGTGTACTGAAACATTTAGGGTCATTTGGTGACTTTCCTGTAGGTAAAATAAACAAAACAAGAGCTCGACTTATTCTTAGTGCTTGATAGTAAAAAAAAAGCCTTAATTAATAGGTAGAATTTTCTAAGTATAGAAAAAGGCAAAAAAAATTTTCTTTAAATCCATATTACAGTTATAGGCCTTGGAGAGAGTCCTTTTATACTCTCAAAGAAGAGAATAAAATTTCAACATGTTTCAAAGCCATATGTCAATGTAATTTGAAAATATTTGAGGTATTAAAAAAAACTTTAACATAAACTCTAAGTCGAAAAAGGCATAATTCTGTCAAAATGCTTGATAGAGTTACCTCCTCCTGTCTACAGGTTGGGGTCATGATGGTGAACAAGTGTGCAATTAAGTTTCAAAGCCATATGTCAATGGACTTTGAAAATATTTGAGGTATTACAAAAACTTTACCATAAGTGGTTACGCCGACGCCAACGCAGACGCCGAGGCTCGGGTGACTTACAATAGCTATACTTATTCTTATTGAATAGTCGAGCTAAAAACCAAAGGTGCTGCTAAATACATTATATCTGGTAAATTAGCACACATCTTAGAAGAACCATTTGTATTTTTAAGAGGAATATATACATAGTTTCATACATTTACAAATTGTTTATTGATCATTCAAATATCAATTCATTAATAATAAATAAAAATAACTCGGTGTCTTTTTTTAATAAAAGATAAGAAAATGTCACAAAATACACCTGCCTGTATTAATGTAAGGTAACCAAAGGATAAATAAGGGAAATATCTTCTTCATAAACATGTTAACTGTTCACTTTGTTTCCAGATTTTTACCACTTTCTACACCAGTGACAGTCTACTTATCCCATTATGATTTCTGAATCAGCAATGAGAGACAAATGACCATTAAAATCAACTTTCATGGAGAAATCTCACATTGCCTGATTGCTGAAGATCAAACCAGTGACCCTTGGCTTACAGATCCAAATGTTTTGGGCTTACAGGGCTGACATACTCATGTTTATACAGAAAACGAACTGAGATAATAATTATGTTTATATTTATATCTGTTTTCAGACATATTGCTTTACTTCATTATATCATGAAAATGTTAGGGATTAAAATTAACTGTGATATAATAAATTTAAAAAAGTACAGGATTTGGCTAATATATCAAACAAATGCCTTTTGTTCCATTACAAAATAAACAGAGTTCAATATATTCTTTTAATTATTACTATAGAGGATGAGATGTTGTTGTTTCATTGTTGTTGTTTTTGTTGTTATTGTTGTTAGTGATGTTCTGTTAAATATGGTCAAACAGATGAACAATCTTCTGCTTTTTTGGTCATTATAGAAAAGTTATGAGATCATTTATAAGTATTTCCTATGGAAAACAAAATACCATTTTCGCTACTTTTATCACAAATTATTTTACATTCAATGCTGCCTTATTTACATTCAATGCTGCCTTGAATGTTGCCTTATTTACATTCAATGCTATCTTCTTCACATTCAATGCTGCCTTATTTACATTCAATGTTGCCTTATTTACATTCAATGCTGCCTTCTTCACATTCAATGCTGCCTTATTTACATTCAATGCTGTCTTCTTCACATTCAATGCTGCCTTATTTACATTAAATGCTGCCTTCTTCACATTCAATGCTGCCTTCTTCACATTCAATGCTGCCTTATTTACATTCAATGCTGCCTTCTTTACATTCAATGCTGCCTTATTTACATTAAATGCTGCCTTCTTCACATTCAATGCTGTCTTTCTTTACATTCAATGCTGCCTTATTTACATTCAATGCTGCCTTCTTCACATTCAATGCTGCCTTCTTCACATTCAATGCTGCCTTATGTACATTCAATGCTGCCTTCTTTACATTCAATGCTGCCTTGTTTTACATTCAATGCTGCCTTCTTCACATTCAATGCTGCCTTATTCACATTCAATGCTGCCTTATTTACATTCAATGCTTGTCTTATTTACATTCAATGCTGCCTTATTTACATTCAATGCTGCCTTATTCACATTCAATGCTGCCTTCTTTACATTCAATGCTGCCTTCTTCACATTCAATGCTGTCTTCTTTACATTCAATGCTGTCTTATTTACATTCAATGCCGTCTTCCTCACATTCAATGCTGCCTTTCTTTACATTCAATGCTGTCTTCTTTATCATTAAATGCTGTCCCCTTATAATTTACATTAAATGCTGCCTTCTTTTACATTCAATGCTGTCTTCTTTACATTCAATGCTGTCTTATTTACATTCAATGCTGTCTTCTTCACATTCAATGCTGCCTTCTTTACATTCAATGCTGTCTTCTTTACATTCAATGCTGCCTTTCTTTACATTCAATGCTGTCTTCTTTGCATTCAATGCTGCCTTATTTACATTCAATGCTGTCTTTCCTCACATTCAATGCTGCCTTCTTTACATTCAATGCTGCCTTCTTTACATTCAATGTTGTCTTATTTACATTAAATGCTGCCTTCTTTACATTCAATGCTGTCTTCTTTACATTCAATGCTGTCTTATTTACATTCAATGCTGTCTTCTTCACATTCAATGCTGCCCTTCTTTACATTCAATGCTGCCTTCTTCACATTCAATGCTGCCTTCTTTACATTCAATGTTGTCTTCTTTACATTCAATGCTGTCTTATTTACATTCAATGCTGTCTTATTTACATTCAATGCTGCCTTCTTTACATTCAATGCTGCCTTCTTTACATTCAATGCTGCCTTATTCACATTCAATGCTGCCTTATTTACATTCAATGCTGCCTTCTTCACATTCAATGCTGCTTATTCACATTCAATGCTGCCTTATTAACATTCAATGCTGCCTTATTTACATTCAAATGCTGCCTTATTTACATTCAATGCTGCCTTCTTCACATTCAATGCTGTCTTCTTTACATTCAATGCTGTCTTATTTACATTCAATGCTGTCTTCTTTACATTCAATGCTGTCTTATTTACATTAAATGCTGTCTTCTTTACATTCAATGCTGTCTTTATTTACATTCAATGCTGTCTTCTTCACATTCAATACTGCCTTCTTTACATTCAATGCTGCCTTCTTACATTCAATGCTGTCTTATTTACATTAAATGCTGCCTTCTTTACATTCAATGCTGTCTTCTTTACATTCAATGCTGTCTTATTTACATTCAATGCTGTCTTCTTCACATTTAATGCTGCCTTCTTTACATTCAATGCTGTCTTCTTCACATTCAATGCTGCCTTATTTACATTCACTGCTGTCTTTTTGACATTCAATGCTGCCTTATTGACATTCAATGCTGCCTTTTTGACATTCAATGCTGTCTTATTTACATTCAATGCTGCCTTCTTTACATTCAATGCTGTCTTCTTTACATGCAATGCTGTCTTCTTTACATTCAATGCTGCCTTCTTCACATGCAATGCTGTCTTCTTTACATGCAATGCTGCCTTCTTTACATGCAATGCTGCCTTCTTTACATTCAATGCTGTCTTCTTTACATGCAATGCTGCCTTCTTTACATTCAATGCTGCCTTCTTCACATTCAATGCTGCCTTCTTTACATTCAATGCTGCCTTCTTTACATTCAATGCTGCCTTATTTACATTCAATGTTGCCTTCTTCACATTCAATGCTGCCTTCTTCACATTCAATGCTGTCTTATTTACATTCAATGCTGTTTTATTTACATTCAATGCTGTCTTCTTTACATTCAATGTTACCTTATTTACATTCAATGCTGCCTTATTTACATTCACTGCTGCCTTCTATAAAGTATTAGATTCTAATATTTTCTAAATCTCTTATTTAAACATTACAAAACACAGGTTTGCAAGGAGAAATTGTATCATTTCTGAGACTAAATGTGTCTTTAACTGCACCACAGAGATTACTTTAAAGTTGACTGTATATATGACATAGTGCAAGAGTAAATTAACCTTCAAGTGCAATTTGTCATTTATTACAGAGATTGCATATTTGGGAATAATTTCACTGTAACCAAATCAAATTATTCTTAAACCTGCTCTATCAAAATTTTGAAATTGGATTTCAAAATTACTTCTTTACTCCTTTTGTTTTAAAGCAGCTTTACAATGGCATAAATCGAAACTAAAATTTTTTCAGTAGATATTAAAACATTTGCAAATTTATATTATTCTATAATTCTTTTCTACATACATGTACCTTAAATAACTTTACATCCAGTGGAAAATGCAAATTTATTTGTTTCTGAAGTATAATGTGCCTTTAAATTTCATGTTATATCCAATATGTAACTAGCAAGGTTAAGGATAATTTCTATGTGTATCACAATTTTTTTTTATTATTATTTTTTTTATTATTGTGGATTGTTCATGGAAGTAAACTTTCACTTCAGTGTTGTTATATTTTTCTGGTCATTCTGGATCATTGATTCCAGCAAATCTAAAAGTTGAAAATTTAGTACCGCTCAAGCTGGTGCTAGGGGGTGTAAGGGATGTTGCACTTTTTCATTATCCCTCATGTACAAACTCAATCAAACTGAGTGCAATTTCCGTGATATTTTGTTGTGAGCAATGCTTCCAAAGCATTAAACTTTTTTTACAGGATTTCTTTTTTTCTTTTTTCATTGATTTCAAATTTCCAGTATAAAAAAAAAGTAAGTAGCTAAATTGTGTCAAAGAAAACCCCTAAAGATCTGTAACCTTTTCTATTCCTTCTCCTCTTAGCAATTTTAGCCAGTTTACATTGCCAGATAGCTTTAACAACTTATTCTTAAAACAATTTTTTTCAAAATTTAGTCACTAAATCAACCAGATAAATTACTAAATTGCAAGTTTATGGTAATATAAAAGGAATGCTATGGGTGCAATTTCCTATCATTCATAAACAAAAGAAGAAAAAAATTATGCGCAAAAAAATGCAATATGGATTTTCCCATTATGCGCAAAAAAAATGCAATATGGATATTCCGATGTTGTGCTATCTTTCATTGGTTACATTAATGATGCCTTAGAGAGCAGTTATAGCACATATTATAGGCAGACAGTCATTAGTTGTGTGAAATACTCAATCATCAATAATTTACCCAGCCTGTGGCAAACTAAAAATATCACTAAAACAATATATTACTAAATATTTCATTTCAAAATTTCACAAGGAAAGTCATTTTAAATGTATGAATGTTTTGCAAGTAAGTGCTTTTGTTTATTTTGATAAGCTACTTCCGCCTTTTTTAAAATAATATGGAGGTTTGTTAAAGAAAACTAGTTGTAAAGTTAGGCCTTCAATTCTAAGGAAAATAGGAGAAAACTAGCTCTATTTATAGAAACTAATATTGTTATTAGACTTTATAAGTGTTGGTTTGACAATTCCATTAACAAAAAGCAGTAATATTTTCCTCTTGAAGTATAAATAACATCATGTGATGGTAATCAAAATTCACAGAAAATATCATTTCTACATTTGTAGGTTTGTTTGTTTTGGTTTAACATAACATCGACACATAACTGGTTATACCGCGCTGAACACTATAATTGTTAACATAAGACCATTTCTAGGTAATTTCTCATTCCCATAAATACTAAATTTTATATGGACTTCCCTTGTTCTAAGTTTATAATGTCCATTATCATTTAACCCTGATAAAGCTTCATGCCATACAGACTACAAAACCATTTATATTTTTAAAGCTGCACGCCTCCAGATGAGCCGAAATATTTCAAAAAATTAAATCTTTAGAAAGATGTATTAAGATCTTAAGAAACGTAAATAGATTTAATATTTAATTAATTATTTACATGTTATGTGCGGTTAATGACTGATTTTGCAGTATCAATCACTATAATTCTACTGCGTTTTCTACTGTGTTACTAACGCAGTACGAGGTATTTAAGTACCGGTACATTTTGACCTCCTTTTGGTTATTAATGTGAATTGTAAGTTCCGTTTGCAGTGTGTAAATTACTTTCTTAATTCACTTCACAATATTTTACTTATAAATACATTTTCAAAATTTTCATGAAAATTAGCATGAATCTGGAGGCATGCTGCTTTAAGGGAAAATTTCAAAAAAAGTACTTATTAAATAGACTAGTGAAAAGTGCAGACCAAGATCATTATGGTCTGTAATAATAGCATGGGGTAGATAGCAGACTAAAGGTAAATCATTTGGTGGATCACATTTAATCATGCTACAATATTTAATCAACCATTTTGAATCAAAAGTTTATGTCAATTTATTCCAGAACATATAGTATATAAGTCAATACAAAACAAGAGTTGTCCAAACAGCAGCTTGCTTGGCTATTCTCAGTGTTTGATAGCAAAACAAAAGGCTGGATAAATGTAAAATTTTCTGAATAAATGTAAAATTTTCTAAGTTCAAAAAGGAACATAATTCTGTCAAATCCATGTTAGAGTTATGGGTCTTGAGTGACCTCCTATTATGTGTTTCCAAAGTGTTTAAAATTTCAACACATTCCCTTCAACAGTTTTAGAGATACCAACTTTCACCAAAGTGTGACACTGATGCCTGGGTAAGTACAATAGTCAAGCTAAAAATGTTAAACATTAACCTAATGGTTTTGAGAAAATAATATGCCCAGCTTTTGATCTTTTCAAAGTTTAAGGTATTTGTAAAGCAAAATACAACAATTGAGCTTTTTGGGTTTTTTTGGTTTTTTTGTTGGTTCTCTATTTTACTGCGCACGAACACAATTCAACAATTTAGATCATATAATGCCATAACAGGAAAGTTGATTTTGACTAACAAACTTCAAGCAACAAGATGACTGCTGAAAAATTATAGTACAACAAATGTTGTTGTTTGAGCAATTTAATTTCTTTACCTGTAAAACTTAAATGATATTTGTACTAGTAAAGTGTGGTATAAAACAAGAATTTGCACAAAGTTCTTCAGACCTCATAACATTACAGTGACCTACCAGTCAACACCAAACAATGAACAGATCTCAGCCTTAAGCTGAAGTCTTTTAAATATTTGCAGACACACTCTTTTTGAACCTTAATTCGTATAATGCTAGTACCCCCTTGATGTTATATACTGTTCATAAAATAAGCAAGGAAAAGCACTTGATAACACACAAAATAAGGAACAAACCTGTTCTGTTTCTACATAATTAGCACAAGCTCCTGTTTCATCAAGACCCCTTCTTTTTGATCTTGTACCTATAAATAGATATGTTAACCTTTACATTTTTATATTTGATTATGATTTGGTAAAAAGACTTAGTCTAAATCAATGTTAATATCTATATAATTATAATTAATAAATAAAAGAGTCTTGTAAAGGCAATTTAATCCATTTAAGCTTAATATCAACAAAACACACAACCGTATCAGTGAGATATTTGTTATATAATTCACTGAATATCACTGATGATAATGATGATGATGTAAATCCCTCTGAAGTTACAAAGAAGATAGAGTAAACAAAAGCACTGCATCAGGTGTTAATGCTCACTTCTATCAACAACAATTTTTTTTAATTTAAAAGGGACATAACTGCCATAAAAATTGCTTTCAAGATAAAGCACCTTGTCTTACATCTGTGCATTCTCATGATAATCAAGTGTAGAAAGTTCCATGCAGTTCTCTTTCATAGTTTTGGAAATCATTCTACATAATAAGCAATTTTAACAAAAATCTAATTTAAAAGGGCCATAACTCTGAAAACATAGCTCATAGAATAATGGCCCTTGTCATATGACATCTGTGCCTTTTTTATGATTAACAAGTATTTCAATGTTCATGCTGATAGGTTTCAGAGTTTAAAATCTGGCAATTTTAACAAAAATTCTTAGTTTAAAATGGGGCATAACTCCTTAAACTTAGCTGTCAGAAAAATGCCCCTTGTCTATAAACCGCACCTTGTATTGATAAGCATATATTCCAAGTTTCATGCTGATACCTTTTTACATGTTACATTAAAGTTTTGGCATGACAACAACAACAACAACAACAACCAAGAGGAAAACAACATTGACAAAGCGATCATAAAAGCTAGTTGTTTTCATCAAAACAGAATCAAAATGACCGAGCACCACCGTGAGTAGGACAGTTCTCCAGATACTTTGTATATTCAAGGTAATCAGTGATAAAAAATACTCATAAATTTTGATTACAGCAAATAAAATGAAAAGAAGATATAGAAAGTCAATTTACTTTTCAAAAAAAAAATTGTTTACAGTTTATTTCTAGAACTTAATCAAATTTAATGATCAAACTTGATTGGAAATTTTCATCAGTGTTAATTAAAGATTGATGGAAAACATGTTAGTTTAAATGAAACGTTTGAGAAAAGGTTTAATGGCGACATTTGAAAGTTATCTTCACTGAATAGTTCTTTAAATGTTTATGTCACGAAAAATAAATCTGATTCAATAAATTACATTCAGCAATTAATTGGTATAATTTTGCATCAATCTAGGCAAAAGCATTAAATGTGTTAAACATCAATGCAGTGGAACTGCCATAAACATTGTTAATAAGATATTTAATTGCATTAATCTAAAAATTAAACTGTAATGCCATACAATAAAATGCTATGCTCACAATAATCATCAATCAAGGATATGATAATTAAGTCCACAATGTTTATTTGTTTGGTTTGATTTCAGCATCAGTATAGGGTATTACAATGGCTGGCCTCGCAGCCATGATATAAAGATCACTGCTATTGTATTCTACACCAGTACTGACTCAGTGTTAATACGGCCCTGTCACACTAGACTGCATTTGCACGGCATTGTAAAATTTAACAAAGCGCCACAAGATCGCAATAAAAAATACAATATTTTTTGATGACATGGACTCTTCACGGTGTTTTAACTGCGTCTTTACGGCGTTTATGACGATGCTACTGAGCTTCCACCACGTTTTAATTGGCGATTGTCTGCATTCAGAATGCGCTTCTACCATGTTTTTTGTGCTTCTACTGCGCTTTTACGGTGTCCACACTGTACTGAAATCAAAAAGCTCAGCAAAAGTGCAGCAGAGACGCCACACAATCTCTGTACAAGCCCCATGGATAACCACCTCCTTCATTCCATGTTCCTTTCACGCTTTAACAGTGCTCCTGTTGAGTTGTAGGAGATGCTACTGAGTTGCTACAGCGTCCTTACTACGATCCTATTGCTCTCTTATCAGAACGCCAAGTGATGGTGTTTGTTTTGAGCACGTTCAAAATGCATGCCGTTGGTCGGCGTTCTATGCGATGCCACTTCGATACTGTGGCAATGTTTGCTATCTTACTGCACTCACCTCGGCGTTCTGAATTTTCTTTGGATGACGTGAGAAAGCCACCCTAGTGTGACAGGGGTATAACATAACAAGAAATCAACATACTGGTATGTTTGTGATGAAGCTATAAATTGCCATGATTACAGAACTCCTGACTGTATGCATATTCTTGCCTCCTATTTCTCCACATTCAATATTAACTCTCTTATTAGATTTTTAACAAGTTAACATACCAGTTGGTGTCATAAAGTCTACCTTTTCACAACATACTTTTATTTACTTGATTAAAAGACACATATTTTCCTTTCAATTAAGAGGGTTGTACTGTATACCCTGACTTATAAATGTATTCTTCACATTAAATATTTTACAATACTGCTTGTTTGTAATGCACTTTTCATTCGATAATCGTGACGTTTATATAGTTTTATATAGGCGGCTGTTGTTGATTCATGAAGCAATCTTACTTTTATCTCTAAAAAAATGATGTTTGCTGTATTATAAATTCGTTATAAAGATTGTTGACACGTTATATGGCCGTATATAAACGGCTGTTTGCAATATAACCCTCGCCTAGCGGCTAGGGTTATATTTACAAACAGCCGTTTATATAGGGCCATACCAAACCAAAATCAGGCCTGCGACAAGCTTGTCGCAAGCTTGCCGCAAGCTTACAGCTTAAATACAAGGTTGCTGCATGCTTGCAACAAGCTTGCGCAAGCTTGCGATGACTTTTGAAATATATTGCAAGCTTGTTTAAAATTCATGCAAGCTTGCAAACATTTGATGTAAGCTTGCAATGCCGCAAGCTTGCAATTAGTAGACACTTAGAATATTTTGTACAAATCTACACTTAGAAATTTCTTGTTAAAGTAATGGAAACACTTAGAAAATTTTTGTCAAAAGTGTACACATTAAAAAAAAAATTCCAAAAATGATAGTATCAGTGATAATTAACTAGTTTAAACTAGATTACCAAGCTAAAGTTTATTATTAGTTATTAGTTATTTTATATATTCAGCTCAGTATTGTAAATTTATGAAGAAAATATAAAATCATCATTTATTTTAATGCAAGTTAATGTAAATGATTTGAAATTTGACACTTTATACATTTCATGTAGTTGGAAAAGGGTATCTCAGAAAAAATGTCTGTGCAAAAGAAGTAAATGAATTGATTGTTAAATACATATTATTATTTCAATAAATCTACATGAAGTTATGTACAATGAAATAATATCCATTTAATTACAGGCTTTAAGTTTAACTATAAATTAATTAAAGTCTGTGATTCAATCATTCAGACACTATAATAATCAAGATGGGATTGCATTGCTTGCCATTTTTAAATTCTAAGAATTCATGTTTTTGGATAACAATAAATAAATAAATAAACAAAACAAAAACAGTGCATGAAATAATCTCATATATATTCTATATTGAATTAATCAATATATATTGCTTTTATTTAGGAAAATAAATACTGCATCAACTGAGATTTTACCTACACACATCAGAGCTTTGATAAAATTCATTGACCATCTGTGCATGACTAATTTACTCCCTGGTCATTCTGACAGATCAGGCTGTTCAGTGTGATTATTTTGGGGAGAGATAACATTATAAATTTCATATGCAGAATGTGTCTAGAAGGACATTGCAATCTTTTTGTACAAAAATTTGTAATGATTTTAAAAATCTATATATCTAATAGCTATTTGATATTTTCTTTTACGCTCAAAGAATGAAAGTTAAAATGATGAGTAGATTAACCCTGCTTTACATACTGATAGACCTGTCCAGTTTTACAGTAACTGTTGTAAAATTTGAATTCTAAGATATCTGGGTCAGCAAAGAGAGCAAATTACAGAGGATGTACTTTATATTTTAGCAGTTTTGAAGATATTGTTTTGTTTAAGATTTTAAAGTGTTTAAGTATTGGTATGATAACAATCAGAATCACCTGGGACATGGAGATATACAACAGAATCAGGTATTTATAAACACAGGTAAACGTTGCGTGGCCATGACTTACACTATACCCCCGTCCCCCCTCTACAACCCAAAACCCTAAAAAAAATTATGAAAAAAAAAATTTTATGACTAAAATATTATAATATTTTAGTCATAAATTTTTTTTTTTTTTTTTTCATAATTTTTTTTTAGGGTTTTGGGTTGTAGAGGGGGAACGGGGGTATAGTGTAAGTCATGTCCACGCAACGTTTACCTGTGTTTATAAACCTTAACTACATTAATGCAGAAACAGGTTATATATCAAACTATTAACATTTGTAACAAGAGATCAAGGTTGTTTTTATATTTTCAACTTTATGCATTTGTTTTTCTGATAATTCTTTTTAATCTATACATGTATAATCTTTAGAATATAAATTATTCAATGATTTCTTTTTAATGATTGTTTATTATTGTTTAAATGGCATGTTAGTAGATCTTTTTCATTTCCTGCAAATTAAACAAATTAAATCAATTTGATTAAATAGGACTAAATGGTACAATCAGTAGTTTTGTACAGCTGAACAGGGTCAATCATAATCATTTAATATTTTACATGACTTGTATGTGTTGTGTTTTCAATTTACATTATACATAAATAATTTGCAGGCTGGGACATAAGTGCTGACTGTGAGAAATAGCGGCAGTGTTTAATAATGATGTGCAGTATTAATCCTGAAAAGGTATATTAATAAATCTCAATACTTTTCTATTCCACATCTTTTCTTGAATTAATACATACTGGGTAATAAATATTGTCACAAATTTACTTAATTCTCATACAGAGAAATTCTTAAACATTTGTGCACATTGAAATAAGATATACTGCATTGCTTTAGTATTTTATGAAAATGCATAAGTATAGTTAATATTTAATAATTAATACTGTTGAAACATTAGATTTGATGTTATTAAAAGATATGAAATATAACTGCATTTATGCAATAAAACATATAGTTCATTATCACATCTGTGTTTAATTAATTATGAATTTTATCTTTAAAGGTGAGCACAACCATAAGAAGTTCTAGGAAACACAGGCAGAGGACTAAAAATGGACACCGATAAAAGAAATAGTAATTTAAATAATCAGAAACATTTAAAACAAATTTAAGATTGAATAGTTTGTCGCTGACAGACTAAGAGCAAAATAATTGCTTAAAACAAAGTGTTGGATTCTAAGAAAACAAGAACCTACCAAAACATGCAGCTAGAAAAAAACTGTTTGTGTTATAGTGAATGTAGGGTGTTCTATTCTGTATTTGAACAAAAGGATATGTATTAAATTTTGTGAAAGAAATATGTGATCATGTTAAACTCATAAAAATTCTACCCCAAACATTCTTGTGCTGAATTCCATCCCAGAATTTTACATTTTAAGAACATTCAGGGATGCTGGAATTAGGCAAGCTTGCAATGTTAGCTTGCGATTTTGGTTTGGGAATATATATAACCTGTCAACAATCTTTATAACTAATATTATAACTATTATATATATATGTTGTAAATATTTATGGGCCGGAGGCTTAAGACTTATCAATGAAATAAAAAAAAATATATTAACACTTTTCTAACATTGACAAAAATAAATTTCACTCTAAAACCTATATCATTTTGATATATATATATACACTGTATATATATCAAATATGTTATATGTTCAAAAATACGTACTTTCAGCAAACAAAAAAAATAGATTTTCTTGTTTGTATGCCAGTTTCAATGACTTATACAGAACATCATCACTTATTTCATGGTAATGGCATATTTTTATGTGACCAGTGTTAAAATTGGTCAGAATTGACATATTTTATTCAAACACCTAACAACAAAGTTTTTTTGCAATATATTTTAAATCTATAGATTTTTACGTAAAACAGAACAACATTTTACAAACTTCTGCAAAAAGCAACAATAGTCCGTTAAATTTGTGCATACATCTGAAACAATGATCATTTTCTAAATGTTCTTGTTTGTTGAAAAAATAAATTTTGAGTTACAATGATACTTTAAATATTTAAAACTATGCAAAATAACATGTAGAAATTTTAACTGAAACATGTAAAAACTGAAATAAAACACCATTACTGCGATTTAAATGATGACATACTGTTTTCAAAATGGCTGACATATGGTCTACGTCTGGCTCATTTAAACTGATTTTGACTAAATTTATTGTTGTTTCCTTGTGTCATACATTAGAAAATACCTATATATTACAGCTTATGACAATTTTTGTACCATAAGTTTTATGTGTTGTTTTCTTTCTTGCTTCAAAGCGTTAAGTACTGTAAACTAAGAGGAGCACAGTATATATGTATTTCCAGGGAACAAAAAAAGCAAAATCTGAAGACAGAATATCTCTTAAGCAAAGCAGACAGGGTGACCAACATTTTTTGAAAATCTTCAGGGGTTTATTTTTTTCTGGCAACAAAATCAAAGTTTCTCTTCCTTCGGGAATTTCTCTCTTTAAATTAACGTCACGACATAAGACTAGAACAGAAGGAAATAATTTAAGTATTACGTGATTGTTTGAAGAACAGTACACTTACTTTAAGAATCTCATCAATTCTCATTTTCAAAAGCAGACGTACAATTGCTCATATATAAATATAAGCTAAAATGTCCTGATCAAAGCAGACGTCCGTTGCAGAGAAAATTATAGACATAAAGTAGCTGAGCTTGCGAAGTCGTAATTCATTTTTCATCAGATATCAATTCTGAGAGTTAAACACCAGTTTTAAGCTAACTTATCTTTTTCTTTCATTTTGAAGTTTAATCTCTCAAACTTTATAACAGGCGATAGGCTTAGAACAGAGACAGATTACAAGCTGCTTGTTTAGAACATTCCCAGAATTAAATGCAATAAGGTCGTAACTCAAAGAAACTAAATGCACAAGTTATGGAAATGTTGAAATGAACTCTTGATACTTGTATCTCACTTTATCTGTCTTTAACAACTGTGGTGTCTTAACTTGTAACTTTAAAAGCTGCTGCACTTAAATGCAATATTTCTATTATTTATTTCTATATTAAAATGTCCAATCAGTCTACCTATAACCATGATTTATGGGAACATATCAGTAGACATCCAATTATTTACTTTAAAGTATTAGAATGTCTCCATTAAAATTGACAAATCGCTGTGAACAAGGGTTTAAAGAAATGCTTGACTGTCTGAAATTTTTAAAAACCATTTTTAGTCTCACACTGTCTTACTGTGAGACCATCATATGTTTCGTGAGTTAAACCCATATTGCTTTCAATAATTCTATTCATGTTATGCACTGATGAAGGCTTCAAGCCAAAACATTTGTATAAAATGATTACTAAATTTTCATGTTTGTGTAGCTTTTTTTAATTATTTACTTAAAATTTAAATTACATGTATGAATACAATTATAAGTTCCCCTAATGATATTTAATATCTTGTCACAAGATAAAATACACAAAATCATGCCAAGTTTATTAAACTATGCTCTCTTATGGAACATAATTATACTAACCTGCACTTTATAATTATGCTTACTTCACATGAACATAAAAGTCATGCTATTATATCGCTATGATTCCATTTCTTGATGTTTGTTTGTTTTAACCCTAAGCAAATCAACGCATCTTAAGGTAATGTGTAACCAACACTGAAAAGCCTTTGACTCTATCTCAATCCATTACTTTGTAATCAGTTTTGATGGAAAAATTCAGCCCAAAAACATGATTTTTGGCAATTTGAGATGTCTCCTTGCCATGGTAACATGAAATTTAAGATTGAGCATGTCCTTACAAAGGCTATGGTCCAGTAAACATGTGTGCCAAGTTTCATCAGTACTGAAGTTTCATAGCAATTTGAACTTGTAACAGGAGGCATTTCAATGAAAAAAGCCATTTTTCACAAAATGCTTATGGGGTAATGCCCGGTTTATGGTTTTCAGGCTGATTTATACACATTCTTTGGTCAAATCTAAGCAGTCTAGGCAGTTGATACACCTTAAAATAGCATTCCTAGATAAACAAGCAATTATCATAGTATTGCAAGCAATCCATAAGTCCCCTACCGGTTAGAACCCCATCAACATTCTGAAGGGCCATTGGCCATTCACTTATGTTTCAATTTTTCTCTATTTTAAGTAAACTTGTTGGAAAAGTTCTTTAAAAGTGATCACAGGAAACAGTTTTTATGAACAGACAGACAGACGGACTGAAGGACACTCTAAAGTTAATATTTGAAACATCCCTGTTACCAAAATATAACATTTTAAAAGCAAAATTCTTAAAGAGGAGATAACTCTTGAATTAAAGATGCAATTTCATAAAAAATGTTCAGCTCTTTTTGACTAATCACAAATATTGTTATATTTGCCATGTTTTAAGCCTATTTGTTGCCAAGGGAACTGATATTTTTTCAAAATAGGAAGAACAGATAAGACATGCATAATCTCAACACTGCTATCTACCCATATGTCAAGTTTCATAAAAATATTTCCAGTACTTTTTGAGTTATCACTGGATTCAGTTTATGTGTAAAATTTTCCATATTTTGAGTCTATGTGTTGCCATAGCAACCAGAATTTTCAACATAGGAAGAAAAGAAAAAGACGTGCATAATCTCAAGACTGTCATCTACCCATATGTCAAGTTTCATAAAAATATTTTCAGTACCTTTTGCTTTATCACTGGATCCAGTTTATGTGTAAAATTTGCCATATTTTCAGCCTATTTGTTGCCATAGCAACCAGAATTTTCAACATAGGAAGAAAAGAAAATGACGTGCATAATTCCAAGACTGCCATCTACCCATATGTCAAGTTTCATAAAAATATTTCCAGTACTTTTTGAGTTATCACTGGATCCAGTTTATGTGTAAAATTTGCAATATTTTTAGCCTATTTGTTGCCATAGCAACCAGAATTTTCAACATAGGAAGAAAAGAAAAAGACGTGCATAATCTCCATACTGCCATCTATCGGTATACCAAGTTTCATTAAAATATTTTCAGTACTTTTCAAGTTATCGCGGGATCCAGTTTTGTGGACGGACGGACTGACGGACTGACAGACAGACAGACGGACGGACAGACGGACGGAGGGTAAACCTAAAGTCCCCTCCGGTAAACCGGTAGGGGACTAATAACCAGTAATTACCAATTTCTCTGCAAGTGACCGACTCCTAATTTCACATGATTTCTTTTTTATTATTTACATTTTTTTTTGTAATACTTATTAACTAATATTTATTTAAGCTGTACTTTCTGAAAAAAATATAATACTTACCAGCTCCATGATTCCTGCCCTCATGTATATTATTTCTTAAAATTTTAAATGAGCCACGTCACGACAAAACCAACATAATGGGTTTGCGACCAGCATGGATCCTGACCAGCCTGCCCTGATGATCCACGCAGTCTGATCAGAATCCATGCTCTTCGCTTTAAGTTTCTCTACTTGTTATAGGGTTTGTAAGCAAATAATACAATTCTTACCTACTGACCGCAAGAATATCAAAATTATGTTTCAAAATCTTTTGGACTGCTCTTGCAATATCTACAAAGACTTGTAAGTAATTGTCTATTTTTTTTTTTTTTTTTTCATTTATTTTATTTTTTGGTTGGGTTTTATATTGCACCAAGGCAGTATAGGTCATAGGGCATTTTTACAGCTTACTAGTAAAGGAAGACCGCAGGTACCCTTCCGTGAGTAGAATCACCGACATTCCATATTTAACTAGCTTCCTCCCATGAAAGAATCCAGAGTCCCCTATCAGGATTCAAACCAACAGAAGTGAGGGCCAAGTTGTTTTGAAGTCAACGACCTTAACCACTTGGCCACGGATGCTCCTACGCTCTCTTCTGAATAAGAAACCTACAATCATACTCACCAGCCCTATGTCTGCTCCTCCTAGATATGAGAATCATAGTATATGAGATGGGGTCTTTGGCTGGTTTTGGCATGACTGGGCTTAGATCTTTACTTGACTCATTGAAGTCTAGAACACATGACTGGATATCTATACAACCTTGAACAACTGGAAGGATCCAATGGCTGGCAAGTTCAAGCTGAAATAAATAGAGGATATTGAAAGAATAAAATTATATTGTTTTATTAAACTTGATTAATAAATATAATATTCTTTTTTATTTCATATCTAAAATATGAACAGTTTACAGTCATCTAAAAAAAGTCATTTTCTAAAGCACAGCATTAACATAAGCACTGACATTAATGCTATGTTTGTATATATTGCAAATGACGCCATGTCAAATTGTTATAACTCTAGTGTAATATCATTTTTTTATTAAATGGCTTTATGACACTCCGCACTTTGGTTTATAAGGTAAACAATAAATACACATCTAAAACTATAAATATATCATAACTGATATAGTAGTATATGAAACATTAACTCCTGGAGTGGCACAGCCACGAGTGTAATATGAACTTTTGGCATTCATAAGATGAAATATATTTCGATTTTACACCAAACTAAACAATTTTCTTTTTATTATAAGCAAAGAAACGTTTAAAAAAAATTTTAACCTAATACTAAATAAAAATCGCGCCAAATAATAACACGACAACAGGTCATTAAGTTTGGTTTCTAGTACTATAATGCACGCTGGTATTTCACTGAAACAAGGTTAACAAGCTTAAATTCAAAACAGTGAAAAATATCAAATAAATAATTTCACTAATATCAGTTTTATATTTCACTGATATATTTCTATAAAACACTGATAAGCATATAATAAATAGATTTTATAAATCTCACTGTTACAAAAATTTAGCTTTTTGTCTAATATGCCATAAAAAAAAGTGTAATTTCTGTATATATGCAAACAGAGATCACTTTCAGGTTAAATGATGTAAATGTAAATCAGACATCAATATTTAGATCATGACTGGGAGGAAAAAGGCAGCAATTTGACTTGGCTATTACCATAAATAAGATTTAATGTGGTAAGAGAAAAATGTCCCAGACTAAATGAAATTAGATATACAATAAGCTCTATTGTTTTATGTAAACGATGCAACATGATCATGTCTCATTAATCACAACTGACCAAGTTCACTGATGAACTTTTCCAGACAAAACCTCTATCATAATATACTGTACATTGTCAAACATCTAAATTTTACTGACTTACAGACAAAACCTCAACCATACCATACTGTACATTATCAAACAGCTATATATATTTTACTGACTTACAGACAAAACCTCAACCATACCATACTGTACATTATCAAACAGCTATATTTTACTGACTTACAGACAAAACCTCTACCATACCATACTGTACATTATCAAACAGCTATATTTTACTGACTTACAGACAAAACCTCTACCATACTCTACTGTACATTATCAAACAGCTATATTTTAGACTAACAGACAAAACCTTTACCATACCCTATTGTACATTATCAACATATATGTGAACTTTTTTCGATGATCAAGTGGGAGATTTTTCTTCAAAAAGAGTGAGATTTTAGAGTTTGCAATAAACAAAGTAGGAAGTTCTGACATCAAAAATAGGGAGATTTCTTTAATTTGTGTAAATACCCCTTTTTTTAAGAAAAATCTTTACTGACTATATATAGACAAAACCTCTACCATACACTACTGTACATTATCAATTTAAGAATTTTCTACTATTAACACAAATGGTAGAAAACTCATCTTACACCATCCGGAAATGATGTCATATATTCCAACACATTTATGAAAGAGTTGCATACTTGGACACCGCTTTCTACTATCAAAAAAATAGTCTGATATCTATATGCTATGATTAGAAAAAAGTCAAATAAAAACTTACTTTTCATTACTTGTTGTTGAAATATATAGGATATTTTAGTTCGGTGTAAGATCAGAATATATTTCACTGAGTGAGCACCAAAAGGTGGCGCAGCCACGAGAGAAATATGAACTTTTGGTGTTTAGGAGGTGAAATATATTTCAATCTTACACTAAACTAAACAAATTTTCTTTTTATTATATGCAAAGAAACGTTTAAAAAGACATTTTAACCTAGAACTAAATGAAAAGCGCGACAAATTATAATACAATGTGACGTCATTTACGACATCATGTCATTAAGTTGGTTTCCAATACTGCACACACTGGTATTTCACAGAAACAACGTAACAGGCTTAAATTCAAGACCGTGAAAAATATCAAATTGATAATTTCACTGTTTAACCAGTTTATATGTCACTGATATATTTCTATAAACCACCAAAAAGCATGTAATAAAATCTATATACAATATGCAAGAAAATGAATAAAAACCATTGTTGCCACAGACTGAAATACATGTGTCTAGCTCTCATGTAACTGTTTAGCAGACACTCGGTAGAGCCTCAGTACTGCCGTTATGAGTGAGTTACCCTCGAGCTAAATATTCTGGTCTGTACTGTCAGCCATTGTAAGATTTTTATATTCTACAATACAGTACAAAGTTAACACTACATACTGCCCTTGCTTGCACAGAAAATGCCTACACCATATTTTACAAACATAGACACTTTTCACATTTAACTATAAGCAGACAAGAGACTGGTAATAAAAATTAAATAATGAAAAAGTGCATTACCAGACATTCTTTATTACAATGGTTTGCTATCGGAGCAGACACATTTAAATGTAAACAATACAGAACCTAATGGTTTCATTTCACAGATCAATTGATGAAGAATTTAAGAGACTTGTGCATTACTGGACACAGACAGCTGTAACATTTTATGACCACATCTGACCACATCTCATTAGTTTGTGACAGGAATATATCCACGGTGGTTAACTACGACCACAAGTTCGGGACAACAACGTTTGCTGCAGACGACAGGATGGACAGTTACGCGTATTTAATCATAATCATATCTTACTTGGTTTTAATTTTCTGCTTACTGAAACATTTAAAAGCCAAAATACAAGGAAGCAGTTTCAATGGTAGTTCATTCATGCTCATCAAGCATAAGTTATATTTTGTTTTGGTTGAGTTTTAAAGGGAGACACATGCAAATTTTTCATTTCTTCGATTCAACATTCTGTAAATGTCCTCGAAATTAATACACTAAGCAGTCACAGGAACAAAACTTTTCTCTTTATAAAGAATAACATGGTGGTTTCCCAACTTGACCCACGTGGGTCAGTTTAAAGCATTTAGGTTTCACAATAGTTGTTATAGAGAACTATGAAAACGTAAAACGTAAAGTACCTGTCAAATAATTGACTAAGATTTGTTTAAATCTAACATTATCCACAATGTCTGTTATTGTAATTTTTCCAGAGTTTTTTCTAGTTACATGACTTGTTTTAAAACTACTCGGTGACTCTGTAGGCATCTTAAATTTCGTTTAACATATAAAGATATAATTTTGCTTCAAGCCCAAAATATATACATGTAAATATAAACTAAAAGCATTTAACATAAAATTTGAATTTCTTACATAAATCGACTGGGACACTACTGTATGTCAATTTTAAAGGGATGCTCTATGCCTTGCTCTTTCTTAAATGAACAACTAACTCTCACCCTATAAGTAAACTAAGCTGTAAACACAAAGAAAAAATGATAAATAGATGAACCTTAGCTGCCTATTTACATTTACTTTTATCATTACTTTGAGATTATGTAAAAAGTAAGTATATTAAAGGAGCTCCACTGACGTCAAGATTTTAAAAATAAAATCTGAAAATTTTTACATGTATCAATTGAAAAACTAATATTGCAACTCTTTTCATTTTATTGTCATTTTGCACAATAAAAATGATTATTCTGGAAAACAGGGTGAGGGAAAGGATTCTTACAATTTGCACACAAGTTTTGGTCCAGACCTACATCAAATGGTACTTAAATCTTGGAAATCTGTTTCCAGTCTCATCATGGCAAAAAACCTCAGTAGAGCCTCTTTAACAAACAATCCCCTCAGGATCTTATAAATATAACAAACAATTTAATGTAGTCAATTCCAATTCCAATATTAAAACCATCGGATACGTTGTTGTTTTTTTTTTGCCACAAAAAAAATGAAACCCAACAAAAAACACTTGACGATATTGTGAACATTTCATTAATTTGTCTTCCTCAATAACACTGAGTGCACTTTACAGCTGTTCTTAAGATTTATCGAATTCCCATCACTAGAAAATGTCATTTGCATTTATAACACAAATCTTATTTAAAGCCGAGAAAGACAAAATCTAGATGTAAGCTTGTAGAGCATGTGACACCCAATATAGACAAATTATGGCGACGGGAACATGGTGTCTCAGATGATTTCCCTATCAATCAAGCCTCAGCTGATGCAGAATAACTAGACCTCCGCAAAAATAACGATCTTACTATTCATCACTAGAAGTCGCATTTCATCACTAAAAGTGGCATATAGAAGGGTTTTATGCACAGTTTTATTCAAGTTGTACTTCCTTTATTAATGCTTTTTTACTCATGAAGAAACAAGACAAATTTGGGAACGGTTTAAGAGGAATAAAATGAAAATATTTTTAAGTCTAAAAACTTGTTTTTAAAAGAAAGAAGTTTCAGATTCACCAAAAAAATTGGTACATCGAAAATGGATACATGTTAGAGAAAGGACTAACCAGCACCATATCTATTGGCTTAAAAGATTTTTGATTTTTTCCTTTTGTTATACACCTAGTCGTATTAGTTGATCACAGAAGTCAACAGTAAAAGACTTTAATGCCTTGCCTACTATTAACCCTTACCAGGGTAATTGTCTTATATGGACTTGCCTTTCTTTCAATCTGGACAAAACCATTTATCAGTTTTTAGGGAAATTTTCTGAATATGCAGTGATGTGCTGACTGTTCTTGGTCTGTACATATTCTGTACTGGTCGCAAAACTATTAATAATCAGTTAGAATAGATTATATTATCTTTTACTTGGGACTTTTTAGGCAAGAAAAGGGAAGGGAAGACAAGACATGGCAAGGCAAGGCAAGTCAAAGGCAAGGCAAGTCAAAGCAAGACATGGCAAAAACAAGACAAAACAAGGTAAGGTAACCACCAGCACTAAAAAAACTCAGATAATTTTGTTTTCTTCAATATATGCAGTACTTTAGAGAAATGTTATTGAATGATTTTAAACTGCCATACACAGTAATTACAAGCATCTTATTTTATAGCCAAGATTGACATTTTTACAATAAGCTGCTTGAAAACGTGACATTCAATATTGACAAAATGATACACAGGGAGAAACAGGGTGTCTCTTACAATTTTTCAATCAATCAAAACCATGGTGAATTCATATCCAAATGCAGAAGGAAATGATGTATCATTTCTAATCAAGTAACAGTAGTATTAAGGAAATCTGAAAATTATGTTATCCTACTAATACTCAGTTTTCTTTTGTTTGTTTTTGTTGTTTTTTGGTTGTGGTTTTTTTGGGTTGGGTTTTTTTTTGCTGTTTTTTTGTTGTTGTTGTTTTTTTTTTTTGTTTTTTTTTCAGGGTGGGGGTGGAAGGTTTTTTGGTTCAAAACAATGGTCTTCCTTTACAACTAATACAGGTTGTATTTGAAATGTGTTTTGTTCTCAAAACACAATAAAGTTCCAAAGTTCTATGCTTTTCAAGTTTATTAACTCTGTATTCAACTATCTATTTGAGGCTTTTTCCAAGCTATTTACAGGCCTCTTTAATCCAGGATAATCAGACTGGACTGTCGACACCCCCCCCCCCCCCCTCTCTCAAAAAAACTCAACTTTTTTCTCTTCTTTTGAAAAAAATATCATATTATTTTTCCAAAATTTTAAAATTTAAGAGAAGGCCCCGAGAAAGTTTCCCAATCTGTTAAAAATCATACTATCATATTAAGATATAATATTACTAGGGAATTGTGTTATATTCAAATTTGGTCATAAAGCAATTTAGTGACTCTACCTTCACTTTGGTTTGGCGCTATTACTGACACATTAACTTGATCTAGGACAGTCTGTTTTTCTTCAAAAGGTTTTTTATTCTTTTATTTTGCCTTTATTTTATCAGATATATCACAATGTTACTGTCTCAATGGTAAGAATCTGATGCACAAATTTCTGCATTATTTCAGGCATCAATTGACACCAAGGAATGGTTTCCTTACACAGAAAGAAAATTTACGAGGCAAAATTCTAACAGGTAGGTAAAAGTCACCTAATTTCATCATTTTTTGATGTTAGTAACTTATAAAGAATAATTTTCAAAATTTCAGGAAAAATAATGGCTGTTACTGAATTCAAACTGTCTTTTTATCCAATATTTCTGTTATAAGTCTCTCAACAAAAAAAACACCACATATTATGCTTGTTTATACAAATAATAAGTTTACCGCAAAGTTATGTAACAAATAAGAAGCAACCATTGCATTTATCATAATCATTAAAGTTACTTTTTAAAGGAAAAGAAAAAGATATTGACATAACTGTAACACTTTTTTTAAGTCTTATCATTTTATTGAAACTTTAAATGTATGCCTTAATGTATATTAAAAATATTTCCTGTTTCAAGATATAAATAGATAAAACAAGAGCTGTCGGTAGGACAGCACGCTCGACTATTCTAAGTGCTTGATAGTAAAAGAGCCTTAATAATGTTAAATATTCTAAGTTCACAAAAGGGCTATTTTTTTATAATATATAAAATTGTCCCAAAAAAGGCACAAACCCTTCAGTAGTTATGGAGATAACAGCTTAGAAGCAAAACTTTACCATGAATTTTTTAAGTTGAAAAAGGGAAGAAAAATCAGCCTAAATGCAAGATAGAATTATGGATCTTTGTCAGTGACCTACACTTATGACCCTAAATGTATGTGTGAAGTTTTAAATAAATATCTTTAATAGTTATTGAGATATGTAAAACTTGCATGTAAACATTAACCAAGATACTAAGTAGAAAAAGGGATATGAATCAGCCTTAATGCAAGATAGAGTTATGGAACATGGTCAGTGACATACAATTATGACCCTCAAATTATGACCCTAAGTACATGTGTAAAGTTTCAAGTAAATATCTTTGAAGACCTTTAACCTTTAACCAAAATTTCTAAGTTTCAAAGGGGCATAATTCTGTCAATATTGTAGGCAGAGTTATGCAATTTTGCAAAATGATGTACATTGTTACTATAAACAAGAGCTGTCAGTAGGACAGCAACGCTCGACTATTCTTAGTGCTTGATAGTAAAAAAAATGCTTGATACAGTTACCTCTTCCTGTTAACAGGTTGGGGTCATGATGGTGAACAAGTGTGCAAAGTTTCAAAGCCATATGTCAATGGACTTTGAAAATATTTGAACTATTACAAAAACTTTAACATAAATTCTAAGTCGAAAAAGGGGCATAATTCTGTCAAAATGCTTGATAGAGTTACCTCCTCCTGTTTACAGGTTGGGGTCATGATGTTGAACAAGTGTGCAAAGTTTCAAAGCCATATGTCAATGGACTTTGAAAATATTTGAACTATTACAAAAACTTTAACATAAATTCTAAGTCGAAAAAGGGGCATAATTCTGTCAAAATGCTTGATAGAGTTACCTCCTCCTGTTAACAGGTTGGGGTCATGATGTTGAACAAGTGTGCAAAGTTTCAAAGCCATATGTCAATGGACTTTGAAAATATTTGAACTATTACAAAAACTTTAACGTTAAATTCTAAGTCGAAAAAGGGGCATAATTCTGTCAAAATGCTTTGATAGAGTTACCTCCTCCTGTCTACAGGTTGGGGTCATGATGGTGAACAATGTGGCAAAGTTTCAAAGCCATATGTCAATGGACTTTGAAAATATTTGAACTATTACAAAAACTTTAACATAAATTCTAAGTCGAAAAAGGGGCATAATTCTGTCAAAATGCTTGATAGAGTTACCTCCTCCTGTTTACAGGTTGGGGTCATGATGTTGAATAAGTGTGCAAAGTTTCAAAGCCATATGTCAATGGACTTTGAAAATATTTGCACTATTACAAAAACTTTAACGTAAATTCTAAGTCGAAAAAGGGGCATAATTCTGTCAAAATGCTTGATAGAGTTACCTCCTCCTGTCTACAGGTTGGGGTCATGATGGTGAACAAGTGTGCAAAGTTTCAAAGCCATATGTCAATGGACTTTGAAAATATTTGAACTATTACAAAAACTTTAACATAAGTGGTTACGCCGACGCCGACGCTCGGGTGACTGCAATAGCTCTACTTATTCTTATCGAATAGTCGAGCTAAAAAGTATTGTAAATTTCAATTGAATATCTCAAGCAATAATTAAGATATTTGACTTTACAAAAAAACTTTAACCAAAATTTCTAAGTTTCAAAGGGGCATAATTCTGTCAATATTGTAGGCAGAGTTATCCAACTTGTCAATCTGATGTACATTGTTACTATAAATAAGTATTGTAAGTTTCAATTGAATATCTCAAGCAATAATTGAGATATTTGTCTTTACAAAAAACTTTAACCAAAATTTCTAAGTTAAAAAGGCGCATAATTCTGTCAATATTGTAGGTAGAGTTATCCAACTTGTCAATCTGATGTACCTTGTTACTATAAATAAGTATTGTAAGTTTCAATTGAATATCTCAAGCAATAATTGAGATATTTGACTTTACAAAAAACTTTAACCAACGCAGACGCCGACGCGGACACTGACGCCGACGCCGGGGCGACTACAATAGCTCTCATATTCTTCGAATAGTCGAGCTAAAAATGTCTATACAATAAAATACCAGTAGTATCTTTCAATTTAATGTACTACGCCTGGAAATTCACGATGACTCTCTTTCTTTGTTTGTTTATTTTTTTCTTATTTATTTTCTTCATCAATTCTATACCAGACAAATCAAATAACTTCCGGCAATAAACAAACTGACATTAACAAAAAAATACATTATTTGGATAATGAACAAAAATTCACAATGCTTGAAGTTGTGACAGGTTTAACTAAGGCTGATGATTAAATGCAATAGATAGTACAACAAAAAACAGCCTTTATGTGACAATAAAGTTTTGCCTTTTCCTGAACATAACTGACATTTTATGGTGTTGATAACGAAAAGATTGCAAGATTGCCATAGAGAAACATCAAGTTTTGTAATGAAGTAAAAAGATGCAACATGGCACTCATGTTCATTGAGAACTTGACTGTTTTGGTATCTAAGGGAGACAACTAGTACTGAATATAGGTGTATAAGTCAAGTAACAATTATGGGGAATTGCTTTTTTATCATTACAAAATGGAGTTTGATTTGAAAGAATTTCTCTGATTGTTTCTCATATGAAATTATCCAAAACAGTGAACAGCTGGTCAGACAAAGTCTGATTTTAAGGTAGGACTCTCAATTACAAAAAAAGCTCGACTTCTGTCTTGCATGGAACCAGCAGTAATGTTTTATCTTTTTACCATCCTTGCATACATCTCTAACCTAGTAATCAAGTTTGAGGGCATAAATAAGTTTTACCATTAACCTGCTGGAACTAGAAGGGAGTCATTGCCATTAGTATACAGCCAAGCCAGTTTGACCAGGTTCTATACTTGTGGTAGCTCTTATTTTTTCTTAGTAATTTTCATATAATTTATAGCGGTCTATTCCATTTTATTCCTAATTGAAAGCTGGGCAAATTAATTTCACCAGTTTACAAGTTTAGCAGTTACAAATAAAGACATGCCTATGTCAGCAGTATGGAGGTACACCAGCATGAACATAATACAAACAATATTAACCAAGGCCAGTCTGGACACCATGACAGCTGGACATCATGACAGCAGGATGGATGGACAAGGGAAACAACCTAAAAACAATTAAGAACATACAGACAAAATTAAAACTCTAGTTATCTTACCGTATCATTATCTTGCTGTGTTAGATCTGTCAGTTCCTTCACCATGTGAAGATTCCAGAAGAATCGTCTATCACATCTCTGCCACAGTTGCAGGGTACTATCGTAACTTGACGAGGACTGACGCTGTATTGTATTGGTCAGATCATGTGTCTTACAGTAATAGAAAGTGTTACTTTCATTGTACATCTTGATCAGCTCCTGATAAACAAATAAATTGCTTTAACATGTGTAATTTCAGTACCACCAATGTTCAATAAGCTAGATGGATACTACCTCACATGAAAGAATCTTAAGTCCCTGGTGGGATTTGCACCCACAGCAGTTAGGGGCAAGTGGTTTGAAGTCAACAAACTTTACCACTCGGCCATGGACACCCCTCTACTTTAATTATATGACAAATGTTAATCTATCACCCGTGCCTAAACATGCAATGATTAATTTTCATATTCAAACTTTGAGCACAAATGGACCTTACACATCTTAAGTAATACACTTGGTATTCATAATCCCTTAATATATAATGCATTATTCATACAGTTATTACTTCATCATTTAGATTTCTTATGAGTCATGTAATATTATATATAGAATTATTTGTTTGGTCGGGTTTTATGTCCATCAATACAGTATAGGTCATATGGGGACTTTCCAGATCTGATGTTCTTGAGGTGAAAGACCTCAGGTTCCCCTCATTGCATTATTTCATTTATAAACAGGTACCTAAGTAGAACCACCAACATTTCATAAGCTAGTTGGATAGCTTCCTCACATGAAAGAATCCATAGTCACTGTCGGGATTCAACCCCACAGCAGAGAAAGGCAAGTGGTTTGAAGTCAATAACTTAACCACTTGGCCATGGACACCCCTAGAATTATTTGTATCAATTACATACTTTACCATAAGATTGTTTAATTTGTAAAATGGACATATTCAGATTTGAATTCAGAACTGTCCATTGTAAGTAAAGGGAGGTTTTGATACAAAAATGATCAAATTATCTCTAAGCCTTGCTTGCCACAACAGAAGCTATCCAAACAACCAGTGCAGATCAATGTCTGATCACGGTCTGCACTGTTCATTATTCAGTCAGTACATATTTTGAAATTTTCCATGAAAATGATGAATGGTTTTGTCCAGATCAAAAGACGGACAAGTTCATCTGAATCATTTACTTCAAAAAAACTAAAGAGTTAACATTATGTGGTCATGGATAAGTAAGTTGAAAAAATAATCCTAGAGGAATATTTCAGGTATGAGAAGCAGACTTCTCCTTAAATTTTTGGGAAAACTAACAGTGTTTCTGCAAAAAGAGAAGGAAAAATAACATAAACCGAATTTTAGAGGAAAACTGCATGATTTGAAAGAGATTCCCTAAGGCAGACTCTTATAAACAGCCCCTGCTATAGAAGGGAATGGTTTTTGAATGTCATTTGACATTTGTACTATTCTCTAAACTCTAAAATATAGAACTCATAAATGTATAATGTAACTGGTTATGTGTATACAAATTTGAAATTAATTCAAAAACAAAAACTATGAACTACAAAAAACAATATGATTAGATTATATTTCCCTGATTATTTGCAGCATAAAATACAGTGTTGTTTCAGAAACGGAATATTTAAACCAGAATGGCGTATATGATATATATAGCATTCATGACCTTTCCAAGAGAATTTTAACAACTATTTAATGATGTATTTTAATTTGTTAATTGAATTTAAATGCCACCTCAAAATAAGAAAATAATTTGTAATAGAACTAACATGAACTTGTGCTACCATAAAAGCTGCATAAAATTGTTAAAGTTTCTCTAGCAAAGGAATGCAAATGTTGCTAGTCATGTTCAATAAAGTACTGTTGTTTGACATCCACTGTTAACCTTGGTATTTTTTTTTTTCGACACTTACATTATTGTATTTAGTCCTAATCAATCACATTTTATGTTATACAAAAAATAAAACAAGTAATAATCATAAACAGCTATTCATAAACTGAACTAAACAGAAAAGGGCTATGGTTCATATGAACACATCTGTGGATGTTTCAAAATTCAAAATTTTACCAGTTCATGTTAATAAATGTTGAATCCTGCTTTAGCAGATGCAAGGGGACGTGGACAGTAACTTGTAATTACCACTTCCATCCATTGTCAATTAAACTAAGCCTGCAACATTTCAATTTTGATGTGTTGGGCTTTCTTTAGGGACTCTCTTTTTCTTTATTTTAGTAGTTTTGGTGTCTGCCTCTAAATCCAGTTCAAATATTTGAGGAATCAAAAACTTGTCTTTTATATTTCTTCTAGTGTAAGCTATAGAGTACAGATGATAGATTACCAATGCTCAATAGATTGTAATCGTCTCTTTAAAAGAAGATCAAGCCTCAGTAAGAAAAACTGTTAGTCTCATTAACAACACCAATGCCGCCAGCATAGAACATGTCTAAGCTTTACATGTGTAGTCTGTCAAATCTGAGTAGTCTCCGACTGAAAATTTGAGCCATGTCATGAAAAAACCAACATAATGCATTTGCGACCAGCATGGATCCTGACCAGCCTGCGCATCTGCGCAGTCTGATCAGGATCCATGTTGTTCGCTATCGGTTTCTCTACTTGTTATAGAGTTTGTAAGCGAACAGCATGGCTCCTGATCAGACTGCACGGATTCGCAGGCTGGTCTGGATCCATGCTGGTCGCAAACCCATTATGTTGGTTTTGTCATGACACGGCTCAAATCTCTTTAATGGACTTCAGGAACAGGCTGAGGAGTGTTCTCACAATCTCAAACGAATGTTGAAATAAATACTTTAAAATATTAGTGGCTTCAAGACAAATCCTATTTCATCAATTCACCCCACAAACTACCTAAAATTGACTCATCAATCTTCCAATCTGTACAAAATCATTCATCGTCTTAGTGAATAGCAACCAGTGCAGACCATGATCAGGCAGGTACAGATATGTCAACTTATCTTGGTCTGCACTGGTTTGCATGGATAAAATCTGCTGCCGTCTGCAGGTTGAAGTTTAATAATTACATCAATATATCTAATTAAATACCTCTAATATTCGTCTCTCAAACTTTTCTTTGTCTTTGACCACTTTCTGAAATGACATAGACACTTGAATCTACAATTATTATATATTTACAGTAATAAGAAAGATACAGGAATCTATAATAGTAATATATTGACAGTAATGAGTTTGTATTCATTCCCACCCCTAGGTCTCTGTGGTATATAAATCAATCACTACTTGGTGAAAAAAATGTATAAAAGTTGTTATTTATACCTCCATAAATCATCACTTGTTGGAATATTTATGAATAAAAAAAATTGCATTTCTATTTCTATGCTGTCAGCATTATATGATATATGTATGGAAGTCAACATGTATTAGATGGAACAACACCTTTATTTTCCACTAGAACTACTATTTAAAATTTGGACAAATTTTTTCACATTTAACTCAGCACTCACAAACAGTCTATGAAAACAAAAAGTGCACACTTTCACATGTTTGTCAAACTTTAAAAAAGCATTCATTGTAAAAATATAACATAGGTGTAGAAACACTAAGACTGAGTGAGTTGTTGAGGTCTCTGACATGACACCACTTGTGAGTTTTACAGGGCTTTTAAATCTTGCTGAAGGTCAGTGGTTTAACAAAGGTGTCTACCATTGACTGAAACATTATAGAGGGGGAGGATCTCTCATATCTTCACCTTAGTGCAGTACTGGATTAACTCTAATGTAATTTAATAGGAGTTAACCCGTTACTGCACTAAGGTGACAATATGTTCCTGACAGTAAAAGCTCAATCACAAATATATCAAGGATTTGACTTTCATTATACAATATAACTTGATAACTGCTAATGGATGGATAAATGACCATTTGTGGCCAAACATGTAACATCTAAGCTTGTTAAATTGGTAAAAAAAAAGTTTTAGTGCAGTTTGTAAGGAACTTTTTTCTCATCTGATACGAGTCATTGGAATAAGTTAAAAGATACAGAGGATTAATTAACCTTCTTAGGTTTTACATTCTCAGCAGCAGATTTGATCGTGTTCCAAGTCTTCTGGAGTGACTTCCCTTGACCGTCGGCATTTTGTGTGATACGATCTGTCTGACGAATTCCAAAGTGATGCATCTTACAAAGCTACAAAATATAACATAATAACTGATTACAAAGCTACAAAATATAACATAATACCTGATTACAAAGCTACAAAATATAACATAATAACTGATTATAGAGCACATAATTTAGTTTATACAATTTTTTTTTTTTTTTTTTTTTTTTTTTTTTTTTTGGGGGGGGGGGTTTGGTGTTTACGTCACATTGACACAGTATAGGTCATATCGCGACGTTCCAGCTTTACTGGTGGAGGAAGATCTCAGGTGCCATTCCGTGCATTATTTCAGGCACGAACGGGCACCTGAGTAGAACCACCGACGTTCCGTAAGCCAGCTGGATAGCTTCCTAAGCGGTGAGGGGCAAGTGATTTGAAGTCAACAACCTTAACCACTCCCGCAATGGACGCTCCCCCCCCCCCCTCCCCCCTCCAAATTTTTTTTAGTTTGATTTTGTTGGAAGCTATAAGCTTATTAAAACACTCTCAAATCCATTCCTGGAACCAACCAGTATTAAGCAATGAATGTAAAGTTTTGTGCTCAAGGAAACAACAGCTTGCCTTTATAATAATAATAATAATAATAATAATAAAGTCTTTATTTAAAGAGGCTACACAGTTGCAACAAAGGCAATCTACCCTGTGGGCCTCATAAAATGTACATATTTACAATCATATAGTTGTGAATAACATGAAATATTTTGCAGAAACATTAACATAATTATTTTGATATTGCAATAGAAAATGACAAACAATTATATAATAATATAAAGTGCACAAAAAATATACAGTGAAACAAGGCATTTCAAAATTACAAATAAACCTTTGACAATACAATGTAACAATATTTCAACAAGAGCAGTGTTTTTCTTACAATTTTATATTTCATTTGTCTTTTTCCAATTTTCTATGTATTTATGTTTGAAGTTTTGAAGTGATTGTGCAGAGCGTATGCTGATTGGTATTTCATTCCAGATTTTTGACCCTGAATAGTTAAAACTTTTTCTGAAAAATTCTACTTTTGGTTTTGGTTGGTATATGTTAAGTTTTGAATCTGTTGAACGTAGGGTGCGAGAATGAATAGTATGATTGAATGTAAATTTTTGTTTTAAGTACTCGGGGCAAATATTGTTAATTGATTTATATACCATAATTGCTTGTTTATATTTGACTCGGTCTGGGAATTTCATCCAGTTTAATAAAATGAATAGATCTTCAGCCGGGGCATCATATGGTTGATCTAGTATAATCCTAGCTGCTCGTTTTTGGAATCGAACTATGGATTGTATTTGCTCCAAATTACAATTTCCCCAGATAGAGCAACAATAGTCTAAGTGAGGTAGTATGTAGGAGTTAAAAAATAGTTTTCTAATGGGAATGTCTATGAAATATTTAATTCTTTGCAGTAGGTACAATTTGGAATTGCACTTTTTTAACACATGATTAATATGGTTTTTCCAGTTTAATTTGCTGTCAACTTGGACACCGAGAAGTTTCTCAGAGTTGGAACATTCTATTAAATTATTGTCTAAATGTAGCATGTTTAATAATTTGGAGTCTGTTTTGTTTGATGGACAAATTGCCATTGCCTTTGATTTCTTTGCATTTAGTGACATAGAGTTCATTTGACACCAAAAATTTACATTATCTAATGCAGTTTGTAATTTAGTTTGTACTTCCAGATAAGTTGTTCCAACTGCAGAGATAGTTGTATCATCAGCAAATATATCTGTAAAAATTTCTTTTAGCTCCTTCGGAAGATCATTAATATATATTAGAAATAAAAGTGGACCAAGTACAGATCCTTGGGGAACTCCTGATTTAATATGTCCTGGTTCTGATAGTTTCCCAGATATAGATACCTTTTGAAGCCTATCCTGTAGGTAGGACTTAAACCACAGTATTGTTTTATTGCTAATATTAAGTGTTTGTAGTTTTTGAATAAGAATAGAGTGATCTACTAGGTCGAACGCCTTTGAAAGGTCGAGAAACAGTGTTCCAACAACTTTTCCATCATTAATAGCATTTATCCACCTATCTACTATTGAAAGTAAGGCAGTTTCACAGGAGTGATCTTTTCTAAAGCCAGACTGATAGTTATAGACTAAGTTGTTAGATTCTAGAAAGTCTTTGAGGTTATTAGAGACATGGCGTTCAATGATTTTGGTTAGTATTGGAAGGATTGAGATTGGTCTGTAGTTGCATTTGTCACTTTTAGAACCTTTTTTAAATATAGGTGTAACTTTTGCAATCTTAAATTGGTTTGGAAATATATCATTAGAAATGCTTAAGTTCATAATATATGTAATTGAATTCGCTATGATGTCAGCTGACATTTTTAGGTATTTAGGCCCAAGTCCGTCCAGACCTGTAGACTTGCTTTCATCAAGATTTAGTAACTCTTTTTGAACAAACTCTTTAGTTAGAAGTGGTATTTCAAATTTAGAAGAAAAGTTTGAATTTTCTTGGCTGTCATTAATTTCTGGGAGTGTGTGTTGCATACACTGAAATATGTTAATAAAATAGTCATTAAAAGTATTAGCTGTTTGGACTGGATCTGAAATAGGGTTGCCTTGATCGTCATTGATGAAATTAGTTGGATGTATTACAGATGTACCTGATAAATCTTTAAGATTTTTCCATAGGGTTTTTGGATCATTTTTCCTATTGTTATTTATTTTTTCTGTAAAAAAAGATTTTTTTGATGTTTTGATAAGTGCCTGTACGAAAAAGTCTGGGCAGAATGCAGACAGAATCTGTACAGACTTTATTTAGAAAACTCTGTACAGAGTCTGTACAGAAAAAAATCTGGTCAAATGATACAAAGTTGAACCAGAATTCTATTAATAGATTTTAGCAATAAGGATAAAGAACGAAATCTGTACAGATTTTTTCTGAAATATTTAAATTAAGCCGATTATTTTCTGGGCAGAAAAAAATCTGGGCAGAAAAAAAAAATCTGGGCAGAAAAAAAATCTGGGCAGAAAAAAATCTGGGCTTCTTCATATTCTGTACAGAATTAACCCTGTCCATAGGAAATATCTGAAAGGGAATTCTGCACAGAAAAAAATCTGTACAGAAAATATTCTGTACAGATTTTCGTTTTTTTGGCTAAAAACAAAATCAATTTTCCTTTTGAACATTTCTCATTTATTAATTTTAATTAACAATTTTTATTCATTTCTTTCCTGGAGTAGTCTATCCAATGAGTAATAGCCTTGTTGAGGGCGCTGTCATCAGGAATTGGCTTGTCTCTGTCTTTGCACCACACATCCTGACATAATCTAGAGTAAAAAAAAAGGAATTTTAATTATGTTCATTCTATTATTAAATGATATACAAAATTTGTAAAATATTTCAATGTGTATACAAAACAGTTAAAATTGTATCCCTATATACCTTAAGTTTTTTTGCACCAAGTAACAACAAAGTCACTGACTAATAAAACTGTTTACATATATCATCCCTGACCATATATCATCCCTGACCAACGCTTGTGTTGCTTGTGTTACAAATCTACACAGTCATGTAAATTGCAACATAACTTAAAATAGGAGAGATTTACAAGTGGCCAATATTCTAAAAATAGAATTGCTGATAAGCACTGACCATAGCAACCGTTGCTGGTCATACATTCTACACAATTTCCGGGAGTTTTGAATTGATTAATTTAAACTAAATGAATTGAATTATAGAATAGCAAAACAAAAAGCTAAACTATTTATTGCATAATAGAGCAAGAAATTAAAAAAAAATAGATCTTGACCTATCAACTGATCAAAAAGCAATTTATGAACTAATAATTTCACTGGCCCAGCTTTGACTTCAGTGCATTAATTTTATACTCATTAGACCATAGTGGTCTTTCTCAAATCAGAGTAAATTTAACTAATATAGATAATTCATAGACTATTAAAAGATGTATAAATAATTTCTTTTATTTACAGTGGAAGGTATAACCAAATAATTCAAAGAAAAATTCAAAGAAAACATTGCAAAATCTTACCTCTGGTTTTGATTATAATTCCATCATAATTCCTCTTTGGCCCCTAAATCTGAGAATTTCAAGTCTCTACATGATTGCTCTTCACAACAACTAACTTGTTAACTTATCATTAGAAAAATAAACTAAACAAAACATATTAATCTTTGCCAATGTGAAGACACTTTGTGTAATAAAACCTCGTGTGGCAGCCTGAGAGATTTGAATTGACCAACAGGGGTTACATGGGGGTTACACCTGATATTACAGAATATCTATCTACTACTCTGAGATTAACTCAGAGTGAAATTCTGGCTAGAAAAGTAAATTCTGTCTCAAGATTCATCTAAGTGTTAAAATTCTGTGTGTCTATGTAAATTCTGCCTCATTTTTTTTCCAAGTATTGAAATTCTGTCTTGTAAAAATATCTAAGAGCAAAATATCTGTGTGAAAATTTTTCTGTACAGAAAAATTTTTGATTCTGTTTTATTCTGCACAGAAAATCACCTATTTCCTAGGCCGATTCTGTGTCCAATTCTGTGTCGGTGTCAACTCTGTACAGAAAAATGAAAATCTGCCTCTATAACAACCAGAGTTGGTACAGAGTCTGTACAGAATTGGCTCAGAATTTTCGTACAGGTGCCTTTACTTTATTTCTCCAGATCTTGTACTGTTCAAAGTTACCTTTACTTTTAAAATAATCTCTTTGATTTATTGCATATTTTACATCTGTAGTTAACCAGTCTGGTTGACTTGTATGTTTTACACGTTTAGTTTTTAGTGGAGCATGTTGATTAAGTGTATTTAAAAATAAGTTAGAAAAATAGTCTAGTGCATCATTTGGATCATCGTATATTTGCAAGGTGCTCCAAGGTTGACATTTTAATTGTTGTAAAAATTCTCCTTGGTTAAACTTCTTTGTATTTCTATAAGAGATTGTTTTATGCATTGGTCCATCAGAACTTTTAGATGTTTTTCTTGTTATACATACTGGTAAGTGATCACTTAGGGATATGTTGGGGATAGTAATTTTCTTTATGTTACATGGAATATTTGTATACATATGATCAATAATTGTTGATGATGTTTGAGTAATTCTAGTTGGATGTTCAACCATTTGGCAAAGATTGTAACTGTCATTTAGTTTTAACCAGTTTGATTTCAATGAATTTTCAGTTTTAAAATCAATATTAAAGTCTCCCATTATCAACAGTTCCTTGTCTTCACAAATTAATTTTTCCAGGGTATCTTCATACATAGAGTTCCAAGATGACAGGGATGATGGTGGTCTATACACATATCCAAGAATAAATGGTTTTTGATTAAATGGTTTAATTTCCAGTAAAATGATTTCCATATTGGTGTTTTCCAGATCTTCACGCCTAATACAAGGGTAGTTTTCTTTCACAAATACCACAATACCTCCACCATTTGATTGTCGATCTCTCCGAAAGAACTGGTAGCCATTTATTTTGAATTCTTCGTCACTAAAACTTTCATTTAAAAATGTTTCACAGATGCCAAAAATATCAATTTCTTTGTGTTCATGTAAAAGTATCTTGATTTCATCGAATTTAGGAAACAAATAATGAATGTTAAGATGCATGAGTTTTAATCCTTTTTTAAGGAACCAATGATTATGTGGATTTGTAATCGAGAAGTTATCATGTTTTGACTGATCTTTGTAATTTAAACTTGGTGAGGTGGCACTGATGGAGGAAATAGATACATCCAAGGTGACATTGGTGGGAATTGATTCCAGATTCTTAACGAGTGGGGTGTTGGTGGCAATATCTGCATTTGATGGTTGTAAAACATCTGTTGATGTGGTGGCCTTTGACAGGGTTTGAACCCACGCAGTCACCAATCCTTAGATAACTTATTCTCTACCACACCACCACTCTTTATTTGATAACATGCCTTTCAGTAAATCACCGAAATGTCACAGTGAAATATATTTTGATAATTTCACTAAATCATTACTATACCTACTTATATTTAAAAAGCATGAATCATTAATAAACAGATCTTTCTGCAGTAATACAATGTACTCTTAATTGCAAAGTTAATTAATTGTATATGTTTTCTGGAAGCACATACAAATTTACACACTTAATTTTAAATTGTACATGTGACTTTTTTTCTTCAACATTTACATTATAGCATTCCTGAAAGAGAGTTGTTAACGTTATTTAGGGCAAAATAACAACAACAAAAACTGAAAAAATGAAATAAAATAAAAAATTCTTCCTGTTACATGTACATGTAAAATTAAATTATATTTCACTTGTAAACATTTTACTTGTAGCTTTACAACTCACTAAAAGCACCTGGTGTTCACTCTGTCAAACAAACTATTAAAAAAAATTGTGTGATTTTTATTTTGGCAATCACAATGGTCCAAGTGAATATATTTTTCTTCGGTGGACTAACCCCCAAGATATGACCAAAAATGTGTTGCATTTCGCCTAAAAAACGCCTAAAAATACAGACAAATAAACACCTTAAATCATTGGAAAAAAACCTTCCTATTTCTGTTATTTCTGAGTATTATTTTCTGCTACTCAAAAAGAGATTGTTATCTTTCTTTTTTATTCTGATAATTCAGCGTAATTTGTTTTCCTTTCTTGACATTTTTATAACACTGCATGAAAATGGAAGTGTATTTGTTTCCAAATAAGAGTTTCAGTTTTTTTATTGTGTCACTTTTAATGAAAGCATCATACAAATAATCTAGTCGTGTGGGAATTCAAGAGAAATAATGATTCCAACAGAGATAATAAGGTGGTAAAATTATTTCCCAAATAATCAAATAAAACCAATTGTTTACATGAAATGTTATATAAGCATGCTTTTCAAGGTTGGAAATTAAGCAATTAAATAGAAATTTCTGAGTGCAAAAAAATGTTAAAATCAGTATGCAGAGTTCTTTTAATAAAATCTTGTTTTCTCAAATTCTTTTGATGCAAGATGGCATATACATTGTATTTTAATTTGGCCATACTACATTAAGGTCCGACCAATTTTTACCAAGTAAACATATGACCAAATTTCATTTCTTAAATACTAAATGAATCAACAAGTTGTGCATGTATTGTTATTCTGAAAATAATTAATTTTATAAAAATTTCCTTAGTTTGTAACCTCTTTTGAGTTCACTTGCTGTGTAGTTAGAAATAAGAATGGAAACAGCATGGACCATCACCAAGGTGATTGTGACCTTGACCTCTGATCTTCTGACCCCAAAAACAATACAGGCCTTTAACTTATATAAATACAACTACCACACAAAGTTTAAAGCCTTCAAGTCAAATGCTGTTAGTTGAGAACAGTTCTAGATAACCATGACATTTGACCTACTGACCCCAAATACAACATCTGTAAAATAATGTACTTTTTCTTAATAGATGGGGCAACATAATTAGGACAAACATACATATATATGACCTCTAGAGTGTAAACAATCTAAAATTTTAACTACATGTATACAGCACAATGCATGGTGGTTTGAAGGTCAAATGTCAAGGTTACTTAGTGATTTGTAGGTCAAATGTCAAGGTTACTCTGACTTTTGGCAATTGTTCTCAACTTGTAGCATTTTACACTGTCCCAAGACAAACCTGAAAATCTCACAGACATGCTAAACTCTTTAAAGTATGTTGTTCATCATTTTCTTTTCTATTAAAGTTGAAAATGTGTCTCCACAGGGCTATCAGTTCATATAATACCATCATGAATCATGCTAATATCTTATATTATTGTTGACAGACTGGTAATAAACTGTCTATAAACTTACAATATACTCTCTGATAGAGCATGTGTCAGTCTAAAACTTAATGTCTATCATTTTATTTATCTCTTTATGTCAATTCTACTCATATTTATACAGTCTTAAATGAATTCTGAAAATGCTTAATGTTTCTTCAGACAGCTTTTGCACTCAAATAATCATTCTGCTTAAGTCGTAGTGTTTTTGATATGGGGTATGAACAATGACACATTTCGTACAATATTTAAGGTTGAAAGCTACATGTTTTATTAATGAATGTGTTATATATTAAACAAAATCTTTTTCCATGTATAGCTAAAAGAATACAGATACAATCTGAAACATGTAGCAGTAGTACAGTTGTTGAATTTTTATAGTATATTTTACAAGTTTACCTAAGTATAAACCTTTTAAGATGGTAAAACAATTAAGGAGTACAAGTGGAACAAAGGTCAAGGAGTGCGTGACACTTCATCGTCAAACTTACATCAAGATCAACCTCGGCAGGTTCCGTGTCTGATAATGACAGGACAGTGATCTTGTTAATCTGAAATACATCATGTTCACCTTCCAGCTTGCCAACACATGTCTGTTTGCTGATCAACAATAACTTCCACTCAGACTCTGCAAAATTTAAGAACAATGGTCAAACGTGCATGATTTATAATAAAAACAAGGAACATCGCAATGCGATGCAACCAGGTTTTCAGCAAAATATTTCACAGAAGCTTTGTCATGAAGGGGCATTTGTTTTTAATTGAACTTTTAGGAGGAATTATGGCTTTTTTAATATTCCTCAAACAAAAATGATTGAGAAATTTTATGTTGTCTATTCGCCTTTTTTTCCCGAATGTTTTAGAAAGGTAAACAGTACTTTATTTTTGCTTAATTTTTGCATTTTTGCGTCTCTTGTCATTTTCTTTTGTCAACAATATTGGCGTGTGGTGTTTTGTGCGATATCAAGAAAAGTATGTTCACAATTTTAAAAAAATACTTGAATGATGTCTTGGAAGAAACATGGGAATTTAGTGAGCGCCAGGGCACTTGATGACAAAGCTTCTGTGAAAGTTTGGTAAAAATCCATTGAGAAATGTAGGAGAAGTTGCGCACTGTAGAAATTGTTCACTATATATTCTGTATAAGGAAAAAATATACAAAGGGCCATAATTCGGTCAAATATTATCCAATCACAAAACCCCGACAATATGTGCCAGGCACTTGAAAACAAAGCTTCTAAGAAAGTTTGGTCAAAATCCGTTGAGAAATGTAGGAGGAGTTGAGCACAGAAGAAATTGTTCTCTATATATTCTGTATAAGGAAAAAATATACAAAGGGCCATAATTCGGTCAAATATTATCCAATCACAAAACCCCGACAATATGTGTCAGGCACTTGATAACAAAGCTTCTAAGAAAGTTTGGTCAAAATCCGTTGAGAAATGTAGGAGGAGTTGCGCACAGAAGAAATTGTTCACTATATATTCTATATAAGGAAAAAAAACAAAGGGCCATAATTAGGTCAAATATATACCAATTGCAAAACCCTGGCAATATGTGTCAGGGCACTTGATGACAAAGCTTCTGAGAAAGTTTGGTCAAAATCCGTTGAGAAATGTAGGAGGAGTTGCGCACAGAATAAATTGTTCACTATATATTTTATATAAGGAAAAAAAAACAAAGGGCCATAATTAGGTCAAATATTATATAATCGCAAAACCCCGACAATATGCGCCAGGGCACTTGATGACAAAGCTTCTGTGAAAGTTTGGTCAAAATCCGTTGAGAAATGTAGGAGGAGTTGCGCACAGAAGAAATTGTTTACGCCCGCCCGCCCGCCCGTCCGCCCGCCCGCCCGACCGCCCGCCCGCCGACATACCTCAATCTAATAACCAGTTTTTTCCTTCGGAAAACCTGGTTAAAAAATAAAATGGTTAATTTTTTTAAAACATAAATGTAGTCAAAACAGAGAATTTTCAAATATTCACATTATCTTTAAAGTTCTGTGTCTTTCAATCAAATAATATTTACCAATTTCATGAATTAAAAAAAAAACTTTGAATCTCTTGTTGCTTTAGGACAAATTTATTTTAGTTGGAGATACCAGATTGAAAAGTGTGTAGGGGGTGTAAATTATTCAAGGCCAATTTGTAGGGACATACCTAATATGTAATTATATAAAATATCACACAAACGTGACAATGAGAGCATCATTTAGAGAATATATATTTTACAGCAGACCTGTGTGGTGGCAGTCAAAAATGTCACCCAGTATTTCATTTTGATTTTCATATCATTCTGTATTTTTGTGTCATTTTGGATACTTCAAGTTCTTTACAATGTAAAGAGGGTATGTGAGATGTTACATAACAAATTGTCATTCTGACCAATGCAAAAAAGTTTGTAGATACCTTTTTTGTGGTGCATAGGTGTACAAATCAAGTTTACTAAAATCATAGTTTTCAATGAATCTTTTTCATATTTTAATTTTATTTGGGTTTTAAGTAACATCAACACTGTACATGTCTCATGGCAACTTTCCAGTTCCTACAGGTTTAAAAAGACCTCAAATGTGCAGCTCAGCCCATGCATACATTATTCAGGTACAAGCAATTACCTGAGTAGAACTACTGATCTTATATAAGCTAACTGGATAGCTTCCTCACATTAAAGAATCCCAACCGACATTGAAATTACATCCATGAGTGGTAAAAGTGAGTTATTTGAAGTCAATGATCTTGACCACTACAGAGACCCACAATCTTATCAAGTTAGGACATTCGATCATTAGAATATTTATGCTGAAAGTCAATGTATTAATTATTTACATCTTCACAGAACATTACATTAAACAACAGCAAGAATTCAACACATTATTAAAATCTGCTGTTTTTTTTCCATTCTTCAAGAAAGTTTCTATAAAAATAGTAATATTTAGCCTGAGATAACAACCAGTACAAAAATAGGTACACTTTTGTAACTGGAATTTGATTGATAAATTCAATCTTATGAACAAAAGTAAACACAAATTCCAGCCAAAAATAGTCTCAGAGTTTGTTTTAGAATTATCACATTTCTTTACGAGCTTTTCCTTAACTTAAGCAACATGTTGTCACTGAGTTGCGGAATCTCAATACCAACTAAAATGTGAAATCACATGTCATGCCCTATCCATCAATTGTACTGATATTTCTAGAACTTAACCTCCTGTAATTCAAAGAAAGGCATTCAAACTCTCATAAAGTTAATCTGTTTAGCATGGAAAGCAGGAATAGTAAAGTAAGTTAAATTGTTCCAAGGAAACTGTAATGAAACATAAAAGACAGTCTGGAACAATATTCTTGTATCTGTTAGGTTTAACTTAAGGTTACATGCCACTAAATGTATATGCTACTTAAAACACATTTAAGACAGCCAAGGCAATTCTCCAAGAAAAAGTCTATAGGAGGGATTTACAGACAAGGATTTTTCTAAAAATAGATTCACTGTATATTTCTATGGCAGTTCTTAGTGAATTATCACATTACTGGTATATTCTACTGGCATTACCACTTTTGCAGCTACACTTTAATATTTTATTCTACGCTAATGAGTGAAATACTGGGTTTCAGCTGAGAAATAAAATAAATATCACTCACAGTATATCACTCACAATGAAAGAATATCACTCACAGAATATCACATACAGTGTGAGTAATATCACTGAAAGTGTGAGTATATCACTCACAGTATATCGCTCACAGTGTGTGTATATCACTCACAGTATATCACTCACAGTGTATATATGATGTAGCTATGCCTAACTTCTAGTTTGATTCTGTTGTACAATTATGTAAAAAGCAATTACTGCATTTTGTTCTCTATGGCATATTTTTCTATTCAATTACAATTAATTCACTCAAATAGTTAAAAGTTATGCTGCAAAGATGACTACAAAATTGTATCATTTATTTTAAGCAGCACTGGAATAGCCATTGAAAATCAGATCTGATGTTCTCTTCTGCCTGTTCAGCGGCAGATTTGAAAAGCTATGTATATTAGAGAAATATTTGCACAAATTTTGTAAAAATGAATATTCGAATATATTTGAACATGGAAAACAATTATTCAAACATCAAATTCCTTATTCCTTTCTGGCTCTGTTATATAACAGATATCATCACCTTTAAGTGCAGTAACAGGTTAACTCCTTTTATTATTTAATAGAGTTACTGCACTGAACGTGATATGTATTTTTATAGTTGCTGAATATGATATAATATGTAATGAAAAAAATAGTATTGCCCTAGTCTATATGTGCATTGTAATATGCACCAATACTTCGTTAACTAGCATAACATTTTGAAATATTCTGCTATATTTTGTATACAGCCCAATAAAAGTCTTATTCCAGCATCTCAATATATTGTAACATTGTTGCTTTGCCTTCACAATACCCACCACAATAAAATAAACAAATAAATGTTCATCCAGACTTTATGTGTTATTAATCAAACTATAAAATCATGTTATAATGTGTCTGCATCAATGAATCAGAACTACTAGAGAAGAATGAGGAATGATGTAACAATACAATCTGTCAAAATCTGTGGCAGAAATCTCCAAAATCCCAACATTTCACTTAGATAAATGATTCTCTTCCAGTTATCATATTGATCAAAGGGTATATAGATCAACTTGAACAGTACAAGACAAATTCTAACAATCATGATTCCTTATTGACCAAAAATGGGTAAACTTGAAGTTTATCTTCTGATTACAATGACTAAATAAATAAGAAAAAGATTTTCTTACCACGGAAAATATTTCATGTGTTTATGTGTTTTGTTATGTTTCTGTTGTAAATCGTGTGTGCAAGCAGTTTTTTGGCATCGATAAATAAAATAAATCTAATTATTTGTTATACTACTGATAATTATATTGTTGTATTTGAATAATGGACTGATACATGTACAATATAATATACAAAAATTAAGTTTAAACATTGCCACCAACACTGGTGGAATTGGGGAAAAAAGCATTGTAAAAAGTCTTAATTGGGAATTTTAGACGAACAAAATAATAGGATAAAACTCTGTCAATGGCATTAGTATTTTCTTGTATGGGTAATTCTACAGGATTCACTTTGGTTCAAAGAATTTTATCAGCAACAACAACAATGAAGATTGACAATTAGGAATCTTTTGCTTTTAAGTTGGGGTAAAAAACATACTTTTTGGCATTGGTTATACCTCTGTTTACGATTAGTTTCTATTATGTATGGAAGAAAGCACTCGCTGATTGGCTTGGAAAAAAACAGCACAATTTGCCAAGTTATGGACAAAACACAGCAAGTCCATTAAACAAAATTCACCAGTACAAGGTTAAAGACATAACTATGTCAGCTTAAAGGAATAACACAGATGGACTTAACACTCATGTAATATTCATAACAAGGGAATTATCATTGCACAATGAAAATAATATCCTTAGAATGCTACATGACTAGAATGCCCATGAGAGGACAAAAGGTTGTTTTCAGTTACCATTTCATTTACTGTAAAATTCCTAATAAACTCCCCTCCCTTAATAAAGCCCCCCCCCCCCTCACCATAGGCTTTTTGATATGGAAAAAAAATCTACTCATCAGAGCTGAACTCATGAATAAATCCATTATTTAATTGAAATCCTTCAGTGTCCATTTTATTTTTTTAGTAAAAATGTATTATGAACTTTAAACCTTAACACTTTTTAATGTTAAAAACAACACTTGCAAACACTAAATGTATTTACAATGATTTTTGGATTTAGGAAAATAGCCTGCCTTTGTTGGAAAATGTTTAGCCCATGGGGTGTTTAATAGGAAATTTACAGTATATTGATAATACTGTCATTGTTAGGACAGAGCCATGTTCCCATGGTGTCTTATATTAGATTCCAGTAGTTTTATATAGTGTTGAATTTCTATCATGGAACTCGCAGCCATGTATTCAATTTGAAATTTTTCATTTTTTTATTTTAAATGGTATACCACAATGTTATTACTTTAAATGGTGCAACTTATGTTATTTGAAAGTTAGCACTATCTTATCTTACATGGTTCTACTATGTTGTTTCATATGGTAATATTAACATGTTATTTGAAAGTTAGCACTATGTTATTTTACATGGTTCTACTATGTTGTTTCATATGGTAATATTAACATGTTATTTCAAATGTTACCATTATGTTATTTTACATGGTACTACTATGTTGTTTCATATGGTAATATTAACATGTTATTTGAAAGTTACCACTATGTTATTTTACATGGTTCTACTATGTTGTTTCATATGGTAATATTAACATGTTATTTGAAAGTTAGCACTATGTTATTTTACATGGTTCTACTATGTTGTTTCATATGGTAATATTAACATGTTATTTCAAATGTTACCATTATGTTATTTTACATGGTTCTACTATGTTGTTTCATATGGTAATATTAACATGTTATTTGAAAGTTACCACTATGTTATTTTACATGGTACTACTATGTTGTTTCATATGGTAATATTAACATGTTATTTGAAAGTTACCACTATGTTATTTTACATGGTACTACTATGTTGTTTCATATGGTAATATTAACATGTTATTTGAAAGTTACCACTATGTTATTTTACATGGTTCTACTATGTTGTTTCATATGGTAATATTAACATGTTATTTCAAATGTTACCATTATGTTATTTTACATGGTACTACTATGTTGTTTCATATGGTAATATTAACATGTTATTTGAAAGTTACCACTATGTTATTTTACATGGTACTACTATGTTGTTTCATATGGTAATATTAACATGTTATTTGAAAGTTACCACTATGTTATTTTACATGGTTCTACTATGTTGTTTCATATGGTAATATTAACATGTTATTTCAAATGTTACCATTATGTTATTTTACATGGCACTGCTATGTTGTTTCATATGGTAATATTAACATGTTATTTGAAAGTTACCACTATGTTATTTTACATGGTACTACTATGTTGTTTCATATGGTAATATTAACATGTTATTTGAAATGTTACCACTATGTTATTTTACATGGTACTACTATGTTGTTTCATATGGTAATATTAACATGTTATTTCAAATGTTACCACTATGTTATTTTACATGGTACTACTATGTTGTTTCATATGGTAATTAACATGTTATTTCAAATGTTACCACTATGTTATTTTACATGTAACCACAATAAGGTTTCATATGGTATTATTATGTCATTTCAAATGATACCTCTACCAAAGTCATTACAGCTCCTTCCACTTTAACAGTTATACAAAACACACAAATCTCAAAAATTTCCTGTATGTAATAAGCTAGAAAAGGATAAAGATTTTTGTTCTTTTATTTGTGTACTAGTTAAATAGCATGTAGTGTTAGTAACAATCATCGGGACTGTAAGCTTTCCTTAAAGAGATCATGCATGCCAGCATACGGTACCAGCATATATTTGTAATTCCTCAAGTAAATGCCAACTTCTCACCTAAACACAAAGGTGGGCAGTAAATTTCAAGATATGAAGTGTTACCCATTTAATCATCATCAAAAAGGAAAATAATGTTCCATGCCTGGGACTAAAAGTCTTAAATCTTTACACTTCACCTACAATGACTTTTTGTTATTGTTAGGTTTTACATTTAACACTAACACATTATAGGTCATACTTATGGGGACCTTCCAGCTTAACTGGTGGAGGAACAACTCAGGGGTCCATTATTTCAGGCACAAACAGGCACCTAAGTAGAACCACAACGTTCTGTAAGCTAGCTGGATGGCTTCCTCACATAAAACAATCTAAAGAGGACAAGTATTTTTAAGTCAATGATCTTACAACTCTGTAAATGACGCCCACTACAAAGCTATTATTTAAGGTTGGTTGACTTCTGAATTTCTGATTAGAGCTAATTAAGTTGTTAATTCATCAATATACTATTGAGAAATTTAAAAATATCAAAATTGTTTGCTCGTCCTTCAGTAACTGCCCTCTACCTCTCTCTGAATGTTACAGATACTGATAGTTCCTGTTTCTTACAAATAATTTACCTCCCCTGTCAAAAGTCAGGCAGCCATTTTGAGGGTCAATATTCTGTATCATATAATTGACAAAATAAGGAAAAAAAATCAATATAAACAGCTGATTTAGATGAATTGTCAAATTCTTTTATACATAATAATAAAAGAAAGTATAATAATAGCACTTATATGTTAATTATTTGTATCAGTTTTCATGAAAAAGATGAAATTATGTGAGATTTTTAACTTATCTTAGGCTTATAACATACCGGGTCACTGGGAATAACCCTCAAAATGGCAGCCAGGGGAGGTAATAATTGCTTTACGAAAAGCGTATCTACTGAGATCCACAAATTTGTTTTGTTATCTTTTTGAGAATAATCAAGATAACTTAATCTAAATAACCTAACTTTAGCAGTTCTTAACTTAGCATGGTTCTTGTTATATGTTATTGTCATACTGAAGTTTTAAATCCTAATTAAGTAACTCATTTCAGATTTTCCTGATATAAAGGTTATATAGACTGTCTTAATCAGCCTGCAAGACATATTTTGTTAAAGATGAATTGGGTTAACAAACAGTTCAGACATGGACAGTTTAATTATAGACAAGGCCAGATTTGTGTAGACACTGTCTTACACTGGGATATATTAGATTGATAAAAGTCCTTCAGGCAAATTGTTCAAGAGTCAATTTCAGCTAATACTGATGGCTTAAATTTTCCGTTAGTTACAAATTATACCTATAAAGACATAGAGGATATTTTGTTTGTTTTGCATCTAAGATCGAAATATATTTCACAGAGTGAACACCTGATGCAATATTTTTACAAGTGGCATATAGGCCAAGAGTGAAAAAAACATGTATAAGAGCTGGTGTTCATGTGTAAAAATATATTAATTTGATCTGACATAAAAAAGAAACAAATTTTCTAATTATTTTATGCTTTTTAGGGGTTTTTTTTAAATCATTTTAACTGATTTTTGCTGCCAAATGACATGAGCTCTCATTCATGATGTCATAAAATCCTGACATCCGATTGTTTTTGTTCAAAAATAATTCTGTAAAATTTCACCAATTTTTAAACATCTCCTTACAATGATATTTGCAGATATTCATGTGCTTTTCATTATCAAGCACCTTTTACTCACATTAGTGGAGTATATTTCTGATAATATTTCCATTTCTTTAAGAAATATTCTTTTCCTCATCATTTAGATATTGTTTGACTACAGTGAAAATTATATTTTATAATTTCACTGTATAAAGAAAGACATAGGTCATGCTCCTGATGAAGGTCTTACTAGACCAGTGAATCATTCAATCTTACTATAAGTAATTCATAAACCACCCTGGTGTTTATTGTGTTGTTCTCCTCCACCCAAATCTTTTACTTTGTTTCATAAAATATACAAGATAGTATCATTACAAGAACAAAATTGGCCTAAAAAAAACTTCATCGATAGAACTGACCATTCATTTTCAAAGAATGAAAGAAAATGAGAATCGGCCCATTTCAGATAAAATTTCCAAATTCTGTTCACTGCCAAAGAAAGTGATACAATATATATCAATAAAACATAATTTCCTTTTCTTGGTGTCTGGGGTTGAAAGTTTTCTCTTCAACTCATTTATAATAAAGATCTATATCATATTGTGAAATCTGAGATAATTCATCAAAGTAATTTAAGGCAAGAATAGACTTGAAATAGTCTTGAAAAGGTCAAGTGAAAATTGATTTTTTGGGAAAACAGCAATTTCGAGATATTTATGTAGCAAAAGGGTATATTTTCAGCTTATGCCCTGTGAGAATACTATCTATGTATAAGCTTATAGGGGGAAAAAAACATAAAACATAAAGGCCTGCAGTCACGCAATATTCAAAATATGGGAATTATTATTGCATAATGAATGCTATATTAAGCAAGCTTAATGAACATTATGCCCAAGAGAGGCAAAAAAAATAGTTGTACTTAGTTAACATGTCATTCAGAATAAAAACACAGTCTTTATTACTATTATAATCTATATATATAAGTGAGGCAGCATTTTTCTTCATCAATACAAAATATGAAACAGAATCAATGATTCTGATTTAAGTCATATATAAAGGTTAACATATTTTGTAACAAATAATTCTGACAAGAACAGTAATATGAGTAGAAAGGAACAGAAAAACTAACAAAATTAATTAACTCATTGAAAGCCAGGGTGGATCATGAATTTAACCCTTAAGTTGCTGACTTTATGGACATGACTGTACAGCTTCCAATTTTCTATACTGATCAAATACAAAAGTAAAAGTTTACAAAGATTTAGCTAACAGTATTTTCACAATTTCAACTTAATTAACAAATTAAAAAGACTTATAAAAGTAATTAACCCACTGAATACTAATGAAGATCCCATAACTTGCTGAATTTATCATATGGACTGGTAAAGCTTCCAATTTTAAAAACTGTCCTTTTACAAAAGTGAAAGTTTATAAATATTTAGCTATTTTTGGTAATTTTCATAGATTTTAAGGGCCATTTACAATCTCTTAATTACTTTCTTTGTCCACTTAACAATATCTTACTCTTTAAATTTTAATACATTTTAAAAAATTTCATAAAAATTAGCATTAATCTAAAGGCCATACTGTTTTAAGAGTTAACCTATTAAAGTCCCATTATGCCCAAGAAATGCTTTTAAATTTATTTCTCAAAAGTTTTTTATCTTTTGTGTACATTTATAGTTACAAGTATCATTGGTTCATTGGTCAATTACAAAAATGTACCTAAACCATCTTTTTTGTCTGATGCTTTTTAACTTGATTCAAACACTTTGCAGCTCAATATTTGAATTATTTGTATTTATTAAATTCCTTAATTACATGTAACTGATAAAGGCCATAAATTGAACAATTCAAGCAGGGTTGAGAGATATGCAATGACAAGTAAATCAGAAGCCTTCAATGAATTTATTTTAGTTACTAAACAAGAGGGCCATGATGGCCCTAATATCGCTCACCTGAATACAAATACTCTTAATGACAAGGAGCAAGTAATTATATTGTAAACTATAGGTGAAAGCCAATATAAAATCTAAATCTTAAACTGATATCATAAAGTTCATATATGATTATAAAATAGTGCATGTGTAAAAACAATACTGGTTGCTTTTGCTAAGGGAAAACAATAAGTTACTAAAGAGTCACTGGTTGCTATATACAAAATAAATGGTTTCCTTGGAAGTCACTGAATGCTATGAAATTTAATGGTAGAGTTACTCATTGCTAACAAAAGTAAATGTTTGCTATGAAAGTCACTGATTGCTATGGAAGTTTACAGTTTACAGTTACTGGTTTAAAAAGCCAGTCTGATATGCAAGAAATAAATTTCTTACACACCTGGATGTCAAGAAGGTTAATTATAGTAAATGCCTTCTTATATTATCATTATTATAATATTCTATTTACAATGTTCTGTAAAGTAAGTAAATACTATAGTTTAAATATTATACTGATTGTCTGTGCATATGTTTAATATGTTCTCTGCAATATTTTCATATGTGAAAGTCTTTCATTAAAGGCTTTTGTGAACATGACCAAGTTTCAACCTACAAAATTCATAATTTATACATCAGCTGTGTGAACTCACTGTACAATCTTATTAGTGATGCCCTCTTAATCTATAATACTACTGAAACTGTTTTCGGCCGGTGATGCAAAAGCCATTTAGCTGCCTCTTACAATCATGCAGGGATATACGATGGCTGCAGTTCTGATGCTTTCATTTAAACCTTTAAAGGTAACACACGGCAATTTGGTGATAAAAAGGACCTTGTATCTTTAAAATATACTACAACTACAACATTTCTATCATATAGCTTACACTGACTATACAGTAAACAGTCAGTATAGCATTTATAAATAATAGATTAGGGCACATCAGTTTGGAGTTTAAAACAAGTAAATGACTTCCGTAAAGGGCATTAGCCAGACAAGTATTGACAATAGAGACATTGAATCATTTACGACAAAAAAAAATTACATCATTTGTTTCTGGTCTCCACCCTTCAGCTTTTGCCCCACCCCCAACAACATACACACACCAAAAAAAAAGGTTAGATTGGGGGATGTTGTTATACATCTATATTTTTTATATAAATTTATTTATAGATATTGACCAGAAAAGATTTAAGACAGTATATAAGAAAGGCAAATAAGAGTTATGGGTTAGCAGTTATGAGAGTGCAGGTGGGGGGCCAGAAACTGATCAATTTTCTGCCTCATTTCTAACCAATTCTACCACAAGTAAATGGCAACTTCTCCACAAAAATCAACTGAAACACAGCTAAAGACTGAAATAATGGTCCTAACCACTGAAACTGTCACAGAAAAAATTGCTTAATTCGTAACTAGAACTCGAGTACATACATCCAAGGTTGGTAGACCTAACTTTGTACCTGATGACAATGCAAAGCATGTAAAGTTAGATAAAGCAATTTACACAGTGAATATCTCTACCAAAACAGACTGAATCATCAACCCAATAATCTGAATATTTATAATCTTAAATGATTCTCTTTAAAATATCTCTTTGAAGTGAAAAACAAAGCTAATGTTAGGTTATAAGATAATAGATTGCGACCTCCAACACTGATCTGTAGTAATTTATCTACTTCTCCAAGCTGATCAATATAACAGTAACAACAAACAGTGACTTGATTACTCGTTTGGGAAATCCTCCGAGAAAAACTGTTTAATTCTTTCAGTGCTATTGGAAGGGTATTTGAAGAAAATACAGAAGACTACAGTAGACCTACATTGTGTAATTATCACACATAGAGCCAGGCCAGCTGGCAGCATGATGTATGACGATAAGTTCTGATAACATTTCCCTGCATCTGGCTTAAACAAATTGTTTTCTCCTTCTTTCCTTTTTAAGGTTAATACATAATCATTTGTATTTATGGTAATACAAATTGGTATTTTGAAATCGCTGCATAATTTTATTGTATTATGGTTTACTGTGTTAAAAATTTATACATCTTGGCAACACTTGTACACCTTGTCTCTTATTAACACTCTGAATGAAACAAGTGATGTTGGCATGCCTATATTCCACCAATATAGAGCAATTCAAATGTATAATATTGGCCTTACCCTGCTAAATTTCTTGAATAGACATGTCCATCTTTTGAGCCTGAACAAACTCATTCATCATTTTTATTTTAAAATTTCTTAGAGTAAAGCTTTATCAGACTCTATCATGTTCCCTATTCTAAGTGTTTTAATCTTCTATATTTCTATAATGACCTGTCCAGCTGTGAAATTCAAAGTTCAAGGGGTTTCAATATCAATTAAAGTACAATAATTGAGCTGCCAATAATTGAGCCTGGTCAGACTGCTGACATAGTTGTAAACTGGTGGCAAAGGCTACTCTCTTTTGATTCAAGAAGGTAAAGGGTAAATAATGAAAACCCTTCAATAAACACTGGATAGTTCAAACACAAAGTCTATAACATAAATGAAGAAGTAATCTGTATGAAGGTCAAGGACTTACCAGAATGAATCTTGATCTTTCCAATAACACCATACACCAAACCTATACATACTGGGTTCCAGGCTGAACACAAATCATTCCCTAAAATATAAAGAAATATTTGTATTAATTGATTCATTCAAATTAGATCTAGGACAGAAAATAACCCATAACCTGCTGTTATTATCCTTATCCACCAGTATGCATGTATAGCCAGGCCAGGAGTATAATGACCAGGCTCTATACTGTTGACTGACTAAATTTTTATAGTTGATAATACACTTCGACGGTTCCAAAAATGGAAGCTTGAACAAGTTGATTTAAGAAAATTAGCAGGTTAAGAGTTTTTTTTTAAAAAATGGAGCAATATTTACATTCAAAACAAAAATATCTGAAACACCAATGGAAAGTCCTCGCTGTTGCCTTGACAATGCTAATTTAGGAAATTCTATCAGTGACCTTGACCAAATCAACCTGAAACTACACGCAATGAATGTTTCTAAAATATCAATCAATAAATGTAAGTGGGATGAAAAACTAAGTAAGTTTTGATTACTGGGGAATGATTAATAAAACTTACATACTATTAGAGGATCACTAGACAATCATTCATACCAAATTTCTATGCTCAAGAGGTTTTAATTAATTTCTGAAGATTTCAAATTTGAAATAAAGCTCCTGTGCCACTGGAATCAGCTGTACAACTTGTGTAGAAGACAACCTTAAATTACATGTATATCTGTGCAGTTTGATCAAAATCTACCAGAGTAGTTTTGACAAGAGATATTGTTGGCAGATAATGCACATCACACATTTTGTCATGAATTGTCATGTTTTAACAAGAAAGTAATACATGTAAAAATAATTATACTTTTCCCAGCATGCCTCTACAGTCATGCTAATTTTCATGAAAATTTTGAAAATGTATTAAAAAATATTGTTAAGTGAACAAAAAAAAGTAATTTACACATAGCAAACCGCACTTTCAATCTACGTATAAAATAACCAAGTAAAGATAGAAATTTACAAAAATTAATAGCCCTTAATAACTGCATTTATAGCCACATACATGTATAAAAAATATGGTGATAAATACTGCAAAATCAGAAATTCATTGCACATAACATGTAAATCATTATAATATTATGAATTGTGAATAGTTTTACTTTTCTTGAAATCTTAGTACATTTTTCTCAAAATTGATTTTCTTGAACAAATTTGGGCTCATCTAGAGACATGCAGCTTTATTATTTACATGTAGTTCTTCTTTTGACTTTTTAAATTCAAGCACATCACAAACCACTTGTGTAATAATAGACTTACTCCACTAAAGCTGTATTACATACATGTATAGTGGTTTAACTCTTCTACTTGTATGGCCAATAAAATTCATTAATAAAACATGCATATTTGGTGCCAAACATTAACATCTATCAGAATTTTCAGTGGGAGCATTGTTAATAGAAACATAGCAGTTCAATTCTACAACATGCTCATCAAGTGAGCTGAAAATTTATTTATCTGTCTTTATTTTTCTTTGCTAAAAAATAATGTTAAATAAAAGCAAAACACTCAAAAATTTTGCTTTATAATCAAGTATAAACATATTTTATCTTCTATTTTTTCTACATCAAGACCTGTAACCTTAGGTACAAGTTCAAGAATTGTAGTCAGGAAAGTTTTTTTTTATAAACACATTTTTGACAAATTCATTGTTATATCAAAACAAATTCCAATAAAATGAACAAAAACACATATACAACTGGCTGCTGACATTAATGATTCTTATTAAATTATTATTTGTAAATCTTTGAAAACAAACAACATTTTCATAATATAGTTTAAGTGATTTCTTTTAAGCCATAAAGGAATGGCAGCAGGGCCAAAGTTTTAAAAAAAATTACCTTTAGGGGAATGGAAGCAGGGCCCCAATGACAGGGGAAAATTGCGTAACAGAGGGAAAAGTTTGAAAACAGTGTCTGACAGGACTCCAGATAAAATGCGTAAATTATGCAATTAAAATCACAAGGTTTATGCATGCAATTAAAATTTCAAGCGTCAAAAAAGGCGCAAGAAATTGTGATTACCCACTGAACAACATTTCTCCTGCGTAACCAAAACATAAACTTATTGCTGATCACAAATGTGTGAATAAGCTTTGTTGAGTTACTCTCATTTTCGCTCTTTCAAAACAATATCAAAGTGAAATCAATTTTGCCGAAAAATACTAAATCACAAACAGCAGAGGATGACTTAATAAGCTTAATAACTACAAATTAACAATGAAAATGTAGGTAAACATACATTTTACAAATGTATACATTGTCACTTTGTAACAGTATGCATTAAACATAATCATGATTAAGGGGTTTTACTTATTCACAAAAATTTCAAGGAGTAAAATAACTCCTCCAAAATTCCAGATTTAAAATTTCAAAATTTCACTCATTCGCAAAAAAATCAATGAGTAAATATTCATTGCCCTAAAAAATTATCTGGAGAGGAGCCCTGCCCAATGAGTTTGATTTTAAATTTTGATATATACAACACCATTATGATTTAAAACTACAATATTTAAAAAGAATGGACCTTAAAACAAAATTTATTTTGTATCTGGCAGAGGAATTTTTTTTCTGAAATATACTTATACTTTTAGAAGATGGTAATTGGGCCGAATAGCTTAGTCCTAAAAAAAATCCCTGAATTGTATTACATTGACCTGAAGGAAACTCATTTAATACTTGAAAATGATAGCTGTACACTTGAAAATACATGATAATTAGATGTAAATGATTATATACATGACAATTAGATGTTAATTAGATATCAATTAACATGAGCTTAATATGCAGTAGTATAATATGATTAATCATTAGATATTACGGGTTTAAATAAAGTATATTGCTGGGAACGTTTATTTGTTTATATAACTTTCAGTCTGGCAAAATGGTCATGATATTTATGATAACATTTCTTGATTTCTTGTACAAAACAAGTTTGCAAAACGCATCCAAATATAGTTAAGAAATGTATAAATTACCATGGAATTTCCTAATTCTGATAATTTGAAAATGAAAGTGATTTTTTTGTTTTTGTTAAGAATGGGATTTTAAGTCACACCAAAGAAGGTGAAGGTCATTTGGTAGTCAAGGTGATATTAAAAGTCATGTTCCAGTGTGTCTAGTCTACTGAAGGCTGTTACAAAATATTGTATGGCCAAGTTCAAAATTGTCCACAATATGCAATGAAGGTGAATAAACATAAACAATTAGTTTGTAATAGGCAACTTGAAATAAAATAACACATAATCTTTCAAATGAAATTAAGAATTTATTTAAAGTAAAATATAAACATTCACATGAACTCAGAATCACCATATCTCAAATAAAAAAAACAAGAGTCTCAGCCTAGCAGGGGCCATGCTCAACTTTTTCTTATTTCAAAAGTCAAACACATCACAGGAAGAATATTATAGTAAAAAGTTCATGAAAATGCTATTTTTCTTTCAAAAAATAAAATTCAAGTTTGAAAGTTGATCATGATGGTCAAGGCCATTCAAAGGTCAAGGTCACATTTGAATCAATAAAGGCCTATTTAGCTTCAGAAAAGCTATCATTTTTATTTCTCAGAAACTTTCTATTTTTTGTATATCTAAGTGTTACAGTTTCAAACAGAATACTCATTTGTCACATAACTGAACTATCTTTTACTTTTTATGCTCTGTTGGCAAAAGGTATAAATGAAGTGGATGAGTATTTTGTATAGAACTCAATATACAAAGGACAATATGCTTTTTTCAGTTCAAACTGTGTAGGTGGTATAAGTGGGTCACTCAATATCAAAAGTGTTAGTGAATATTTTGAAAAGAAAAAATACTGACATCATGTCACATAACATAATTATGAGGTCATGCTGGTCTTTTGCAAGTTACACAAGTTAGCTATGGTGTATCAAATATCAGTGACATTTTAACAGAACCCGTTATTTGTTGTTTAGTTAAATGCCGTTGTCCAGAACTTACACTAAGATTGCCCTCATAAAACCTTCTAACATCAACATAACACTTGATTTTTTATATGCATGTATATTAATTCACTTCATCCTGTTTATTGTTAAGAATCAGTCATTATGCTGCTTATAAAGATATAATGGTAGTTCTAAGCAACTTGCTAGAACTACAGGTACATCTCCCAGCACATCTGACATAAATACTGTAAAGTTTTACATTCTGTCACTGATCTGTCAGGTCACGGTGGTGGCTTTGTTTTTGGTGCAAAGTAGCAGAAGATACATTGTATGTCCAACTCAGAAAGTGGGGGCATTTTGCAGGACTTTTAAACATTTTATCATTAGACTTTAAGAGTATCCCCACTGGGCAGGGCCTTTACCCAGAATACAAAAATCTAAAATTCAAAAACCTTGCTATTCCCTAGGGCTGTTGATGGGAAAGTCAGAGCCTTCTCTCCAACATTTTGGAAATACCAAGCTGTTTGAACTGGAGAAAGCATTGCATTAAATTAATTTGTTCTGTTATTGGAATGCCCCCCCCCCCATTACCACTGCGTTACATTGAAATTGGCTGTGCCCAACTAAAACAGACACTTAAAATTTCATTGATAGGTATAGATTTCTATATATTCTTTGTTTTTTTTATTCCCTTTAAAATTTACATGTGTAGTCTATATATTACCCACCAAGCCAAAGGCCCAAAGCCGACTTAGCGGACCCGATATTTGACTTTCCCATATCATTATATAATTGTCTAGATATACCTGAACTTTAAGTCCAACTAATTGTACGGTAGACAGACGTTTCACTATTGAGACAGTTCACACCAAGACAGTTCACACCAAGACGTTTCACTCCCTTTTTATACCAAAATTATTTTGATACTTATGATATACTAAAATAGACCTAAAATATTGAATTGAACTAAAATAGACCTTAAATTTAATAAAAATAAATTAAAAAGGGGGATTTCACTTTTTTGTCAATGACTTAAAACTCAGTACTTTAAGTTCTATCATTTCAGTTATCTTATCTTCTTTATTGTTGTTTTGAAATAAGGTGTTTTTCTATTCTTTGATCCATATGTGCAATTATCACATTATTTCACTTAAAGAAAAAATATTTTTGATTAAAATAACACTTTAATATAACTAACTATTTGATCTTTTGTAAACATGGACTCAATAGGCAATTTTAATTTAAAGCATAACAATCTTGTGACAACAATTAACTTTGAGTAACGTGTTTTTTTGTTGTTAATTTTAAACATGGGATAAAAAATTGTTAAATTATTTAATGGTAGTATACTATAGTGATTTAATTGTGATATATGTCAAAAATTTTAATGGCCATTGAAATCAGAATTGAATTATCTTTAAATTAAATTAAAGCATTGGGATTTTTTCAATATTTGTCGTGTATAATCATTTTTTTGTTACTAAAAATTCGTTATTATATAATTATAATCTAAAATGATTGAGAAGTTTCTGTGTTTAAATTGGCTGTTGTCAAAAAATATTTTAGTGGTCCAATAAACAACTGATAAGTAAACTGTTGATGCTTAAGTGCAGTGGTTATACAACTGATGACATAGTGGTGTCAAACTGTTAGTTGATTGTCTCATTGTTTATACAACTAATTAGGGGATGAGATAACTTACTGTCCACAATTACTTTAGTTTGTTTAATAGATACTGTTTAATAAATTAATGAAGAAAATAATTTTAAAAAATAATTTATTTTATACACATGTTTCGCATTTCATTGTTTAAGACTTACAAAAAATAATCATTATAAAGTCAATATATTTAATATATTGATATTTTTTATTATTTGATATTAATTACTTTACTGGTAGTGATTTCAATATTTAAACTGATACTTATGTCTTTGTTGTTCTTTCTATGCTACAAACAAATGAATTTTATTTTTTTTAATTTACTAATACTATAAATAGAATTTTCTCATGTTCTTACACTTATAATAAAAGTGATATTTCAGAAATTTGTCTTTCATTTACACCTCTTAACACACAACCAATAATTAAATGAGTAATCTTCTAATAATTCATATTAACAATACCATTGAATTCAACAAAATGAAACATTAAATTGAATTTCCTTTTTACACCAGTTGTTTGATATTAATGAAATTGAAATTTGTTAACTTTCCTGGTAAACATCTCTAAAAATTGGGAGTGAAACGTCATTCAATTGACAAAATGGGAGTGAAACATCTAAGTGCGAACCTTCTTGGGAGTGAAACGTCTCAATAGTGAAATGTCTTGGGAGTGAAACCTCTGACATTCTAATTGTACTACGCACTGAGAATATATTGTGCTATTTTGTGTATGGGCAATATCTCCCCTCTACTAGAATTGAGAATCTAAGTTCAAATTTAGCGTCAAAAACATATCATAATTTAGCTTTGGTACGTCAAAATATTCCTACTAACCTGCACTGGGCTTTGCAAATCACTTCAGCTGTTCAGTTTATCACTTATCTGCTTAACGTTTAACCTGTCCAATAAATATGACAATGCTTTGTGATAGTTTTATTTCTTGGCAATCATAAACTATAACAAGTGCAAGTCTGATATTTTGGGCTATGATAATGCGTACAGATGTAGGAACATCGGATAATTTAGGAACCACCTACCTGTCTTAGGTTCAAGAGTGCCATGTCTTCTACTGCACCAGAGACTAAATTCCCCGTCAAGAATGATGTAGTGATTGTCGGTTTGAAATACTTCCATTTTATCACTGAGTATATCCACACAAATACTAAATACACAACTTGAGACAACAAATGTGCATAGTTTTCTGCATTTGACAACTGAATTGTATCAGGGAATCATAGAGTTCTCCCCCTTTGTTATGAATTACTTTACTATCTTTCACGTAAAGAGTATTTTTAATCAAATGTTTCGTACCAAAGAAATATCGATACAATTTTTCAAAGATTTGTCACACATAAAAGATTAAAAAATTTAACACAGAAAATCGATCTACAAACGAAATAACTTTAATAATAAATAACCATTAGCCTGCTGGCAGCAGCTGCTTCGACCTATGCGACCAGTGGAGTGCATATCCGCCGGTGTAACGTAGTAAATTTAAAGTGACCCCAATAGAATAATGACCCCCAGTCATTACTTTATGTAAAATAGTGACCCCATCTATAAATTAGTGACCCTCTTATATATAAAATAATGACCCCCTATTTTATTTATAAAATATTGACCACCACCCAACATAATCTGTAAAGTCAACATCATCTTACAATTGCGTATTAGTATTGTTGCTGTTGTTGTGCCTGTTGCTGCTTCTGGTATTGTTGCTGCTACTGCCGCGATAACAGCTGACAAAACAAAGGCAAAATTCAGAGGTCCGGCTTAGAATAAGCAAACATCTAATAAAATGAAATTTAAAGTATAAAATGCTTAATACAAATTCTCCTATCTGAAAGAGTGTTCATTTTTTAACAGTTCGGTATGAATGAGTCCAAATCTTCTTTTTCTTCTTTTTTTCTTCATATTTTGCCTTCATTTAGGCAATTCAGCAATATATAGGTCATCAGCCTTATATACGTTAATAGCTTTTTTGACTGAAAGAAATCAGTTCTTTATCACTTAATTTTAGAACTAAATGTAACACATACCGTGCATATTAAGCAAACATTTATCACCTGAATTTTCTACGAGCTGCACTGTTACCACAGGCACTAGACACAATTAATTTACCCATATACACTCCCAATACTATAATATAAAGAGTATTCTTTATATATAGTATTATAGCGTATATGGGTAAATTAATTGTGTCTATAGTGCCTGTGACTGTTACACGGTGCGTAATCGTTTCAGGCTGATTTGGAATATTTTCCCGTTCCTGAACTGATTTGGATTTATTGGCACCGGTTGATTCAGATAAAATGGATTTTTTGCTTGACATGGTCAGAAAATATATAAAATAAACACAATTCCATCTTTTAGTCTTTGAATATTCTACTTGCACGTTACATTGCGTTACATTGCAATGTTTTAATTAAGGAAATCATATACAACTTTATAAGGTTTGTTAACGGTCTTTTACGAGTTGGAATCAAAAAAAAAATTTCACATGTCAGTGAAGTAGTAGTATACACTAGCATAAAATTGGCAAAAAGTCATTATTATCTATGATTTTTCAGGTATTTCATGATCAGTTATAGAAAAAAAATCATTCCGCGATAATTTAATGGTTTTTGTAAAATGTTTTATCCAGTGATGAATTTGTAGTACGTGCCAATCAATCCAAATCAGTTCAGGAACGGGAAAATATTCCAAATCAGCCCGAAACGATTAGGCACTGTGCGCGTGTAAGTCAATTATATAATTATGCTTAGTGCATAAAGGCACAGTGATATAGCGTTCGTTTCGTAAATGTACGGATCACGGAAAAGTCGTTTTCATCACAAATTGGGTTGTTTTGCTTCGTTACATTTCAATTTAATGAATGTTCTATTTCATTGTGTAACTATTTTTTTATCCATGGACCCGATTTGTATTAATTAATCCCTTCGATTTCCAGCTAAAAATGAATTCGGAAAGAAGAATTCCTTCCGACTTCTATTATGTAAAGTCACATATTGGTTTCCCCTTCGGTGATTCGCAGCATGTCATATTAATGAATGAGAACGGGAACAAATTTCACGAAAATCTAATTATAGAATAGTTTTCTTATAGTAGCGTATGAACATACAACTTCATTCATAACGGAAAAATGACGTCATCCTAAGAACGCGATTCATTCATAAAAGGCGCGCGTCAATGACGTCATTTAAAGCACGCGACTTGTCTTAGACAGAGTTTTCTAGCACCGGTGAAAACGTTAGATAATCCTGGCTGAGATGCAAGAATTTAGTTTTTTCACCTCCATTTTGTTTCATTTATCTTTTGCTTTTTTTTTCTCATGACCATTTGGTTTAGTAGCGAGCTCGACGAGCTGGCCCGAAGGGCCTGCTCGCAAAGCGAGCTTTACGGTAACGCGAGTACCTGCTAAGTGATGGTTTTGAAAACTTTCGTCCGAAGTACCGAATTGGACACATCGCAACTTTTCGAATTTAAAAGTAAGGATAAAAACTGAGGAATTCTGACTGAAAACGGATGTGTAGACTGGTCACCCGCGCACGTCTATGGTAACCATAATTAGACAGGGAACCAGAATAACGGAAGCTGTGTATAAAATATCGAATGACAGTTTTAAAACGGAAAATGTAAAATGAAAATTGAAGGCGCCATTTTGTTTGAAAAATCTGATAAATAAGAACATTTTTTGATCGAATTTTGTTGTGAAAACTATCTAGAATGAAAGAAAATGGTCTAACTAAGAAAATGAATCGGAACACCAATATCTTTTATTCAGTCGTTAACGCTGTACAGACGTTTAAAGTATTGTTTACGTGACGTCACAATGTAGCGCCAAACAGCACGTGCAAAACAATCAAATCAAGTACGCTATTAAAATGTCGCAAACGATTTAAGTTTTACATTTAATTCACTTTTAATAATCTTTATTTCGCTTGAAAAATTATAGAGTAAAATAAAATAAACAAACAAAGTTTTATCAACGTTTTCAAAACTCGTTATTCATTTAACGACAGGGGCGGAGCCATATTTAACAAAGTACGTGTGACGTCACACGCACTCGTCACTGCATTTGAAATAAAAATGAGCGATTATTTCATACTATTTCACGTTAAAAGTACATCGAGCTCGCTTTGAGGCTTTGCCTTTTTCATATTATTTATTAATTGCAAAATACATATTTTTTGAAAATGTCTTTGATATATTTTCAACTAAATTGTGCATGATAATGCCATGAACTGTATACATGTAAATTGTTTAAACTGGGACAGGACACTCATAAGCTTTCATAGCTTTCTGCCCAATCCCAAATGTATTGTGTAAATATTGTTCATCATAATGTAAATATATCGAATAAAATATGTTTAAACCAATGTGGCAGAATATGCAAGAAAAAATATCTGTCATATGTCTGTGGTTCGGACCGGAATATCCGCATCTCGGAAACCCGCCCATGGGCGGTAACTCGGCAAGCCTCGTTACCGCCCAATGGGCGGGGTCCCTCGGGACAGATATTCCGATCTGAACCGCAACATTTGACAGATACTATCAGTAAAAAAAAATTAAATGAAATTCCAAGTTCAAGGGGAAATAAATCTGAAATATTGGTACTGGAGTTATGAACCTTAACACATAAGATGTGGTTGATGATAAGGAACATACAATCGAAGTTTTAAGTTGATACCTTAAGAAATGAAAATGTTATGGTCAAACATATTTTACCGCACCAAAACTCTTGACGCCGACGTCGGGGCGAGTAGGACAGCTCTCCATATACTTCGTATAGTCGAGCTAATAAGAACAAACAAGGACTGCAGTCGAATGACATATCCCTAGCCGTTGTCACTTGTAGAAAATGCAGACTGAGGTTGGGCTTCCATTATAGTAGCTTGAAACAATTCCGTCAAATAGCAGTGAAAAGATTCAGTCGAATCGTTGCACGGTCGCACGGACACACACACGGACAAGTGACATTAGCATATTTCTCATCTGAGATAATTATATTGACAATGTTTCTTTGAAAGAGTCCAGTAAAGACCGGGGGTCATTATTTTATACAAAATATTGACCGGTGGTCATTATATTATGGGGGTCAGTTTACAACGTTACCCCTGCACATCATTGCAATCTTATCATGGTCATGCGATTTTAATTTTGTCCCTAAAATGATGAATTTTTTGTCGAGATTGAAAGAAAGACAAACCCATTTAAGATATTTCGCAAGCTTAATAGGAATATCAAGTTATGAGTGAATTTCTTACACGCACCTTAACCGACCCACCCACACCTGCTTCCTTAATTGATCTACTGTGCTGCTCATAATTGATATTTCTAGAGTCAAATCTACGTTTTATTTGCTCGGACTGGAAGATATGTTCAATATCTATCAAACAAAAATCATTCTAGCAATAAACATGTACGTCTTCTTCAGAAATACATGTTCAGCACTTTGTACTGTATTACATGTATCAAAGAAATGAATTATTAAATTAATTAAAACATATTTTTAATCTATTTATTCTTAATTTGGACAGAATCTTCTAAACTTACGATCACTTTTTCATTTTTTATAACGTTAAAAAGATGACGCATTGCAGAAAATCAATTAACAACATTGCTTTTTGAATTTTGTTTAAGTGTATAAAGTTTCAATATTCTCTGTCTGTGGATTGTAAATTTTTGATTATATTGTGACATAAAATGATTACAGAATACCTAGAATGAAAGAAATTTGTGAGTATATTTTATTGAAAACGTGTGAGGTATATGTGAAATGATGGTCAAACCTACTAAAACTAGCAGCAGAATATTTTTAATATTTTGTCAACGTACAGTATTCATTTATATCAAATTATAGTGACATTCCACATTACAAATCTGTCAAGAAACAATCATATGGTTATGGGAAAAACATAATTTTACTGGTTTTAATTTTCATGTCATCAGATGCACCTATATATGGTATACGCTTTAAAATGTCTATACTCGTCTTGAAGAAATTTAAACTTTTTCATTTATGACTTTTGACAATTATTTTCAGAACTACAATATTTGTTGATAAATGTTGCCTAGTTACTTGTACTTTACATTTACCGGAACTTTCTGGAAGCCAGGCCAGCCTGAACATCCGTGTAGTCTGACCAGACTATATACTGTTGGTCGCTGATTTTTTTGTATTTTGATATTGAAATCCATTTTACTTGAAATAATGTGTTTAAAATTCAAAGCAGGGCAAAGACATTTCCGAAAACCAGCAAGTTATAGCGAGCTCGACGAGCTGGCCCGAAGGGCCTGCTCGCAAAGCGAGCTTTACGGTAACGCGAGTACCTGCTAGGTGATGGTTTTGTAAACTTTCGTCCGAAGTACCGAACTGGACACATCGCAACTTTTCGAATTACAAAATAACGATAAAAGCCGATGTACTCTGATTGAAAACGGAAGCGTAGACTGGTGTCCTGCGCACTTATATGGGAACCTTAATAGAAAGGGGGACCAGAATAAACGGAAGCAATGTATAAAATACCGAATTACAATTTTAAAACGGAAAATGTAAAATAAAAATGAACGATTATTTTTAACTATTTTACGGTAAAAGAAAATCGAGCTCGCTTTGAGGCTTTGCCTTTTTCATAATATGAAAAAGGCAAAGCCTCAAAGCGAGCTCGATGTACTTTTTACGTGGATAGTATGAAATAATCGCTCATTTTTATTTCAAATGCAGTAACGAGTGCGTGTGAAGTCACACGTACTGTGTTAAATATCGCTCCGCCCCTGTCGTGAAATGAATAACGAGTTTTGAAAACGTTGATAAAACTTTGTTTATTTTATTTCACTCTATAATTTTTCAAGCGAAATAAAGATTATTTGAAGTGAAATAAATGTAAAACTTAAATCGTTTGCGACATTAAAATAGCGTACTTGATTTGTTTGTTTTGCACGTGCTGTTTGGCGCTACATTGTGACGTCACGTAAACAATACTTTAAACGTCTGTACAGCGTTAACGACTGAATAAAAGATATTGGTGTTCGGATTAATTTTCTTAGTTAGACCATTTTCTTTCATTCTAAATAGTTTTCACAACAAAATTCGACAAAAAATTGTTTTTATTTATCAGATTTCAAACAAAATGGCACCTTCGACTTTCATTTTTTATACACAGCTTCCGTTATTCTGGTTCCCTGTCCAATTATGGTTCCCATAGACGTGCGGGTGACCAGTCTACACATCCGTTTTCAGTCAGAATTCCTCAGTTTTTATCGTTATCTTTAAATTCGAAAGGTTGCGATGTGTCCAATTCGGTACTTTGGACGAAAGTTTTCAAAACCATCACTTAGCAGGTACTCGCGTTACCGTAAAGCTCGCTTTGCGAGCAGGCCCTTCGGGCCAGCTCGTCGAGCTCGCTATTACTCGTAATATGTAATGGTGTTTCACATATTGTATATTCTGTTTCATAAACTAATTCACGTTAGTTTTGTCCTGTTGTGCAGGGTGCTTTTGCTTAAAGTTACATTAAATAAATTTCATAAAAAAAGAAATAGCGACATTTCATAAATAAATTGTGTTTCATATCGACCCCAGATCTTATTTTGGTGTCCAGACAACCAAAATGAGTTTAATGAGCATACAAATGTGCAACCTCATTATGGCGAATTCGGAAGTACAATTTCTGTTTTCATGATAAACTCCGCCTTCAGATCATCCGTACATCAATATCAAATCAACAAACATGACTATAAGTAGCAGTCCTAATTTAACGGTATATTTCCGCATTGTAACGGATATTTTCTTACAAATTTTATCTTTTTTATGAGATGATTATTTTTTCTGAACCACAGGCCTAGTGCACCGTGAAGGTTAAACGGTAAAAAGTGTGTTCGCACAAGAAAATCTTATATTTGCTGTGTTCCGGATAGCAACTATACCACCGTGACGTAGCGCATACACGAGCTGATTATAGTCTTCATTTGCATGTTAAAATTCGTATACGAACTTTAGTGTTACCGTGGGGTTTTCCATTTAAAATCCTAATTTATGAACAATATTTGATGAGATTTACAACGATACTGTTAAAAAGGTTAATGAAACTGTAGAATGCTTGGTTTTTAGGCCGACGGCAAAAATATTTTAACATATTTATTTAATGTAGCTTTAACCATGTCATATTGCATATTTTTGTTAGTATATGTCTTCAATATTGTCAAAATTACTTACGTTTTTAATAATACGTGATAAGTTTTATTTGCTTTATTTGTAATCGCTTGCTATATTCCTCTTTAAATTTTATTCAAAGACAATTTATCCTAGTATGAATGTTATTATTTTTTTACATTTTTTACACAGGACAATTGTATTGATCTTAGATCTACAGATTAATATACATTCATGTATATGTCATTACTTCTTTATCCAAAATAGCCTTGAAATTGCGCCAATTACTAACTTGCATTTCACTTTTTATACACATGAAGACAAAAATTTATGACAGTTTTCAGAATTGAATTTTGACAAACAAGTTATGTAATGTTTAGATTTTCACAATGTTTTTAAGATATTTTCAGAATGGTCAACGATTACTGAAAACTCATTTTTAACGCGCGTGGCGTATGTAAAAATATAGAAGTCTTTGAATCTATACGGTATCTCCAGAAATGTTTGAAATTGTATTGTCATGTTTTTCCTTCAATTTCACAAGTCACCAGCGAACATTTCATTTTTAAGGCTTCTGACGAACGTATAATTGGATACCGTCTTTTTCTTCTTAAATATGTTCGTTGTTTTTAGTGCAAATTAATTTAGAAACATTAAAATGACTTTGTCCAAGTGTATGCAGTTAGTATGCGCTTTTTATTTTTTATCATTATTTCATGTTTGAAAAACCTGACAGCAAGAGAAAAAAACATAGTTTGAACTATTTCGAAATAATTATTACTTTTCTTTTAATAGAGTTTAAATTTCATAATAAATACTTACAACATAGACTTAGTGCTTCCGTTCCCATATGGGTTAAGATCTACTGAATTTAAATACTTTGAGGTACCGTTTACATTTTAAACTTGATAGATGATTTCGTTTCCAATACATTTCAGTTTCTGTCTTTTTATGTTATGAAACTGGAGACAATAAAACGGACATGCTTAATTGATAAGTTATTCTTGCGCAAATTTATACTGACTTTTATTCCTGTATACATGTAGGCCCTTTAATCATATCTTTTAGTATTCCCATTTAATTCACTATATGATTTTCCTAAATTGTCTGTTAATAGACTAACTTTTTATGACTTATGAATATTTGGGGTTTTCCCAGCTTATTTGTAGGTACAAACTTTTACAGTTACAGTTTCGAAAATAAGCGCAAAGGGTTGGCGGATAGTGAACTTTAATGGTAAAGGTTTGTTTGTACCTATATAGATTGGCTAGGAAATTGCCGGGTTCCGGATAACATCTAAATTACTAACATGTAGTAATTGGTTTCCCCGCCCTTATGCTATCTCATAAACCTTTTTCGTTGTCTAGCTCTTACTGTTCCGGTAGTCATGTGTGGTTAGATTACATCTGGGCCTGTGTTTCAATATACGTCGCAATTGTATTGTAGAACTTCTTTCTCATATTTTATACATATATTTTCATTGACTTCTGTCGGTAATTACAAGTGAAATTATACCTATAAAAATGTGAAGGTCGAGTTGAAACAAATAAATGACCCTTGTGCGATGTTTCAATATCTATATAAAACTTGCTATAAAGGACTCATTCTCGCACACTGGAACTTCCCACTGGTTAGGTTAATGGATATTAGATATTTGACCAGATACTTAACAAAAAAGATGTAAGAAAATTGACAGGAGCTGGTATCTGGAATAAAACAGATCCATGTAATAATTTTGATAAAGAGAAATATATCGGTAACATATGTCCCTGCGAATGAAGTATATATAAGACATATTTTTCTAATAAATTGATGCAGAAAAAGTGAAAAGGAAACTCAAGTCATTGTAATTCAATCATAATTTTACAGCTGTTGAATGCAATATTCAATCACTAAGATATGTGCTATATCAGCTTATTTTACATGTCAGTGTTATTTTTCAAGACTTTCAAATTGACGAACTCTTTTTGTTCAAATTTTATTCCCACAAATAAGATACAAATCATATGATTATTTTGTTAACACCTTCAATTCAATACTTCTTTTTTCAACTTTCTTTCATTATCTTCAATTTCTTAATACGGAAATGACAATTGATCGATACATCTAAGAAAAATCTAATAAAATAATAAGAAAAGGATGAAAGAAAAAAATCTTCATTGAACACTGATTGGAAACAGCTGCATCCATATACAATATGTGAGGTTTATAACATGCTATATGACCCAATATTAACTATTATAATTTAAATCAGTGTCTCTATGAAAGCTTATATAACAAACAGTTATATAACTTGAGAAAAATAACAAATTTATGATACAACTGTTTTCTTCAATTAAGATATAATTGATTCATGAATTTTGCAGCATCTGTGTATACAGAAACTATAAATAAATGTCATAAGTGTCAAATGAAAATTGATATTACAAATGTGCATAACTCTAATTGTTAATACATTTTTTTTTACAAAATCATCAAATTGTCTTTGTAACAAAATACAAGAAAAAAATCATAGTTAGCATATTTACTGACTTACTTTCAAAATAAACATAACCAATAGTAAAGTACGACGTTAAAACAAATATACTTATCTAAAATCACAAATAAACAACACTGCGTCCGCTGTACATAGAAATTAAAAAAAATATTTATTACATATCATAGTGAGTGATTTTTGATTTGACATAATTTTTTCACCAGAAAAATGTTTAATTGGAAAAAGGTACTGGATTCTGATATCAAAACAATATCATTTAAACAGCAACGTAAAAACAACACTTATAGACCAAGATTTCCATAGTTATAACAAAGAATAATGATACTGCCTCCATCGTCGGATACCTTCGGCCGATTAACATGTAACATGACATGTGATATGATAAATATTAATTGCTATCCGACGATGTACTGCCTCTAGCGCTTCTTAAAAAGGATACAATCGTAGGAAATTACCTAAGAAGTTAACACTGACGATGGTTAAGAAGGAGATCATTTGGATAGGCGAACGTTCTTTATTCTTTTGGTCACCTTTTCTTTTCATCTCAATTTTCCACCGTCCATATATCACGGATTTATATTACAATAAATCCATGCATATATGTATAAATTCTTTGACGCATTCGTAAAAATCACACATGAACTCTGATTTAAATGCCGTTAAATCCAATGAGATTAATCCCTTCTTTCCCTTTATTATTATTAAGTATAAGTATGTGTATATACCAGAAAATCTATAAATTATTCATTTAGAAATCTTTCAAATAATAAAGTGTGTAGTAATCCTATTAATAGTATTTTTTTTTTATTTTCCTGACTTGTAGTTAATGTCTACGAGAATGATTCTTGCCGACCAAGTTCATGTTAAACTACACTGTGTCTGCATCATATTATATGTTACCATGGTAGACTACATGACGACTCAGTTTTATATAGGTTCTTAGGAATTTGACAAACAACTGTTTTCTCCTAGATTTTTTCGAATCTTTGCTTGAAAGTAGCAAAACAGTAACACAACTTTACCACGTTTGAAAAGGAGGCAAGTTGTCTGTATAGATACGAAGAACGCTGCCTCTACATTTATAAGAAGCCCAGCAGAACATTTTCTTAGTAGTGAATTTTGTTGCAGCAAGAACTCCACATTCAAAAACCAAGTGACAAATTGTAGGGCTTTTGAAAAATACGTCTAGTGTCTGTGTTTGGTCATACAGCCTTAAATCTTTGTTTGGATTATATGGCGTGTATTCTGTTCCCGACTGTACTTTAATGATAAATTTCCTTTCACTTAATTTGTCTGGAGGTTGACCCTTTCCTAAACCTGGTAACGGAGCATTAGTCCCCCGCACTACAGACTTTCCAGGACTGAGAAAATCGTTCCATTTCACTGTATTTACCATCTTAATATCTACTGTAAAGTTTTCAACAATTAGTTTGCATATGGACTTGTGTCGTTTCCAGTGATGTGTTTGACATTCCTTTGAACAATAACTTGCCTTTTTACACTTCGCACATTTTTTCAATGTTTTGGAAAAAGCATGACAGAAACAACAAGTTTCTAGAAGGACTGACATCTTACTTGGATGTTGCTGCCCTCTGTTATTTTTCTCAAAAACATTCCTTGTAGTAATAATAGGTGGTATTGAAAATATATTGCTCTCATCATCCAACATACCAATATCTTTCATCATCGGACTTGCGGGCAATGATCTTCCGAAAAGACTCACATCTGGATCCGTTTCTGTGTGAATAGCAGGGCCAGTATGATCCCGGATGGAATTTCCATCTAATACGACTACACCTGAATAATTTACTCCAATCCTTATACCACCGCATTTATTCTCAAATATATCGTTGTTGCAAATATTTGTTGTTGATCGAGATTTTACCATCATTCCCCAAAGCCAGTTGTCAAAAATTCTATTTCCGGACACATCATACGATCCACCATCTAATGAAATTCCTGACATACCATTTTGATAGATCAAATTATCCAATATCTTGCATGTAGACCCACCTCCTGAATCTGTTGTGAATGCTAAACGTGATTCACCTACATTTGTCAAGTTGCCACCACACCAGATACCTTCATTTTTGTTATTCTGTATGATACAATTTTTTATATGTCCTTTTCCCATTGGTCCTATAGCCACCCCGTGAAACTGATTGTCACAAATTGTACAATTTTCAACAATGGTAGTGCCACCATCTCTTGCTTCAATACCCATCTGTCTCATATTACAAACAACACTGTTCTTGATCTTTAACACAGCCCCTTCTGCACTTAAAGTTCCACCACCACCACACCTATCAAGAAGACAGTTGTCAATCAATACATTTCCATTTTCACTTGCACAAATGCCTGGACAACCAACAACGCCACTGGGATGCGGAGCTGACACATTCCTTTGTTTCAAAAATAAAGAGCTGCATTCGTCAGTACATGGATTGACACAACCGGAATAACCATCGCAAAATGGAAATTTTTCGCATCCCTTTTTCGCGTTTGAGAATTTGCATTTGTAGAATATTGCATTAACACCAGTGCGGATTGTTATCTGACCAGTTTCATTTGGAAAAGAGACATTTTCAAAATAAACATTTATCTTTTGTTCAATCTGAAACTGGGGCAAAAACTGTTTCGGATTTACCAAAGCAACGCCAAATGTGCTATGAATTTGAACTTCATCCTCAATGCCAATGATCTGAACGCTTTTGGTAGTGATCTCCCCTTTATCAAGCGCAATTTTGTATCTGCCTCTACGCAAAAGTAATGTTGTATACGTCCTGTTCATCATGGACGATATTTCCATGCCAAGTTCAGATTCATTTTCAATTATTTTGTATCTTACCACCGGATATTCAATTTTCATCCTGTATTCCAGTAAGCATTGTTTGTTTAGGTGTCCAGCAACAGCTGCTGCAGCTAATCCGGCAGACTCCCAGGATTTAGGTAAAACTTCAAGACGTATGAGATTTCCTATTGCATACGCTTTCCAACAATAGGCTTTGTATGATTTCGGATCGATTTGTATGCACTTATCTGCATCGCGTAAAGCATTCTCATAGTCGCATATTCTTAAGTACGCCAGACTTCTGTTTGTTAGATACTTTGTTATGTCAATCTTTTCATTACTTGCTGTGATCGCCTCAGAATAACATTGTATTGCAACTTGGTATCTTGCCTCCTTAAATGCATCATTTCCCATCTTGTGCAACGATTCTGTATCCAAAAGTGCGATAGTTTGGTCTTGACTAGGATCTGACGATGCAACCGAGTCTGCTGGTATAACCATTGTTATGCTACTTTGAAGAATAAGCCTATCATTCTGTAGAAGAGGTATCTTAATTCTGGTCAGATAATTATAGTCACGTTCTGAAATTGAAAGAGCCGGTATAATGCTCAGCATTTGCGCTTGACATGCTAAGGCCTCGTCCTGCCTTTGGTACAGACTGTGATATATTGCACTAGTTTGTAAAATCCTTGTTGTTTCTATGTTAAAGCAGATGTGTTTCGATGTTTCATGTCTTTTTGTGTAGTCAAACAGATAAGTTTTTAGAGTATTTGCATTGAGTGCTAACTTACTCCACATTTGTAAGGAAGCTCTCCCTATATTTTCCTCTTGTAATGCATCCGTTGGCGATTGTGTGTTTTCTAACGCCATATTGACCATTCGTGATGCACACTGTAAGATGAAAGCATTTCTCTCTGCACCTTTAATATTCTGTCGGATTACCTCCTGAACTAAACGATGCACACTCATGCTATTAGTGCTGTATCTGTTAAACAAAGAGAATCGTGATAGTATTTCAGCAACTTGTTTAATTCCCATTTCTTCTTCAAAAATGTCGAGTAGATCTTCGTCAAGAATGTTTGGCGAGCCAACATTTAAAAGAATCATCGGGATATCGTCAGCATATAGGAAGGCCACAATTTCCATCACAGTTATTGCTGAAAATCCAAGTCCATCTTCCCGAGATTGTTTTTCAATGTATTCAAAGTTTAATTGCCAAGTTGTTCGCACCGCTAAACGTTCTTTTGACACATCATATTGTGATCTTACTGCTTTGAGTACACCTAATCTCTTCCGTTTAAATTTTTTCAGATACTCATCAAATGAACAGTGTATAGCTTTTATGTAAGCAGCTGCTTGTTCCAAAGCGAGTGGAAGTCCACCGAGCTCTTCTGCTAATTCTAATAAACTATCGTTATTTTACCACTCTGACCTGTACGTATCATCATAAATTCAACACTTTCGTTCCTATTTAAAACATCTAAAGAGATGCAGTCGTCAATCTCACATAGAATGTCTCTTCTGCGTTCTGTGCTTCTCTCCGAGAAGTGATAATGATATGCCCCTTTGAACCCCTTTTCCAAGGTGAGAGAAGTATTTCTTTCACACTTCCCTGAATTTCATCCATGTCCACGTTGTCGATAAACAAGAGCCAACTCTCTTGAACACAGGACAACCATTTAAGCGTTTTAACCTAGCGTTTCTTTAGCATTCTTTCCAACAGTATTTGTGTCTATAGCAAGACGTTGTACAGAATCTTCCAATGCTTCATTTGTTTCTGCTGACATCCAAAACACACCTCCAGGATAAAATGTTTGAAATGTCCATGCATATTCTACTGCCAACGTTGTTTTACCGATTCCCCCTAACCCGCAAATAACTTGTGTATGTGTTTCACTACTTCGACTTTTAAACCCTTTTTGCAGTTGTTCCAATTCATCTAGGCGACTAACGAATGTAGAAACCCTGTCCGGAGGATAAAAGAATACTTTTCCATTGGGTCTGTCATATGATAGGTATTTTGCTATATTAGCGATATCCAAAGTATTTTTAGCGACGTCTGACTTTGTACTTTGAAAGTTAAGTGTACTAGTTTTAAGAGCTTCTTGTGTCCCCTTTAGTTCATTCTTTACAACATTTACCTCTGTATTTATGTCATGCAATGTATTCATATTTCCAGAAACGTTCAATGAAAGACTGTCTACACGACTTTCTAATTGGGAAACTTTAATAGTTGAATCAGCAAGTTGTGAATGAGTTTTATTGTTTGAACATTGCTCAATTCAGCCTTCATCTTTTCAACACTTTCAAAATCTGCTTTTTGTGAATCTTGCATACCTGTCACCGCATCTGTTAACGACTGTATGTCCACTTTCATCTGAAGACTCTGAGTTTCAATGTTATTAATTCTTTCAAGTGTTTTATTTAACGAACTTTCTATTGACAGTATCGATGTGTGAACAACTTGAAAACTCGTATCATTTTTTGAAACAACATCAAGAATGTATTTACTTAATGCCCTGGTCTCATTTTTAAGTTCTTGCACCAGTTCAAGTCCAAGTGTTGTCCCTTGCAAAAATTGCAGTCCTGTAACATAATTTTATTTTCAATAATAAGTACCCAAAGTTGCAATCACACTTTTAATTTTATAGATTGTTTAAATATTCGAAATTTGTATATAAATTTAGTACAAGTTTAAGAATTTATGACTTCAGTCATATCATAAGAAAAGTAAATCAACGTTCCTGGTATCAGCTTATCGAAAGAATATCTTAAATATAACATGTCAAACGAACCATTTGTTTGCCATTTCATCAGCTGTGCAAGAATTGCTGTCTCATCTTGAACTGGAAGTAACAGATTTCTAATGAACTGATGCATCAGTTGGAATGAGTTTTGGTACTTGATCACGTCCCATTCAGAAAAGTTGCAGTGTGCCCACGGATTTCGAATATCCGTTCTTAACTGTAAAACAACTTTTTTATTTTCATATATACTTTTATAAATGTCACGAGATCATATAAAATTAAATGTCTAAATTTATACTGTCACAGGCAGTGTAAATTATGTATATCTAGTGTTATTGTCGTAAATATGTAATTCGTTTGACATTATTAAACATATTAGCATATTTTTGTTGTTGTTGTTTTTTTATTTTATTTAAAATAAATCGTTGATTTGAATCGTTCTAAGTTGCCTATTAACTTTTAAATCTGAAATGAAGTGATACAGTAATTAAATCATTTATTAAAAAAATAAGAAATAAGTACCTTTTCAGCCGTTTTTCGTGGTAAAGCTGGGAATGTATCTATGTTAACAATGATTCCCAAGGAGAGCTGAGGAGTCACATGTGTCGTCGAATCCGGTATAGTGTGCCATGCTGGTAATCATGAACAGTTTAGTCAGATCTACATCGTTTGTTACATCATAGTTGTATTTCTGTTCATCTTTTTTTCCTTTCACTTTTGGTATGGCACTGTTGTTATTGATCGCCTCGTAGTTCAATTCTTTGTTTGTTGGTTTATAACGCTTCATGTGTTGCGCAAATGATTGTGTGTCTATCTTGTTTGTTTGCTTCAATTTGTTGTAGAGCTGGCTTACAACAGGTGGTATATACTTTCTTAATGCAGGAGATATGACACTGTGTAGACATATCCCAACAATCAGCCATCTTTTTTGGTCGTCTTCTATATCAGGTTTACCTACTGTATAAAATGAAAAAAATGCATTTTCAATTACAATATGAAATCATATTTCGTGCTTTTCGGGTTGTTAGAAGAGTTTGTAAGATATTAAATTTGTTGAAATAAAACGTGTGAGTACCTACACTTACCTCAAGTCAGAATATTAAACATCTTACTTTACTTTAGATAGAAACATAATTATTGGTACCCTTGCTGTGCTATGAAATGGGAAAGTTGTAAAATATTATAGCCAAATAAAATGAATGTCTCTTCGGTTGTTTGCCGCTAGAAATATGCTAAAAGGTCAACTTGTAAGATGATCTGACGGAATTTCTACAAATTTACAAAACTGCTACAGAGCTCAAACTAATACATTATTTTATTTCATACAATTGAATTGCCCTTATCCAAGAAACTTAACATATCGTTTATTAACTTAGTGTGTTTTAAAGTATATTCTTTTAAAGCTGCATGCCTTCAGATGAGCCAAAATATTTCAAAATAAAACTTGAGAAAAATGTATTGAGGTTTAAAGACTAAAGATAAAAGTAATAATTTCCATGTTATTTGCGATTGATGGCCAATTTTCACCATATTTCTACTGCGTTACTAACACAGTAAGGGTTTATTTTGCATATTTTGACCTCTTTTTTTGTAATTTACATTGGTTGTAAGTGCCGTTTGAATTGTGCATATTATTTACTCTGTCAGCTTAATAATATTTTACCTTTGAATACATTTTCAAAATTTTCATGAACATTAGCAGGAATCTGGAGGCGTGCTACTTTAACTTGTATCACGACAAAACTCTTCAGAAATGGCAATGATTACTTATATTTGATATTTAAACACTAAACAGCAAAGGGTTGTTACGTATGCCAGTGGATTGTTAACACTGAAAACTGCATGCCTCCAGATCAGCCCAAATATTTTCATAGAAATCAATCTTTGAGACCAATGTACTAAGATTTTTCATAAATAAAAATATTCAAAATTCAAGAAATTAGAAAAAAGAATTTATCATTCATATTGCAAGGGGAACAAATTATGTTATGTTATCAAACTCATATATATCGTTATATCGTTTTATTGGAATAAACAGTAATTAAGCTGCATGCCTCCGACGACAACATTTCAAGAAAATCAAATTTGAGAATTGCGCATTTCGTATTTCAGTCATACGCGAAAGTGCAAAAGTTAAAGGAGCATCTAAATTTCGGTACATTGTTAACTTGGTCATATAATAGTGCATAATATTGCAGCTATAATGTTCACTACTACTATTTTTCATGATATGAACTAGTAAAACGCTAATGTTTAAAAGAATTATAAAAAACGAAATTAACTATTGCTCGTAATGTTAAGTAAAGGCTCTGTCACACTAGACTGCGCTTTTACTGCGCTGGCACAGCGTTGTTGAACTTCACAAAACGCAGCGAGATCGCAAGAAAAATCTGATATTTTTGTTGACATGGATACTTCACGACGTCTTCCCGGCGTCCTCATAGCGATCATGGCGTTGCTACGAAGCTTCCATGGCGTTGAAGTGCGTTTTACCGCGTTTGATTGGCGATTGTCTGCGTTCGGTCATCGTTTTTACTGCGTTCTTTGCGCTTTGCGTTCGGTCATCGTTTTTACTGCGTTCTTTGCGCTTCCACTGCGCTTTCGCGGCACTCACACAGTGCTTGCGGCGCTCGATCACACTGCGCTGAAATCGTGATTCATATACCAGCGACTCACTTCTGAATAGTCGTGTACCTGCTGCACCTGCATGCAAGAAAGCAATATTCCGCCTTGCTGCCGTTCAACATCCATGGTGAAAGGGTATTTACTTGCATGTACATTTTATATATACAATGAAAATAACGTTAAAAGGCGTTACTTAAGTGGTCTTATTTACGGGTGGTCTTAATCGTGGATATACGAGTAATTATCAAAGTACATATATTTCATGGCCACTTTATTTGAATTATTATGTATAAACATGTTTAAACAATTATATCATAACCTACAAATATTAATATAAAGTGATGTTATTATATTTAATTCTAATTAGAACATAAGTCTGAAGATATTTTTATGATCAAAGTGGTTTACCACACTAAGTGAAATTATATATATTAACATAATTATTCAATTAAAACAATTTTCAAACATCGAAGAATATGTAAAATATGTACTGCAATTTTTTGTGCATATGATATGTAATAATTAAGATATATGCATTCATTTCTTATTGTAAAATTTGACTTAAACTTTATAGAAAATATTTTATTACATTTGTATCACTCTTTATTTACATAAAATGTTAAATTCTGTAATATCTTTATAAATAATGCTTTTTTGGAACCTACAGTATTGATAAATCTTAATTTGAGTATCATATTTATGATTTAAAACCATAAAAAATGGGTCAAAGACAGAAAAGGCCGGGTTGCATTTGTATACCAAATATCATGAGGCTTTGATGTTACAAAAAATGTTTACCATTGACCATTAATGTTGAAAATTTAACTAAGTCGGCAAACAGGAAGTGGATGAGCAACAGACCTGAAATCGAATCCCACAGTATGGGACTATGAGGCAATGCTGTATGCTAAATATCAAGAAGCTGTGATAAGTACTTGCTGAGAAAACTGTTACGAAAAATTTCCTACCATTGACCATTAATGTTGAATATTTAACTAAGTTGTTCAAACAGGAAGTGGATACGCGACAGACCTGAAATCTAATCCCACGGTATGGTACCATGTGTTCATGCTATAAACTAAATATCAAGAGGCTGTGATAAGTAGTTGCTGAGAAAACTGTTACAAAATTTCCTATCATTGACCATTAATGTTGAAATTTAACTAAGTCGATAATCAGGAAGTGGATGAGCGACAGACCTGAAATCAAATCCCACGGTATAGAACCATGTGTCAATGATGTTTGCCAAATATCAAGGGGCTGTGATAAGTAGTTGCTGAGGAAACTATTACGAAAGTTTTTCCCCGCCCGCCCGCCCGCCGCCCGACATTCACCATACTATAACCCGGGTTTGCAACTGTGCAACCCGGCAAAAAATGTGTTGCAGGATCTTTAATAGATCTATTAAAGATTAAATATTCAAATGGCTTGTTTCATGTACCTTATTTACCTATTAGATCTAATTAAGAAATTATTTCTTCACAAAATAAATGTGCAGAACGTAACAATAAATCAATGGAAGTTTATTTTCTCACCTTTATACAATTTTACAATCATAACAGTTTAAACACCTAGTTTCATCAATTGTCATGCAGTGCCAAGGAAATTCATACAACTTGAGATCTGAATAGATATTGACTGGAAGATCAGTGGTTTCTATAATGGGGTTAAATAAATAGAACAATGAATTGGGACTGAAGCTGATAATCTTAAAAGTGGATAAATGGGATGGCCTTCATTGTGGATCATGTTAACATTAACATAAGGAATAGAAAATTCCGTTCTTTGAAAGATTGGTCTTAATAGAGGGGTGGTCTTAATTCCGGGGTGGTTAAGTAGGGATTCTACTGTTACTGTATTCTGCAATTTCAGATTAACGCAGCAGAATCGCCTAAAGAGCGCAATGGTCGCAATGACAGTCGCAGTATGAGCGTTTTAGAGAAATAAGGCTCCGTAAAAGCGCCGTACACACGCAGTATAAGGGCGGTAGAGACGCCGTACAATCTCCGTACAAGCGCCGTGGCTAACCACGGCGTTCATTCGTCGATCCTTCTGCGCTTTCACGGCGCTCCTGTTGCGTTGTAGGAGATACTACTGAGCAGCTACGACGTCCTTACTGCTATCCCATAGCGGTCTTATTAGAACGCCGAGTGACGGCGTTTGTTTTGAGCATGCTCAAAATGCGCGTTTTCTATGCGATGCCACTGCGATGTTGCGGCGATGTTGTCGCCATGTTTGCGATCTTACTGCGCTTAACTCGGCGTTCAGATGTTTTTGGACGCCGTGAGAACGCAGCCCTAGTGTGACAGGGGTAAAAGAGGAGTAGTTCGGAAAAGAATGTGAAGGACGAACAAAGAGACCGACGACGGAGAAGTTATCCCTACAAGTTGCCACTACGCTGTAGAGGCGACAACCACAAAAACGCGTTTTGCCATGTTAATGATTTTTGTGTCCTGCAACATGCAATTAGCTATCATGAGGCGACACATGTGATCACTGATCGCTCTGGTTACTTTTAACGTGTCTATTGAATTCAATAAAATGTAATTTACTCTAACCTTGACTTGAAGATACTTCATTAGCAATATCAACAATTATAAGTTTAGCTTCTGGCTCGTTCAATCGGGATGAAAAATCTTCGAAGTTGAAGGACGAAGAAAAGTTTTGAGTGTTGAAAGTCGCCATTGTGAAATTGTTTGGTCCGTTGTTTTTTTCAGTAAGCCTTTAAATACAAACACAAACTTTCAATTTAAGTCTTACTTTAATTATTGTTTTAATTTTGTTTTAGAATATCCAAAACAATTATACAAAATTTGAAGTCAACCCATTCAGTAAAGGTTTACTAAAATTTCAGTACATACATGTATTGATCCTATATGAAAATGCGAAGTGACATAAAACTGAAGACAGACTAACATGTTGACATACTTTAATAAAGTTTAATGTTAAATTGATTAAAGATAATAATATGAACTACGTGATAGATAACAACTTAGATATCAAACTATTATCGTCTTTGTCCTAACGTATATCATAAATATTGAAAAATGTAATATACAAGGAAAGTCAAATCATATGACAGATTATTTAATTTCTAAATCATCATTTTATATACGTACTTACATTAATATATAGAATTCAGTAAGGGGAAATGCGAAAGCTCATCAATCCGAAGTTATTTCTCTATCACAGCCTGCTTTGTAAAGGGGACTGCCTTCTCAACAAAGAACTGACCACGTCTAAAAAACACCACAAAAATAACAACAACCTCACTCACGTCTTAAATCACATACCTGAAATAAATACATTTCATATTAAATTCAAACACATGAACCTCATTGTAAATAATCAATGTAACTTGTCTAACATTTAGTATTCTACTTGAAATTTTGAACACTATTTCCAAGAATAGCCAACTTTTCCAATCCGGATGAACATCATGCGCTGTTGTGTATCCTTCTCAAACATCAATCTGAAAATACGTCTTAAGTAAGTGTCGTGATTATTATTATTATTCTGAATACCGGTGAAATTAAACAGCTGAATTACGAGCTAACGCACCTGAAACATACACTCTTACAGCACATCAGTTGATCTACTAAAACTTAAAAATAGAACAAATATCCTCTTCATTTAAAGTTTCTCTTATTTGAAAACTTGACTCTTAAAAATTAGAAACTTATCCACTGAAACTGTTTATATTGTCCAAAAATTGCATTTTTTCGACATGACGCCGCTTGTTTGAAATGTATTTTAACCGTTACCACTGTCTGATTTATAGTCGGCCATTTGCGGGAAAATTGGTAATTATTAGTTAATTATGTAGGAATACCGAATTGGTTGATTGGCTTCATAGGTATAACCTATTCAACATAAAACCGGAATGTCAAACAATCAAAACACCGTAAATAAAGGCACTCTGTACTGTCCGTTAAGAATAATTATTTAGTGACACAGCGGACAAGTTCACTATTACAGTGTAAACCAGTTATCAATGCATTATTTTATTTATAAACAAAAACTCATGGCCCTTAAGGGCATAATTGTGAACAATCAACAAAACAAAAAAAATAATAATACAAACAAGGCATAGAAGTAAATAAGCAAATATTGAAATTTCAGCATGGCAGATTTGACAAAAATGGCTAGATTAAATAAAGTATTTCTGTTGTCGCTACACATTAGAGCCTAAAATTTAAAATACTAAGAAAACCTTGAATAATAATTACTGATATACCTGTGTCTTTCATGATTAAAATAAGTACATTTAAAAATATAGTGAAATTCATCACCTATTTCTTGCTGATTACAAAGTGAGCATGTTCTATTTTCTCTTTCAATACCAAAATAGCGACCTTTCTCTATAGGAATATTAGAATTGAGACATCTAAATTTACAAAGAGTAATTGCTAAATTTCTCGGTAAACATAGTAAATAATGTTCTAATTTAAATTAAGTTTTATTTATTTTATGATTTCAGTGGATTACTGATTTATCCGTGAAAATTATATTTGATAATTTCACAGTGAAAATTATCAAAATATAATTTCACAATTTTCAATGACGATACTACTTTTTTAAGATGTTCCCCATGTGGTACCACAATTTTATTTTTGCTGACAATTCTGACAATGTCAGGCTGTTTAAAGAAAAAGCAAAACTGAAATTGATAAACTAAAATGTCAAAAGTAATAAAAAGAAGTAAACTTACTTCTATTCATTAAAATTCCAATCAACAAATTTCGTCTCCAATTTTTTTGGTTTCAGTTTTACAGTCTGAAAAATACATTCCTTCCACATGCAAAACTGCTCTTGGTGACATTTGGGCATATTAAAGCATCCTACGAGCAATAACTGCCGTATGCTTTATGAAAAATTGAAAAGCACTGACAGCCATCACTCGAAGAACAAGTAAACAACCCAGCGTTCCTGAGCCAGCTTCCAAGTTTTCCATTTTCCTAGCTGCTTTTTTGAATGTTTTCACATCTGTCAACACTTATTTTTTGTCTGTTGCAATCCTCAAATAAGTTTTCTTTCTTTTAAAAAGGTGTATGACTAACAAATCCAAATGATATCCCTCTGAATCAAACACAACTATTTTCCTCCCATGAAATACACAACTTTAAAAAATTGGCTGCCGCTTACATTTTACAAAGCCAGGTCTAATATAAATTCGCAGTAAGTAACAGAAATATGGATGGATGGTTGGACTTTTTCTCCTACAAGAATTGTTTGATTTTATTATTAAAACAAGCGATCATTCATATTTTTTTAATAAAATGAATAATATCACCGTCATTTAACGTTGATTGTCGGACTTATTTATCAGCTCAAGACTTCTTGTTTTTAATGAGAAATTCCGACTAAATGGGGATCTCAATGGGGGAAAACAGATTTTAATATTAACGTTAATATTATGGAAATTTCGTTTTAACTTGTTTTTAAGCATAAAATAAAAAGAAAATTTGTTTGTTTGTTGTGTAAGATGTAATTTTATTTCATTTCATGAACTTTAAAAACAGTATTCTCACTCGATGAAATAAAATTTCATCTTACACACAAACAAACAAATATCCTATATAATTTATATTCTATAATTTAAACACTTAGCAGAATCAAAAACTTCACTATTCCATACTTGTAAAAACTGATCACGTAATCGTGATTTTATTACATATTTAAAATTATTAAAATTTGCAACATTCTGAGTTATTTAAAAATCAGAACAACCAATATTATTCAAAGTAGATTTTACTTTCTCAATCCACTGATGTAAAATACCCTTTTCATGAAGATTATACATAGTTTGGTACAAAGAAGCACATATTTTATCATTTTTACCATTAACTAATTTACTCAAAAAAATTAACATTCTGCAAGTAATTTCATTTTCAATAGGAAATGCACCTAATTCTCCCAAGACCATAACCGAAGGAGTTGACATCTTAAGTTTAAGTATATACTTTTAAAATTTTAATTGAAACTGAGAAATAATAGAATTATTCTCAAATCCCCACACCTCAGACCCATACAATAACATTGGCTTAACCATACTGTCAAACAACTGTAACTAAATATCAATTGGCAAACACAATTTCTTAATTTTAGTTAAAATACTAAACATAGCCTTCCTAGCTTGATCTGTCAAGTGTTTTATTGTTTTATTAAATTTACCATTAAAGTTGAATATCACACCTAAATAACTAAAATCATCTACAGCTTCTAGAGGTGCATTATTGAAATAAAATACAGGCTTATTTCTTAATTTACCACGAGAAAATACAACAACTTTTGTCTCATATTGTGTTTATCACCTGGCTTGCGATATAAATTAAAATATCGACAACTCAATCAACTGTCAGCAAGGTTGTCAGTTAATCTTCTAGTTCAATATCAATGCAAGACTAGTTCGGATTGTACTTTTTTCTCGAAAATAATGTCTATGTCTATAGACAATAAAATACGAATATGTTTTATTTTTTCTTGATGAAAAGACGTGTTAAGTGTTGTGTTCATTTCTAAAAACTTATCATCGCAATATTTTTTGTTTTGTTTACAAAAGTAATATATAAAAGTTGGTACAATCTTACATTGAATACTAATCGGAATTATTACATGTACACATAGCTGAGTTGGCACAAAATACTCGTACTGTTACTACTGCATATTTTACACTACACATGATAAAAAATATTATTACCGGTGAATTATTAGATATCATAACGAAACTACCTTTATTTTCCAATTCATTTGTATCTTCAGTAAATTAAGAAAAAGAAAAAGCTTGTGAGACTCGCACTCGTGAAAATGTTTAATTTGTAATGAATTTTAATGACTTTACCAACTTTGCCATCCAGACATTTCAAATTGTACTTTTTACTTTTTCTTGTACTATATTCGCTTCTAAAATACCTGTTTTACCTATTCAGACAAAAATATAAACTTTTGTACCGTCACTCTCACATTATCATAGCGATACAGTAATTCCGGAGATATTACTTCGGCACGTAAACAAGAACGCAATATACATATCATGTTACAAAGTTGAATTGTATGGTGTTCATATATTGACATAAAAGTAAAAACAAATATTTGTTGCTGATTATTCGTAATAAAACATTTAAAAATGGTTAAATTATCCACTTCAATTTCAAAATAATCTCTTATTTGATTATATAATCGTATAACAAGTGATATCATTAATTTGAAATTTCAACTTTTGCAAAGGGTATAATCATATTGCATTATCATTTTGTATGGAAGTCAAAATACTTCATTGTTTACATTTTCTACCATCATAACACATAGTTTTTAATTATTTTTCTAAAGAATTAGAATAGAAAGAGGTATAACGCGCCTTTATTTAAATATTTGTCGTTGGTATCTACAATTTTATATAACCCTAATCTTTTTAATTTCTTGTATCAAATTCAATGATTTTGTACATAATCCCCCCCCCCCCTAAAAAAACCCAACAAAAACAAACAAACAAATCAACCCTGTTTGATTGTGATGCTGGAATACCTAATGACTGAAGCGGTAAATCATTATACAACTGTTATTAAAATGTAAGTAATATCATACCATACTCGTTTAGTGAAGTATATTTTACATAAATTATGCTAAACAAATGCTAAACAAATATTCAAGATATTGTTTTGCTATGTGGATTTTGATTTATTTTTTTAAATTAAAATACTCAAACGTCAACGCTAACTTTATGACATGGTTATTCATGACGCCATGAAGATATTTTTCTGTCATGTTTCCTTTGAAATATTTTCAAATATATATATTGGGAATTCTATGTCAATCCCAAACAGTGTGATACATATGCCTAAATTTAGACGCATACGACAAATCATCCGAGGACTTTTAGTAGTGCTGCAAATTTCATGAGCCTAGGAACACCTAACTGATCTCCGATCATAAACAGAGGGTTTCATATATAGAGGATATTGAATGAGTGTAAGTAATACACGAGTTGAATAAAATTATATTATGCGAGCCTCTGGCTCATTCAGTAATGAATTTACACGAATTTAATATTATTTTTATCACACACCCAAAATAAAGACCGTTTAAAGTGAAAAAAGAGTCATTTTTCACTGACGCGCCTATAGTAACACGCTAACATTTAGCGCGCCTTTACACTATGTTTGTGTAACGCTAATGACGTCACGTCAAAATATATGCACGGCCGTACAATACCATTTTTACGGAGTCGCAAAATCGGCACGGGTGTGTGATAAACCAAAATATTTGGCTGGATCTCTACGATACGAAATGGGATTTCATTTTTTCCGAAAGAGCTGGGGGTCTAAGAAATCCAAGATGGCGTCCAGGATGGCCGCCAAAAATATGGAAATTACCATGTGCAATCTTTTACGTTATTTTCGACAGAAATAACCACTGCATAATTACATTTCTTTTTACCATTCATATATCAGATTTGTTTCAAAAATGCAATTTAACTGTATTTTTAGTGTAAAATTATCTTTATTGTCAGAGACAGAAAATTATGACAAAAAATGTTGATTTTTTTTAAGATGTCCTATAAACTGTTATTAATCTTTTCTCTGTAATTCCATAATGAGATGGTTTCTTTCAAATTTATCTTACAAAAACAACCTTTTTACACATATACCATTCACTGTTCTCATTTAAATACTTTCAGATTACTGCGTCCCGGCTCGTGAAAATATGTGGCATTTTATCACGTTTCGTGAAAATATATTCCATATTTACTCAAACGAAAAAATATCCTCTTAAAATTTTATTTTTGTCTTCTTTATAGACTGATATTTATTACGTATCACATTTTTTATCAGTGCTGAATAGACAATACCTTAACTGTAGAATATGAGGATAAACATGTTGCAATTCAAACTTGTCTAGAATCATCAACGGTCATATTGACAAACACAGGAACAATCATTTTTATGGATAAAAGGAAATTCAAGAAATTTCCAACTTGAAGTCGTATAAATTCATTTCTTTTTGGCATAAGTACTGGTATCCCGCGAGCTGAATACACTCTTAATAGTTCATACTACTTGTATCACACCGGGTATACCCCTTTGAAAATCAAAATTTCTGATAGACATAAATTTAATTGGATCATCTCTATCTTAAGTATCTGTTTTCCAACATTTATTTTCTAAAATACTGTCAGTTCGTATATATGATGCACTTAGATGTACATGGGACGAAATTAATTCGAAATCAATACTGTAAGTGTTATTCAGTATCATTTTATTGAGGACCCCCTCCTAATCTCACAGATTCTCAACTTTCCTGAGTTCACTCGACACTTACTTTATAACCTGAATACCACTTTATTATATGCTTATAAATGAAATATTGAGAAATATTGTAAAATGCGAATTTTCATTTTCCGTAATTTCACTGTAAAAAAAATATTTTTTCACTGCAGTGAAACATATTTTCCGTATTTTCACTGGTGTCTTGTCGGACTACTTTCTTCTAAATTCAGCCAATAAACAAAATTCAAGGGGAAATCTTTCAAATTGTAATGTAAAAAAAAGAAAAATGTACATGTATATGATAAACAAAAAATTCAAGTTTTTTCTATAAATACAGGATTAATTTTCATCTTGGGGTATGAAAATTATCATATTTCACTCGTGGTTATAGCCACTCATGAAATATTTAGTTTCATACCACTTGATGAAAATAAATCCTGTATTTATAGAAAAAAAAACTTGAATATCCTCTATTTACTGAAAGGTGAGGACTGTCTTAACCGTTAGGCAATTATATGGGATAATATTTACTCATTGAGTGCGAATGTTAAAGTATCGATTCTGAATACGGGCCAAAGATGATAATGATAATACAATAACAATAGATATAATTATTTATAAAGTCTGATTTTAACTTTTACATTTTCAGCTAATGTTTAATGACAATTGAAATACATTATGTGCATGTACATAATTTCCGCCCTATTATCTTTGCTAGAAAATATTGCTTGTACTGAATCGTCTGATAGAATGAATATTTCATACACATAAACCTGTAAATACTACACTATCAAGCACGTAAAACTCGTGCACAAGTGTTGACCAATACTTTAAATTGTAAACTATACACGTTACGAATAGACAAATATTTCACGCTTTACTAACGAAACGCGTGAAACTTGCACTATCCGCCATGTTTATAACTGTATTTAGTATAATGCAGACCTAAATTCAAAACACACAAACAAATCTACATCAACCTCAGTTTTCGTTAAAAAGTCATGCCGTGAATAATTAAGCTGAAGCCAAACAGAGATGTTATCAAAAATGTGCTATCATGATTAGCATAAAAGACAGACAAAATTAGTAAATATCAAGTAAAATTTACTTACTTGAAATCCATATCCACTGCAGCATTACATACTTCTCGAACGTAGTGAATGACTCACAGTACGCACTGCTGACTTATTCGAAGTATGGAGTCCCATTCGGTACATTTCATAAATACACGATGATACTCAGTTTATAACGTAAAAACTCTTGTTCATCCATTACAAGTTACATTTCTCAGTAATCTATGCTAAATTTTCGATAAATTATTGAAAGTTAATATACCAATGACATATATAAGCCATATCATATTGTTTTAAACTGAGTACGATATAGAACTTTCGCCCCGTTCTATTCATAGCCGGGTATCAAAACAATAGACAACGTTATGCCTTACTTATGACTACGTCATTTCAGGTAGCTAGCGTTGTTTAGCGACATTTAAGTTCAACAAAGTTACATTTTGAGTTTTAATGAAATTGTTACCAAAATTTATTATGCAAAAGTAAATATTGCATTATTAAAATTCTTTTAAACTATTATACTATTATGCAACTGAAATCAAATGTTGTTTGCCATTTAATGTTAATTTTTTAAAATTTCATATTAAATTCCGGTATATAATATTACTAATTTCTGCTATTGTACAGACCAATTTCAGTTTCAATTTATTTACAAAATGCACAAGTCCCACAATAGCAATAGCAGTATACATACATAAACATATACAAATATATAATGGAAAACGGCTATATTACATTCTTACCATAATTAATAATCAGTCTGATCGGTAACTATCCAGGCATCTGGCTACCCCCGCCCCCCGTACAAGAACCAGACGCCCCTCCCTCCCCCCGTACAAGAACCAGACGGGAATTTATTAATAGTGTGACATCTGAGGGTTCATGTTTCTATGCAATACTCTAACAAGTAAAATCGTTTATTGCGGGTAACATTTTTAAAGATATAAAGATATTTCATTTAACTATTTTCAACATTGTTTGGGGGGAAAATAAACGTTTGTTGACAATAATAAGGTCTTTGGAGACTTGTGACCGTTGAAGACCGGAGACCGGAAAAAGTCGAAAATAAAACAATTATTTCTTTTTAAGAAAATGATTAAATACCATTGTATGAATAATTCCATGTAAAAAAGGGAAAACACACACGTGTACGCAGAAAATATCACTATTTATTATGGCAGCTGCCACTAAGAATGTTTTAATTTTGTAGATTTTCACTGTTAACAATTTATTGTTTGTAAAATTTGAGATACACATGTAGATATTAAAGAAACATTGATAATTTTCAAATACATCATGCCAGTTTTTTCACCTTAAATGGTTAAATTAGAAATATCACGTAATAGTTTTATGTTCTTAATTAGGTGTAATTGCGACTAATTCCCTAGAGGTAAATCCGTAACCTACCGGACAAACGGTATTTAGCTAGGTTTTCGAAAAGGCCAATTATCCAATCATGTACGGTTTACAGATCATATGCTCCTCCATGTACCGAAAACAGGTCACGTGCTCCTCCATGCCTCAAAAATTAAACGTACCAATACCCTGCGGGCTTCGGCCCGCAGGGAATTATACAATTTCTACGACATCAATTACGGTTATTTTTATGGAATTATTTTTTCGTTCTATTTTTTTTACATGAAACATCCAACATGGGAATTACAATTATCTATAGTAAGTATTCATTGAACCTTTTTATTAAATACGGCTGCTTACGACTGTCATCGCGTGGACTAGATGTATTTTGCTGATTTCGTGTCTGTTGATAACAATTAACTTTCATTTTCATCTTTGCGCATGCGTTTATTTCATCTCGTTCATTGTTTAATAGTCGGATTTGTATTATTATGCGGATCGTATTACCGGCTCTCTTATGTGCAGCGGCTCTGTCCCGGCTCCCTAACATGCATTGTACATGTATATCGGCTCATCTCCGGCTCATTTACATGTACTGCGTATGAGCATCGGCTCGGACACGGTGACTGCACATGCGCGCTATCGGCTCAGAACGTCCAAAATCAGTTCCGAGCAGTCGTCTTCTAGATTTTCTTCTGAGCACAAGTATTGTCTCATTTCTATTTAAAATATTCTTAAATAATTAAATTTCTGATTTTGAGGCAAAGTTAATCAAATTATACGTATTACATTTAAATAGTTTAGATCTTTACGTAAATTTTTATGTCCAGCTTTTTTTGGGGACATTTATTCTAAAATATTAAACTTTTAAACTTTGGTCTGACAGTCCGCGTAGTAGTCAAACTTTAAATATTATTGATAAATTGTTGCACCTTTTAATTCTTAACATAATTGTTACTTAAATGAATTATTTTAACTGTTTATCGATAGTGTAATTATTGTGTTAAACTACGACTCTCCAGCCGGTGACATTTATTTTTAGTCACCGTCATCAACCATAGAGAGACAAGACTTTGAGTCTTCGTCTGAATTTCTACATCAACAATCATCACTCGGAGATCATAGAACAACATAGAGAACAACACAAAACATCATCCTTGATTAGAATAAGTCCGCTACCATTTAAAGAGATGTTCCCCGCCCATTTTGATAAGCCGTCTAGTGACGGCCGACGCGAGTACAGCATCAACAAAAACCCCCTAAAAATATTATAAATTCCACAAACCAAGTAAAAAGAAGAATCTAACAACTAACAAACGAACTAGAGCACCGTGCTCGCGTCGCAATATGTATACAAATGTATCTTGTCTATAAATGTATATATTGAAAATAGACGATAATCTAATTACTACAAAATAATAAAAAGAAATTCACAAAGGCAAATTCGACAAGTGGAAAATAAAAACGGAAACTAAATTTTAGAAATATTGTGTGGTAATAGAATAATAACATTGAACGTACTAAAAAATATTCTGTCATGTAATGTCATGTTGTTAATAAAGGGGACTGATGGCCGTTTCTCTAAATGCAGGGATACTAGGTTTGATTTCTACTCGGTCCATGGTCAAGTTTCTACGTATAACAACAAAAGAAAGGTGAGCCGACAGGGATTATACAAGTTGCAAAAACTTATTTGTCAGATTTTGAATTCTTTAACTTTGACTTGAAACTTCACGTCATCTCTTGCTAAAGACCTTTTAACAATACGATTTTTCCATAGCAACCGAAGTTGCATTTCGCTCATGCGCATTGTACTTGTCATTCCACTTTGTGAACTATGAAAATTCATTTGAATAGCTTTTGTTTACCATGCAAGCACTGAGGATATTCGATGGCAATGTTCAGAATGTAACAACGCATTTGTTTTTATATCAGACCAAAATCAGGTGTCGTACCAGAATATTTTCAATGTAAATGTTACACTGTCCCCCCCCCCCCCCCTTGGTGCCATTTTTGAATCATTTGAACATTTTTCGTAAACGGGCTGTAAAATGTCACTCAAAACAAGACCGGGAGTTTTTAACTAGGCAAGTTTCAAAGTTTTTAAACATAAAGAGTGTTCGAATCAAAATTCTTTTAAAAAAATTGTCACTTGGGAATCATTTCTGTGAAACTAATCAAAGTACCTATTAACAAAACATTCATAATATTTTTTCCCTTTTATGCCATGCCAATCAAGCCTTCTCGTGGAATGAAATAATTTGATCATCACCGACGGAAAATAATTAATGAAGTTTCCATGAAATAACAGTTAAGTACACTTTTTATACCTAGATCTGGTTTAAAGCACCTTCAACATACATTTAAAGTTAACTATTTCAATTCCATAATGACAGGTTCTACGGATGTTTATCATATCACACCTAGTTAGCAACCCAAACTTCCTGTCTTTTTTGTTGTTGTTGTTGTTGTTGTACATTGTTGTTTATTCCAGTATTTGGATCTGACTATAAAAATAAATTCATTTTTTTAAATAAAATATATTTATTTCTTGAAGTCTGTAAAGTCAAAATGTAGTTATGCATAACATTTTCATAGTTAAATAACGATAACATGAGTGCAGTTCAAATAAATGGATTTTTATAAATTTCAAATAAAAGTATAAAGAATCTTAACATATATTTTTTTTGCAAGAATAGATATTTAATTACCCATTATTAAATCTGGTGAGCATAATTCACCAGTATCTAAATTCATTTGAATGTATGCAAACATCTTCATGTAATATTTAAAATGCCTGATCTATATGTTTCTTGAAGCTGGGACAGAAAATACACGTTACTTTTATACACGTCAAGTATTTCATACTACTTACATACATTTATAACATTAACAAAGGCTTTTTAAGTGTATGCCATACTATTTACATTTATGTATAACATTCACAAAGTTTTTTAACTGTATATCATAATATTTACATACATGTATTTATCATACACCCGTGCCGATTTTGCGACTCCGTAAATATGGTATTGCACGGCCGTGCATATATTTTGACGTGACGTTATTAGCGTTATACTATCAGTTATAAAGATTGTTGACAGGTTATATGGCTCAATATAAACGGTTGTTTGTAAATATAACCCGAGCCGGTAGGCGAGGGGTATATTACAAACGGCCGTTTATATACGGCCATATATCCTGTCAACAATCTTTATAACGAATTTATAATATAGCAAGCATAATTATTTTAGAGAAAAAAGTAAGATTTCTTCATGAATCGACAGTAGACGTGTATATAAAACAATATAAACGTCACGATTATCCAATGAAAAGCGACGTTACAAACGTGCAGTATTATAAAAACATATATATAGTGTATGTTAGCGTTATGCTATAGGCGCGTCAATGAAAAATGACACTTATTTCACTTTAAACGGTCTTTAATTTGGGTGTGTGAAAAAAAAAGAATATTAAATTCGGATAAGTTCATTACTGACTTTATTGCACTCGTTGAATAAAATTATATTATGCTCGCCAGAGGCTCGCATAATATAATTTTATTCAACTAGTGCAATAAATTCAGTATTGAACTTACACTCATTCAATATCCTCTATGTATGATATCCTATTTACAGACATGTATAACCTTTACAAAGGTTTTTTCAAGTGTAAGCCATAATATTTTCATATCTTTATAACATTAAGAAAGCTTTTCTTAGAAAGCGAGCAACCATTGCACCCCATAAGCAACCTTTTTCAACACAGGTACAAGTCTGTATCATGTCTTGATATTTTTGATATGTAGTTTGAGTGCAATTTCACACCGAGGAATGTCAGAAATGAATGATTCGACACCAGAAACATTTATGCTACATCAGAAACATTTATTTTGTTTCTGAGAACTTTACTGAGCTATTTTCAATAACATTTAATCTCCTTCGTATCCCTGTTTACAACCATTTATATAATTTTTGTTGCCTTAAAGGGCATTTTGGTATGCAAAACGTGTGTGAGAAGATGTATGAAAAACCAAGTAGTAATTTTCAGATTCTTTTTTTCTAATAAGCACAACAATATGTAGAGTCTATCAAAGAAAACAAAACGATAGAAATGCGTAACAAAAATACCGTTCTTGTAGTTACTGTTGGCCGTGAACAAGATCGATTAACTGAGACTGCAACATTTTAAAACTATTGAGCAACCCTACAATTTCAATATTTGAGAATTTTCAATTGGTATATGGTTATTTTATTAGTAAATACGATATACATTATACACACTGTAATAAAAGTCTCGGAATGAATGGAATACAAATGTTCAGCACTTTGTACTGTATTATATGTATCAAAGAAATGAATTATTAAATTAATTAACACATATTATTTATCTAATTATTCTTAATTTGGACAGAATCTTCTAAATTTACAATCACTTTTTCATTTTTTATGACGCATTGTAGAAAATCATATACCTATTGCTATTGGAAGTTCGTTAAAGTATCTATAGAACTTCTATACTTTGTGTCGGTGGATTGTAAAATGTTTGTTTATATTGTGACTTAAAAATGATTACAGAATACCTAGACTGAACGTTTGTGAGTATATTTTATTGAAAACGAGGGAGGTATGTGTGAAATGATGGTCAAACCTACTAAAACTAGCAGCAGAATATTTTGATCCGGAACATTTAATTGTCAACGTACAGTATTCATTTATATCAAATTATAGTGACATTCCACATTACAAATCTGTCATTTCAATTTCATATGGTTATGGGAAAATCATAATTTTACTGGTTTTAATTTTCATGTCATCAGATGCACCTATATATGGTATACGCTTTAAAATGTCTATACTCGTCTTCAAGAAATTTAAACTTTTTCATTATGACTTTTGACAATTATTTTCAGAACTACAATATTTGTTGATAAATGTTGCCTAGTTACTTGTACATTGCCTAGTAACATTTACCGGAACTTGCTGGAAGCCAGGCCAGCCTGAACATCCGTGTAGTCTGACCAGACTCTATACTGTTGGTCGCTGACTTTTTTGTATTTTGATATTGAAATCCCTTTAACTTAAAATAATGTGTCAGCAAGTGAAAAAAAATAAAGTTTGTACTTTTTCAAAACAATTATCTCTTTTCTTTTAATAGAGTTTAAGTTTCATAAAAATACTTACAACATAGACATAGTGCTTCCGTTCCCATATTAAGATCTACTGAATTTAAATCGTTTGAGGTACCGTTTACATTTAAAACATGATTAAGAAACAATATATCCCAAACTCTGATTTTATTGCTCAAAACATCACTGTCTGGAGTTCGGATGCAGTGAAATATACAGTTTCAGTTTCGAAAATAAGCGCAAATGGTTGGCGGATAGTAAATCGTGAAACTTAAATGTTAATTTAAGGTTTGTTTGTACCTATATAGATTGGCTAGGAAATTGCCGGGTTCCAGATAACATCTAAATTACTAACAGTAATTGGTTTCCCCACCCTTATGCTATCTCATAAACCTTTTTCGTTGTCTAGCTGGGTACTATTCCGGTAGTCATGTGTGGCTATAATACATTTCGGCCTGTGTTTTAATATACGTCGCAATTGCCTTGTAGAACTTCTTTCTCATATTTTAAACTATATTTTCATTGACTTCTATCGGTAATATACCTATAAAATTGTGAAGGTCGAGTTGAAACAAATAAATGACCCTTGTACGATGTTTCAATATCTATATAAAACTTGCTATAAAGGACTCATTATGCACACTGGAACTTCCCACTGGTTGGGATAACAGACCAGATACTTTACAAAAAAGATGTAGGAAAATTGACAGGAGTTGGTTTCTGGAATAAAACAGATCCATGTCATAATTTTGATAAAGAGAAATATATCGGTAACATATGTCCCTGCGAATGAAGCATATATATATAAGCAATATTTTCTAATAAATTGATGCAGAAAAAAGTGAAAATAAAACTCAAGTCATTGTGATTCAATCATAATTTTACAGCTGTTGAATGCAATATTCAATCACTAAGATATGTGCTATATCAGCTTATTTTACATGTCAGTGTTATTTTTCAAGAATGTCAAATTGACAAACTCTTTTTTTATCAAATTTTATTTCCACAAATAAGATACAAATCATGTGATTATTTTGTTAACACCTTTAATTCAATACTTCTTCTTTTAACTTTCCATCATTATCTTCAATTTCTTAATACGGAAATGACAATTGATAAATAAAAAGTGGCTCATCTAAAAAAATCTAATAAAATAATAAGAAGAGGATGAAAAACAATCTTCATTGAACACTGATTGGAAATAGCTGCATCCATATACAATTTGTGAGGTTTATGACATGCTATATGACCCAATATTAACTATTATAAGTTAAATCAGTGGCGGGTCTATGAAGGTTTATATAACAAACAGTCATATAACTTGAGACAAATTACAAATTTATGATACAACTGGTTTCTTCAATTTAGATATAATAGATTCATGAACTTTGCAGCATCTGTGTATACAGAAACTATAAATAAATACAAGTGTCAAATAAAAATTGATATTACAAACGTGCAAAACTCTAATTGTTGATACACTTTTTTACAAAATTATCAAATTGTCTTAGTAACAAAATACAAGAAAAAAAATCACGTTAAGCAAACTTACTAATTGTCTTTGTTATGCTTACTTTCAAAATAAACCTAACCAATAGTAAAGTACGACGTAAAAATAAATAGTATTATCTAAAATCACAAATAAACAACACTGCGCCCGCTGTTCATAGAAATTAAAAAAATATTTATTACATATCATAGTCACATATAATACTGAGTTATTTTTTATTTGACATAATTTGTTCATCAGAAAAAATGTTTAATAGGAAAAAGGTACTGGGTTCTGACATCAAAACAATATCATAAAACAGCAAATTAAAAACAACCGTTTAATAACAAGATTTCCATAGTCATAACAAGGAATAATGATATTGCTTCCATCGTCGGATACCCATGGTCGATTAACATGTAACATAACATGTGATCTGATAAATATTTTTTGGTATCCGACGATGTATTGCCTCTAGCGCTTCTGAAAAATGTTTCAATTGTAGGAAAATAGCTATGAAGTTATCATAACACTGACGACGATTAAGAAGGAGATCATGTGGATAGGCGAACGTTCTTTATTCTTTTGCTCACCTTTTCATCTACATTTTTCCAACGCCCATATATGTATAAATTCTTTTACGCATTCGTTAAAATCACACATGAACTCTGATTTAAATGCCGTTAAATCCAATGAAATAAATCCCTTCTTTCCCTTTATAATTATTACGTATAAGTATGTGTATATACCAGATTTTTTTTTAAATTATTCATTTAGAAATATTTCAAATAATAAAGTGTGTAGCAATCCTATTAATAGTATTTTTTTTATTTTCCTTACTCGTGAAAATGATTCTTGCCGACCAAGTTCATGTTAAACTAATTGTGTCTGCATCATTTTATATGTTGCCATGGTAGATTACATAACAATTCCAAGTTTCATATAGGTTGTTGGGAATTTTGACAAACAACCATTTTCACTTAGAATTTCGAGAATTTGTGCTTGTTTTTTGTTTGGTTGATGTAGCAAACAGTACACAACTTTTCCCTGTTTGAAAAGGGGGCA